>NW_028258435.1:8816720-9143674 GCF_053883595.1 Heterocephalus glaber
AGCAAACTTCCCAAGGAGGGGAAAAGAACTTTACATACAGATAAATGAGGCATATAGAACTCCAACTACCCTTGATCAAAAAAATCTACACATAGGCATATAATGGTTAAGATTCCAGAAACACAAGAGAAGAACAAAATTCTACAAGCAGTCAGAGAAAAGAAACAAATCACATACTAAGGAAAGCCCATCAGAATCACAACAAACTTCTCAACACAAACCCTCAAGGCAAGAAGAGCTTGGAGTGATGAATTTCAAGCCCTAAAGGAAAACAGCCTCCAACCCAGATTGATGTACCCTGCAAAACTACCTTTCAAAATTTATGGAGATATGAGATACTTTCATGACAAAGAGCACCTTAGGAACTTCACGAATACCAAACTAGCACTCCAAAAAATTTGAGACAATATCCCAGGGAAAGACAACAAAGATCACAACCCCAGGAAGCCCAGCAGAATGAATCCATCAAGCACAGCAAGAAATTAAAGGCACAGGGGGAGAATCCAACAAAAAGAAAAAGTCATGACAAGGATAAGTCAATGCATATCAGTTACAACCATCAATGTTAATGGTCTCAATTCACCAATCAAAAGAAATAGTCTTGCAGAATGGGTCAAGAAGCAAGATCCAACAATATGCTGCGTACAAGAAACACACTTAATTCAAAAAGAAACTCATAGACTGAAAGTTAGGGTGGAAAACAATACTGCATGCAACAGGAACCTGAAAAAATGCAGGAGTAGCTATTCTCTTTGCAGATCAAGTGGATTTCAAACCAACACTGGTTAAGAGAGACAAAGAAGGACACTACATCCTTGTAAAGGGAACAATCCAAGAGGAAGCAATGACAATCATAAACATATATGCACTAAACACTAGTGCACCCAACTATACAAAACAAATACTAACAGACATGAAAAATCAAATAAGTACTAATACAATAGTAGCGCAGGACCTCAATATCCCACTGTCACAAATAGATAGATCAACTAGAAAAAAATAAACAATGAAATACTAGAACTCAATCAAACTCCTGAACAAATGAACTTAACAGATGTTTACAGAGTGTACCACCCCACAAAATCAGAATACACATTCTTTTTAGCTGCACATGGGTCATTCTCCAAAATAGACCACATACTCACTCATAGAACATGTTTAAGTAAGTGCAAAGGAATTGAAGTTATCTTCTGTATATTATCAGACCGTAGTGCGATGAAATTGGAGATCAATAGCAAAGGAAACTGCAAGAATTTCATAAACACATGGCAATTGAACAACACACTTCTGAATAACCAATGTGTCACAGAGGAAATTAAAGAAGAAATCAGACAGTTCCTTCAATTAAATGACAATGCCAGTACAACATATTGGAATCTATGGGACACAATGAAAGCAGTCTTACGAGAGAAATTCATAGCAGTGAATATTCATATTAGGAAAACAGAGCAAGCCCAATTAAACAACCTGATGCTGAACCTTAAGCTTCTAAAAAAAGAAGAGCAGGACAAACACAAAGCTTATATAAGGGGGGAAATTATAAGGATTAGAGTAGAAATCAATGCAATGGAGACTAAGAGAAAGATACAAAAAATCAATGAAGACAAGAGTTGGTTCTTCAAAAGAATAAACAAAATTGGCAAACCCTTAGCCAACCTTATTAGAAAAAGGAAAGAAAAGGCCCAAATCTATGCAATTGGGAATGAAAAGGATGAAATTACAATGGACCCAGCAGAAATCCAGAGGATCATCAATACCTACTTCCAGAACCTATACTCCAACAAGATGGAAAACACAGAAGAAATGGACAGATTCCTAGATACATATGAATTACTAAAGTTGAACGAAGAAGACCTAAAAATTCTAAATGACCCAATATCAATCAATGAAATTGAAAACATAATTAAAAACTTACCAAAAAAGCCTGGGTCCTGATGGCTTCACTGCTGAATTCTATAAGACATTTAGAGAGGAACTACTGCCACTACTGTTTAAACTCTTCAATGAAATGGAAAGGGAAGCAATACTCCCAAATTCATTCCTGAAAATAAGCATTACCTTGATCCCCAAAGCAGAGAAAGACCCAACTGAAAAAGAGAACTATAGGCCAATCTCACTAGTGAACATAGATGCAAAAATTCTTAATAAGATACTGGGAAATAGAATGCAGAAGATCATCAAGAACATGATACACCCTGATCAAGTGGGATTCATCCCAGGGATACAGGGATGGTTCAACATATGCAAATCAATCAATGTAATACAGTATATCAATAGAGCCAAGGACAAAATCCATATGATCATCTCAATAGGTGCAGTAAAAGCATTTAACAAAATCCAACATGCATTTATGATGAAAACCCTACAAAAAATTGGAATTGATGATCTTTACCTCAGTCTGATAAAAGGCATCAATGAAAAACCAACAGCCAATATCATACTAAATGGTCAAAAACTGAGATCCTTCACACTAAAATCAGGAACAAGTCAAGGATGTCCACTATCACCACTCCTGTTCAATACAGTCTTGGAAACATTAGCCATGGCAATTAGACAACAGAAAGAAATAAAAGGAATAAAGACAGGAAATGAAGAAGTCAAATTGTCATTATTTGCAGATGACATGATACATATAGAAGACCCCAAGAACTCCACCAAAACTCTTCTAGACTTAATAACCAAATTCGGTAAATTAGCTGGATACAAGGTCAACACACAAAAATCAATAGATTTCCTCTACACTAACAACAGACTCACTGAGAGAGAAATAAGGCAAACAATTCCTTTCACAATAGCATCCAAAAAACTGAAATACCTAGGAATCAACCTAACAAAAGAAATCAAAGACCTCTTCTCTGAAAGAGAGATTGAAGACAATATCAGAAAATGGAAAGACATCCCTTTCTCCTGGGTAGGAAGAATCAACATAGTGAAAACGGCCATACTTCCAAAACTGCTATATAGATTCAATGCAACCCCCATTGAAATTCCAGCAGCCTACTTCACGGACCTTGAGAAACCAATCCAAAAACTCATTTGGAACAAGAAGAGACCTAGAATAACAAAAGACATGACAGGGGGTATCACAACCCCCAACTTTCAACTATACTACAAAGCTACTGTGATAAAAACAGCATGGTACTGGCAAAGAAACAGACCTGAGGACCAGTGGAACAGATTAGAAGATCCAGAAACAATGCCAGACACATTCAGCCACCTCATCTTCAACAAAGGAGCCAAAAACCCTCACTGGAGGGAAGATAGCCTCTTTAATAAACGGTGCTGGGAAAATTGGGTTTCAACTTGCCAAAGATTAAAACTAGACCTATATCTCTCACCATGCACTAAACTAAAATGGAAATGGATGAAAGATCTAAATTTTAAATCAGAAACGCTGAACCAGCTGGAACAGAGGTTAGGTAGAACTCTTGAAGACATTGGTATAGGAAAAGATTTTATGAACAAAATCTCAGTTGCCTGTGAACTAGCACAAACAATCAACAAGTGGGATCTCTTCTTATTAAAAAGCTTCTGCACAGCAAGAGAAACCATCAACAGTGTGAAGAGACAACCCACAATGTGGGGAAAAATCTTCACCTGCTCTTTCTCAGACAAAGGTCTACTATCTCGAATCTATAAAGAACTTCAAAAGATCAGATCTCCCAAATTTAAAGACCCAATCCAGAAATGGGCATCTGAAATGAACAGACATTTCTCAGACAAAGAAGTAGAAATAGCAAATAAATACATGAAAAAATGTTCAACATCACTGGCCATTCGAGAGATGCAAATGAAAACAATGCTGAGATTCCACCTCATCCCAGAAAAAATGGCTGCTCTCATGAAATCCACCAATAACAAATGCTTGCGGGGCTGGTGGGAGTGTTGACTGGTGCAACCACTGTGGAAATCAGTATGGAGATACCTCAAAGAACTAGGACTGGAAGTCCCACTTGACCTGGCTATTCCCCTGCTGGGGATCTTCCCAAAAGAATTAAAGGAATCATACCACAGCGATATATGTGCACCCATGTTCATAGCAGCACAATTTGTAATAGCTAAAACTTGGAAGCAGCCCAATTGCCCATCAACTGGAGACTGGATAAAGAAAATGTGTTTTTTTAATAAAATAAAGTACTACTCAGCCATAAAAAATTAGAAATCAGAGACATTTATAGCTAAATGGATGCACATTGAGGTGATACTCTTAAGTGAAGCAAATAGGACACACATGTGTAAATACTGAATAGTTTCTCTGGTGTGAGAAACTGAAAGTATAAATAAGGACTAAAATGTATAATAGGTAATGTGAAATAGGAAGATAAGGGGCAAAGGGGAAGGGGAAGTGGGAGGGATAGGGGAAAGGAAAGAAGGGAATGGAGTTAATATGAGAAAATGGAAAAACGGAAACAAAGTCTTTGTAGATAGGGAGGGACAGAGAGGTTGAAGGGAGGGCAGGGGAATGGGGAAAAAATAACCAAGAGAGATTATGCAAAGGTGCAGATTTCCAATGATGAATGTCATTATATTGTATACCTAAAATGGAGCAATAAAATTAATTTTAAAAAGTGATCTCCAAGATTTAAAAAAATCTCATTCTTCTAAAGTAAAAAAATGTTTGTTTAATGTTAGTTTTCTGAGACTTAATGTGATAATGCAAGAAACGTTTGTGACTGGATACCTTTATTACTCTTCAACAATATTCTGATGTCTTGTGTTTGGTGGTGAATCGTCTTGACTCTTAATCTCAGCCTTGTAATTCTCAACAAGAGTATCTGATTTTAACAACTTTTGACATGGTAAGCAGTGTGTGTGTGGGGGGGGGTCCCCTCCAGGTACTTTGGGAAGATAGATATTTTTCTTCTTTATATCTCTAGAGTTCAGTATATTCTTGGTACATTAGGGTGCTCAATTAATGTCTGTGTCAGTTACCTTTCTATAACTGTGATTTTAAGACCTGACCAAATTACTTATTGGAGGGAAGGCTCATTTTGGCTCATGGTTTCAGAAGTTTCATTCCATGATCGCTGACTTGCTTGCCTTTCAGGCTGTGGTAAGGAAGAAACATCATGGCAGAAGGCATCGTGGTGAAGGGTGTGGTAGAGGCCAACTCTTCACCTCTATGGCGACTAGAAAACAGAAGTTGTAGGACAAAACATACTCCTCAAAAGCACAACGCTGGCGATCTACTTTCTCCTCCTGGGTCCCACCTCCAAATTCCCACTCAATTATGAACTTATCAATGGTTAATCCATGGGTATGGCCAGAATCCTCAAGAGTCAGTCGCTCTCTCTGTCTCACCTCTGAACACTGCTGCTTTGGCAATCTAGTTCTCAATAGATGAGTCTTTGGAGAGACACTTCACATGTAAATCATGATGGTTTGTGAATAAGGGAGTAAATAAGAACTCTTAAACAGATTTCAGTGCTATTTCAACTCAAAACCATATACATGAAATAGTGCTAGGGAGGACAATTTTTGTTTCAAAAGTAATTTGAGAGTGTGTGTGTGTTTAAAGATTAAAATGGCATTAAGTAGTTTTCCACTAGTAAGTCTCAGAAGGCAGTAGGTGAGCTGCTGTTGCTAAACTGTGCAAGTGCAAAACATCATAGAATCAGACTGCAGCCTGTAATCAATCCCAGTTGGAAGCCCTTATCAACTGTTCTATGTTTGCTGCCAGTTCCTTGTTAATCCTTCAAAGGAGTAAGTTAAAAATAAGACCAACGCATTTATTATATAAGATGATTTCTGGGTTCCAGCTAGTCAAACATTTCACTCTACATCACATTGATACCAGAAAAATGTTTATTTCACAAATGTTTTATTGATTCTATCATACAGCACAGATGGTTGTAGAGTACAAAGGAAATCTTGGGTATAGTTTTACACATCTTTCTTCTTTTTAAAATTAATTCAGCTTTCTCCTCCATTGATCATAGTGATAAAAGGCTTTAAGGGTAGAAGAATAAATAAATCTTGGCAGCCTAGAGCCTCCTGCATGACTTCTCATTTTGAGTTATCCATTGAATATGGCTTTAGAGGTAAACCTTTAAGCATTTATTGCTAAGAGGACTGTCTCAGTTACCTTTCTCATTGCTGAGACAAAACATGCAATACCCAGAGTTAAGGAGGAAAATTTGTAGAGGTCTCAGTCCATAGTTGGCTGGCTCCAAGGCAGGGTGGCATGTTAGAGGGGCATCACAGAGGAAAAACAATTCATGGCAGGCAGAAGGCACCAAATTAGCTGCTGCAGCAGCAACCCAACCTGCTTTTGTATTTCATTGGGCTCCCTGCCCTTTGGGCAGTGCCACACACACCCAGGGTGAGTCACCCTTAATCCCAGCATCACACACTTAATCCTAGCCTCAGACATTCTAGATCCCGCCACCTCTGGAAAACCCTACCTATGACAGCATGAGGCTTTGGGGAGACAGCTAAACCGATCTGTCACAAGGAGACTTTGAGATAAGCCTGAACTCTTCTCCTAACATAGTTACCCGATGGCATTAATGGCTTTCCCAGTAAAGTGTGACAGTGCAGCTTTCACATTAACTGAAAATGTTAGAGATCAGTTTTGAAACTCCTAGAGCAATGATAAAAATTTTGCACAACCCCTACCCCAAAATAAAGCAATATATTTTCTCTTTAGTACTGAGGAAAAAGACCCAAAACCAAAGAAATCTTAGATGTTCAAAATGGAACTTCTAAAGTGATGTTCACAAACCAAGTAGAGCTTTAGGACATTAAAAGATGATTTTTGTTTGCATAGTTGATAAAAATGACACAGGTGAACTACTCTGTTTGATTTTTGATGGCCAGGTGATTTTACTGTAATGAGAATTTACTGAGTGACTCCAGTGCACAACAATCCTGGGAACATTTTCTTCATGGAACAGCTATTTTTTGGGAAGAAGAGAAGAAATCCCAGAGAAGAGGTGTCAAAAGTTTAAAAGAGAATATTATTTTAATTTTTAAAATAAAACACGATGTTCATTAAAGAAAACTTATCAAAATACATATAAATATAAAGAAGACAATTCAACCATCAGTATAGGAAACAGTGGCTATTAATGCTTTAAAATCTGGAGAGATATATGTGTAGATATACATATATAAATATATAAAGATAGATCTCCATATATATACACATATATATATATAGGTATATGTATCCATATAAGATACATATCTCTCTCTATATAAGATATGTTCAGATTTTCAGCTTGAATTTATACTTTGAGCATTTTCTGTGCTATAGACAATAGTAGGCGTAGAGTGCAGGACCAGAAGGGGAGCGTGTCCTTTCTTGCAATTCAGACCTAAAATGTCCCCCAAATCCTCATGTGTCAAGGTGCAGCCAGCTGGGAAGGAGCAGGTCACCAAGGCATGACCCGGAAGGGTGCATCCTTATCCAGGGCTCCTCCCTTCTCTCTGCTTCCTGGCCACCATAGGTTGAGCAGCTTTTCCTCCCCGGCACCCTTCACTGTGCCATTCCTGCCTTGTAGCAGCTGATCATGGGCTGAAACCATGAGCCAAATAAACTTCTCCTTCTTTATCTAAAATTCCACCTGCCAGACATTGTGTCTCGGAGATGGAAAGTTAACAGGACATAGCAGTACCAAACTGAGATGCTGGGTGTTACCGGTTGGCTTTTGGTGACCAACCCACTGGAGTGCTATCCTGGAGAAGCACATCTGAATTTTATTTTATTTTATTTTTTATTTTTCGGTGGTACCCAGGATTGAACTCAGGGCCTTGGGCTTGCGAGGCATATAGAGGCACCATTGAGCTAAATCTCCAGCCCCAACATATCTGAATTTTAACTTAGGTGTGAACTTAAACTTGTCCAACTACTGGCAGTTAAGTAAGCTATGGAAGAAGCGTAACATATATTGTCAGACAACTACGAGTGAACATTTGTGATCACCTAGAAGCACTGGCAGTGCTTGGCACAGAGGTGAGTATTAAATGGCCCCTGGGAGGGCTGGTGGGTCTGTGGCTGTGCTCGGTACGAGGCCACCCGCTCACATGTGTGGGGAGAGCACAAGCTTCTGTGGAGAAGCCACCTGAGCATGCATAGTGAATCCCCTAGTGGGCTGAGCAGCTTGGCCCAATGGGATCGAAAAACAACAGGGTCTGGGAACATCAAAAAGCCCTAGGAATTTACTTTGAGTTAACAAAAACGCAGAGAGCAACCATTTTACGTAAGAGACAGGAGGTGAGATGAGGGCCAGTGCATAGATATGGACCCCTTGCTGCCCACACCCAATGCCACCTTTTTTGCCTGCTTTGCAGAAATGAATGGGAGCCCCTTGTTTCCCCCTCTGCCAGCAGGGCAGGATGTTAAGCTCTGCAGAGGGTGCTGAAGAGATGTTGTGGGAGGAATGGACTTTGTGTTCTCGTGTCAGTGCTTGCCTGGCAGGTCTGCAAGACTGTCAGCTCTCCAGGAACTGGCGCTGAAACCTGCAGTGGTATAGCTGGTCCTGGACCCCCTGTGGGTGTGTCTGCAGTGTTTCCATCTCCAGTGAGCAGCTCTCCAGGGATGGCTATGGCTTTGCACCTTTGCTCTGGGGCTGAGAGGAGCATTTACTGCAAGTTCCTGAAGGCAGATTTCCAGCCTTACATGCTAGAGCAGCGACCTAGCACCTTCTCTGCCATCCAGTGCAAGTCTCCACAGGTGGATATTTTCAACAATATCTATGTCCCAGCTTTGGGGAGGGAGGTGCACTTCCCCTTGCTCTATATCATCATCAGGACCAGGGGTTTTCCTTTTATCTTCTATTTTTATATTCAGAGTTCTCACTTATTAACAACTGCATAACTCACTTCCCTGTTATATTTAATACTTCTTTATACTAAACTTTGTCTTTTCTAGTTGCCTTGCAGCTTCTCTTTCCTTCTTAAATCTTTGTGCACACAGTGAGTTATCGGGAATCCAGGCAGAGGTGTACGGAAGAGTGGGTAAGAAATTTTTTAAATGCATGGAAGCAGAGAATGAGACAATAAAATTATAACTCCTTATGAGCCAACAAAGAACAGCAAAGCATTGCAGAGTCAGCTGGTGAGACAGACCACACGGGTGGCCTATATACCAGCAGCTTCTACATAAAACAGGGGCAACTTGGTTTGTGCTTAGTGGCTGAAAAATGCAATCAAAACTTCTAATAAACAAATTACTTTGATATCAATTTGTCAGAAGTTTCTTTACATGTGATAAAAAGAAAAACTGTAGTAACTGGCTGCTAAACTAATTTATCTAACAAAATTCCATCCCACATGAAAAGGTATACAAGAGGGGTTTTACAGCATGCTTTTCCTTTTGTGCTGGGGATGGAACCCAGGCCCCCAGGTATGTTAGATAAGCATCTTACCAAAAGACTACATGCCCAGCTTCTGATTTTGAGAAGTACATTTTTCTGGAAACAATGGAGTGTTTGATTGAACAGTTTGATCTTATTTGATTTTATTTGTTATGCTATAGCAGGGGTCAACATATGTCCTGAGGACCAGATCTGGCTTCCATGTGCTTTTGTAAAAAAATTTTATTGTAACACAACCTCATAAAATGCCTTGTGCTTAATCCATCATTAAGTAAAGTCTCATTTCTCTGTTAAGCACCTCAGTTCTTCTCTTTCTGGGAAGCAAAGTCCCATTAATAGGCACTGGACTGCACAGGCTGCATTGGGCAAACCTGCCAACCCCAGTTTCTTTGCCTTCAAACTTTATTCATTCTACTCGGTGGGAGCTTTATTACTCAGAACATTTCCAGAAGTTCTCCTGACTGTGGGTGAAGGAAGATATCTTGGGCCCTGAGAACTCCCTGGGGTGTGCAGCTCCCTGAGCCTGGCAAAGCCTTGCTTAGTTCTTCAGGCCTTCAACTCCATGGCTTTCAGGTCCTCTTAGGAGTTTGTCCTGCCTGACTCAGTTGAGGCCTTCATCTGAGGTTGCAGGTGAGAGAAAAAGTGTGCCTGGTTGAGGAGCAGCAAGCTGCTGTTCTGGGAGAGGGTTCTGAGACCACCTGGGAGGGGATCGCCTGCCAGGGAACTAGACACCATCTCTAGGTGTTGCTACCGCCAGCAAGAAAAAGCAACCCTCAGTCCAAAGCTGTGTGGAAATTAACTGGATCTTCTCCACTCCTGTTCTGCTGAGGACTCAGACCTAGCCAGCACCAGCACTGCACCTGGACTAGGGAGTTTGGCTACATCAGGCCTCCATTCCTCATCCGGAAAAGCCACGGGATGATGAATGTGCACTGCTGAAAGCTGCTGTGTTTATAGTAATTTGCTGCATAGCAATAGAAAACTATTGCAGGAGAAGCTGTAGTAAAAGCAAGGAATGTAAGGGCCAGGGATTTAGCTCAGTGGTGTTGCTGCCTGCCTCACAAGTGTAAGGTCTGAGTTCGATCCCTGGTACCGCCAAAAAAAAAAGCAAGGAACATATTTCTCAACAGCTCCTGGGAGGGAAGAAAAAGTGAAGCAAGACTGCTGGCTAAAATCAGACTTATTGTACTTTTTCCACATGAGCCTGCCTGGCCCAGTGCTCATGGGTGTGTCCTGGAAGTGAGCAGCCCTGTAGCATGAAATCCTGACGTTCCCTTCATACTATTACTGCTACTGCTTGCAACATAGACTAAGTACCTTGTATTTGCCAGGCACTTTAAAATGAGAATGTATCACTTTATAATAAATAAATTATTACTGAAAAAGAAATGACTAGATCTCATTTGCTATCTTTGATTATAACTAAGAATATGGGAAATGTCAGCTCATGAGTTAATTTCATGTGGTCTTTCAAATAGATCATGACTTTTGGCACACTAATGTTGCTTTGTTATAAATATTTTGTGAAGAGGAACAGTAGCTTCTGAAAGTCATTTGTGGGTTGGATTTTGTGACCAAAAGATATACAAGGGGTGGTAAAAAAAATATGGCCAATGTTTAAATTTTCAAAACATTTTATTACAGTAAATGACACATCATTATTATCCTCCTTAAAAGAATTCTCCTGGCTTTGAACACACTTGTCCCACCATTCTCGCCGCTTTCTGCTGCTGCTCTGGAGCCCTGTCATGAGTGTCTTTAGTGCTGCTTCCCTGGTTACCTCAATATTCCAAGTCATTTCAAAAAGCTGAGCTCTCATGGTTGTTTTGGGGGAAAGGCCAGAAGTCGTGTGGTGCCAGATCCGGTGAATAAGGTGGTTGAAGACACAGTAAGTTTTCATTTGGCAGAAATGGCTGTAAATGTTTAGTCAGTGTGGAGTGATAAAAAATACAGTGAAAATTTAAAAATTTTAAAATGTTACAATAAAAGAAACATGTCATTAATCCCCCTCAATATTCTCCCCCTTGCTTTGAACACTTATTCTATCATTCTTGGCAACGTCTTGTACTATGGATTAGTTGTTTTCTGTCCCTAGAACAAAATACCTGACAATTGTAACTTAAAGGAAGAGGGGGTTTTTTTTGTTTTTTTTTTTTTTTGGCTAACAGTCTCAGGGGGTTCAGTCCATGGTTGGCTGCTCCAAAGCAGAAATGAGATGGCAGAATGGCCTGGCAGAGGAAAACTGCTCAGGTGAGGACAGACAGGAAGCAGAGAGCAAAAGGAGGAGTCAGGGACAAGACCCTCCACCCAAATCATGCCCCCAGTGATCTGCCTCTTCTGGACAGGCCTTATCTTCAAACTTGAGACTTTTGGGGGACATTTTAGAGCTAAGCCATAATATAATTTAGTAGGTTTCTAACATTCACATTACTGTTGTTTTGATCAACCCGTGTATAATGTCCTTGCTGTGGCAGATACAGCTATGCGGTGATCAAGGGGACACACGCAGGGAAGGGAGGAGGGGAGGAAGGCTGCTCACAGGTGGCGCAGTGCTGGGTTAGCTTCCCTTGCCTCCCAAACTCTGCCCCATGAGTTTGACAGTCAAGATTATCACCTTATTGTTCTGTAAGTTGGAACTTTGCTGATCCCCATGACACTGTGCTCCAGGATTCTCTCAGCTGGAAACAAGTGTTAGGTGGCCGTGCACTTGAGTTCTGAGGTGAATCCTCTTTCATCCTCATCCTCAGTGTTGGCAGAATGCATTTCATTTCCATTGTAGGGCTGAGGTCCTCACTTTCTTGCTGCCTGGCAGTTGGAATGCACCGTTAGGAGCCAGGGCCTTTCTCCGACCCTCAATTGTGGGCACCCGTATCTCAGAGCCAGCAGCGTTTCATGGATTCTCATAGTTCAAATCATTTTGACTTACCTTTCTGCTCTAAATTTTTGTTTCCAGCCAGAGAAAGTTCTCCACTTTTCAAGGTTTATGTGATGCCATTAGCCTGACCCAGATAGCCTACAATAATGTCCTAATTCTAAAATCTATAACCTTTATTATATTTACCATATATTTGCCATGTAATGTGACTTATTTTTAGATTCCAGGGATTGGGGCATAGATCTTTGGGGTGTTATTCTGACCAACACAGTTTCTTTCCCAGAAAGGTGGCCATCAACCCTACAACAAGGTTTCCAAAGTGATCAAAGGGATTCCCCACTTTTCTATCAAGCCCGAATCCTGGGTGACAGCAGGTACGCTCTGCCAGGGGAATAGAGGCTCGGTATACACCATGTGGCCTACCTCATGCTTCAAAGGCCAGGTCAAGATCAGCGTCTGGTATGGCTGCATGTGGGCTATGCATGAAATGGAGGCAGGGCCAACCTTGGCTATGCAGATGTGCGGGAAATAAGTCTCCTATTTACTTTGATAAATGGATGCAATAAACTCAATGGATAATAATCTAAAGAATAATTATGCAGTTCCTCACTGACTTTTTATGGTGGTAAAACATGATAATCCATGTAAACACATTTGTACATAGTGAGTGTTAAATGGATACCAGCTCCCCTTTAACTTTCTCTGACTCTATTTTCAAGTATTATTACATGAATTAATATTGATTTCAGTGGAATAAATTTTTAAAAGTAGAAAAAATAATATTGCATACAATATTGTGTACCACTCAATTTCCACTCAGGGATTCTCAAAGGTTTCTAATCCACTTGTGACCACCAATAAATACACAAGTATGCAAGAGTTAAGCATCTGGACAACTAAAATGTTGCAATTTGTACATGCAAAATTCTATGTTGAACTAAATTGATTAATTGTAAGTAAATCCTATGCAAAGATATTTGATCATTTTTCTGTCTATGTACAGAATGGTTAAAAGTGGTTTGTTCTAAGAGTTTACAGATGTGTAAAAGTTCATAAATAATTCACACAATAGGACAATTGAGAATAATTTGGAGTCTATTACATCAAGCACTATTGTTTGTTATAAATATCTACATGACATTGAAACTCCAATTTCTTCTACGACCAAACATTAGAATTATTACTTGGCAATTAAGTCAGTGCCTCAGTGATGTTTTCTCAGACAATACATGTAAAAAAGGATCTCATGAAACCTAATATTCTCAGTGACAGCTGGAGAATTTCTTGGCTCATAAAATCTTGTGCTTTAGGAAAGCATGAGAAGTTCAACTTTTAGTGCTTCTGTGATACCTGCTCTTCTCCAGCAAGCTGCTCCTGGTTCTCCTCTTTCCGAGGCTGACACAATTTCCCTTTCCATGGTGTTCTTATTATACACTGAAAACCTGTCTGAATGCAAGGTAAGGAGGAGATTTGTCTTTTTGCTGTTTTCTTCACTGGGCTGTGAGATCCTCAAAGGTGAAAGTCACATATTGTTGACATCTATTTCTGGGTCTAGTTTGGTTTTCTGGGTTAGAACTGGCTTTCAGCAAACCACTTCACTGGAGAATTCCAGTTAAAAGCAGAAGATAAGAAAGGAATTTAAGACAGGAGGGTAGGTGTAGGTTAACTTTAGGATGGAGACTCAACAAGTTGTAAGGTGATAAAAAAAGATGTTTAAAAAAATGTTTGAAGGGAAAATAGAAAAATATATTTTGAATATCAATTATCTCACCTTGTTCTCTCCATTTTTGTTTTCTTTTCAAATTTAGTCTACTGAATATAGAATGTATTCCAATGCATTTTCAGAATACATTCAGTTATTCAATGATTTAAGTTCAGTAATGGACCTAAGAATTTGAAAAAAAAATAAGAAAACAATAAATATTAAAAGAGAAAGAAACTTTTAAAAAGCATTAGTGTTGGGGCCAGGGATTTAGTTCAGTGGTTCCTGAGTTTGATCCCCAGTACCAAAGCATTCATGTCAATATTCACCTGATTTGAAGTCATAAGGTTGTAATCAGAATACTAAAATTGAGACAAGGGATGCTATATAATTTGTATTTGCCTCCTATGTCTTTTTTTTTAAAAAAATGTAATGTTTTCCCAGAATAATTGTACAGTAAGGCTAAAGAGGCACAGTAAGCACCAACCTTTGATTCCCAAAGTGTAATGAGCCCCAAGCTTAGAATTAAATGACATTAATAGTTCAGAGTTCACTATGTCATGCAGACAAATAGAGAACTGAACAAGCTACTTAAGCCTCGTCAAACTACTGTTCTATCTCAGATGAGCTAACCAAACCCAGACAGTGAGGAAGACTCTGAATGAAGTTCTTCAAAAAAGTGCCATCATACCCACCCTTCCTGAAAACATAGAAGACTTAAAGATCATCTGTACTTCTTGTGGCTCTTCTAAATAAACAGCAGGCAATGCCTGATAATAATCAAAGCCACCACTTTAATACATTGCAATCTTTCCCATGCTCTTTTCAATCCAGCAAACTGTATGGCCTCAGGTTTTACAACGTCTAAGTGTATCTTTCTTATAATTGATCATTTGGCCGCAATCCTGGCTTGTTCATGCCACTAACCTTGATTTACTCTGTTCTTTAACATTTGTTTGTTTCTTTGAAATTCGGGAGCATAAACACACTGACCTTAGTAAAACCAAAGCTTTGTATTTTTTCTTGGAATTCCCGGTTAAATTTCTCTTAACCCAGCAAACATGTTCAAGATGTTACTTAGTAACTCATAAAATGATATTTTCAACCTTCTTCACTTTAGGGCATGTGAAGATTAAATTTATTAGTTCAATTTCTGTTAAATATTTGAAGAGATCTTGCTCTGTGATAACTCGATTCTGAGTATGGTGTTTGAAAAAGAATACAAACGTCCATTCAAACTCCACAGCTCTAGGCCTCCGTGCCCTGTGACCCATGCTAAGAGTTTGAGCTAGTCTCATCCAATTTATTTTCTATTATACAACTGCAATGGCCAATTGATTTTCCAAAGTAAATTCCTGTTTCAGGTTTAGCAAGATTCATGTTTGCATGGGTGCTAAAGTAGGTAAATAGTCTTGTCTATCATAGCCACCACGTGACTGAGATTCCTTCAAGGACACAGGAATGTATTTCTTTATCAGGCACCGGCTGCTGTCTCAAACTGCTTAATAACTAGACGTGATTTTTCATGGTCCAGCACCTGCTGCTGTGTATGAGACATGGCCGGACAGTGAAACACCATGAAGATCCGCAAAGGCAGCTCCATCTTGCATGGAGCTGGCTGCTAACTGCAGAAGAACAGACTCCCTCTCTTCGGCCAGGGTCCTGACAGATGCACACAGAAGTCATTTAGGAACCCAGGCAGAGGATCCCACTCTTCCTAGAGGGAGGAAAGCATTATCGGAGTTCACATTTTCCCACTCACAGGAAGGAAGGAGAACAGTCAGACTGTGGGCCTTAGATACATATGCTTCTCCCTGGCCGCTTAACATGACTTTGAGTAATAAAGTCATTTATTACTGGACTGTCTTATGAGCTCATACAGGCTTGTTTCCTCATTTATAAACTGTAATAATGCAACCAAGGTCACGAATGCCAGGCCAGCACAGGGCTGATGCAATTAAAGCAAATACTGTTAAGGAAGTGTTTTAGGAACTCTGCAGCAAAAGATTAGGTTAGAAAGACAACTTTCTATTTATTTCTATTTTCTATTTGTCCTTAGAAAAACTAAGGACAGACTGAGGAACCTTTTAACCCACTTTAAAAGTGACTTGTTTGTCTTATAGGCTTGCCTTCTTCTGCAGTTCTGCTATGAGATGAGTAATCCAGCCAGTTATGTGTAAAAGAAAGCATAGTACAGTCAGACTAAATATCCAAGAACCAATCAAAGGCTACTATGCAAGTGTAGGTTAGAGATAATAATTGCCTAAACTTGAATAATAACAGCAAAAAATAGAAAGGGGAAACAAATCTAAGTCAAGGGGGGGGAGAGACAAAAAAATGTGACAACTGATTTAATGTGGGTGAGAAAGATTTGAGAGGAATCAACGGTGATCATGTGTTTTACTCCAGTGACCAGTGGCTTCTGTGATCAGTTACCAAAGGAAAGTCCCTAAAATGCACCAGGAAGATGAGTAGAACTCCAGGATGCTCTCTGGCTGTCCCTGTGAACACATTTGGATATCGCAGGAAGGGGACCAAAGAGAGAGGGTGGGCATGGAGACATAGGTGGGAGATTCAGCTATCTGGTTTTAAGGTAAAAAAAGAAAATTGAATGAAGTTTAGAAAAAAATTAGACTCAAACCCTAGCCTTTTGGACATAATTATAATTCACAGTGTCTTTCTGAGTGATATCACTGTGAAGGAAGTCCTTTCTGTTTTACCTCTAGGATAACTAAATTTAAACCCTTCCTTGGTAAAATCATACTTTAAACAGTAGATGTTCATAATTCTACAACATGACTCTATTTGAAATCTGTTCCTTAGGGAACCTGTTGAGGAGGAAAAGCCCAGAAGGAATTGCCATGAGAAATACTTGAAGCTAGCAGGGCACTTCAGAGCTGAGACTCTCCATTCTGAGAAGAGTTTTGAAGGAATGAAGTGGGGTGTTGGCTCTGGAGAAGAGGGGACACCATCAATAAGTGGCATTCAAAAGACAGGTGCAAGCAAACATATCTGGGCATGGATGAGGGCCTGGATATCAAGGCCATGTAGGAAAAGTCCACCGATCACATTCAGAAGCCCGGAGAAGTCAGCACCATCTTCTGTCAAAGTGCTACTCACAGGGAGGAGTCAGTGCTGTCCCCACGCCCTGTCAGGAAGGCAAAGTGTTGGGAGCAATGCTACATAATTCTAGGGATAAATCATTTGGTTAGCCTAGTTCTCTTGCCTACAGCCCAGCTACAGAATAACTCCAGTCTGGCCTCCGGTCACAACTGAGACTTCAGGGATCCAGTGATGCTGTGATTCTCCAGGACAAGAAACATCCTGGGAGAACAAACATCTGCTCAGTTCCTCATTGTTCTTGGACTGATTAACATCTTGTTTGCCGGAGATGTACTGAACTCTCTGCAAGCCTTCCGTTACACCTTGTTTATCCCAATGTGAACTATTGAACTCTCTGCCAGTCATTTGTTACATTTGTTTCTCCCGATGTACTGAATAAAAGGTGCGGTAAGCTGGGGGCTTTGTCTTTGCTGCCCAGAGCAGCACTGATCAGACCCAAAGCTCAGCTTCTTCTCAGTCTCATTTTTCTACCTTTCCTGTAATTCGCCGTGTGCTGCCGTGGCTCGCAGGAGACCAGGACTCACTGCAGAGGTTCTGGTAACGTCCCCTTCCCCTGTCCCCTACAGCAAAGTAAAGGCAGGAGGCAGGTGCTCTGAGAGGGACTTCTGCCCCAGTCTCACTGCACAGGAGTTGGGGCGGCATTTCTGTTGGGCATAACAGGAAGTTGGGATAGGTGGGCAGACTATGTCCAGATTTTTTTAAAGGGACTTGAAGAATGAAGAATGGAGATGATTAAAGACATAGAAGGAACCAGAGAAAGGAATCAGTGGCTCAGTGAAGGATGATAGAAATAACAGAGCAGAGAACATGAGGCTTTGTTTTTGTTGTACCAAAGATTGAACCCAGGACCTTTACTCTGAACTAAATCCCCAGCCCCTTTTTATTTTAAAATTTTGATTCAGGGCCTGGCTAAGTCCTAAGTTGCTCTGGTGGGGCCCAGACATGTAACCCTCCTGCTTCAATCTCCCAGAGTGGACTTCAGGGCTTTGAGCTAGGATTTGGAGAAACTGTTGTACCATTAACAATGGGATGCATGTTCAGAGGAAGATAGACTTTTTGTTGTTGTTGTTAGAATAGGATGGTAAATTTATAAACTGTTCTGTTAAAAATATCACAAATGAATGGAAAGCTCTGCCAAAATTTATATCTACCTATATTACTAGATATAAATAAGATGTTTTGGATATCGTTCTTATAAAATGTTTCTTTTAAATTCCTCACCACAGGGCAAAGGAGAACTATGATTCTATGCATAATATTTTACAGAATGTTTGAAATTTTAATATCTTAGAAGCATGGAAGAATTTCATTGAAAAGTCTTAGTTTTACTTAGAATTCACAGGAGTTAAGTGTCTTTCATCAGAGACAGAGCCTCTCCTCTTGCTTTCTTTTTTATTCTTCTCATTTCACTGTAGCAGGAAGAGGCTTCAAATAGAAGCTGTCTTAGCACTCAAGGTGACAGAGCCAGAGGGAGGCGTTATAAAACCTCATCTGAGGAGAGAGGTTTGGAGTCTCCGCCTTCTCTTCCACTCCACGGCTGGAAGCAGCAGCCTCAGTGTGTAAGATTTTCCAGGCTCCTAAAAAATATCTTCACTCATCTACTCTTTAGATTCCCTGCCACAGGCAAATCATTTATCTTTATACTACTGAGAGCGCAGCTCTTGGTTCGGAGCTACCTAGAGCCCTTCCCTTTGTTGGAATCGTGGCAAAGTGCATCTGAGTGGAAATGTCCCTGCACGAGGCTGCTGAAGCCTCACATCCAGAGCAGAGCTCTACCAGGCTTCCATCACTGCCAGACTCCAAAAAACAATGGGCTTTGTGCACAGGGTAAAGAAGACCACTGTGGGTGCCGCCATGGGGACACTGGCTTGTCATTTACTGTAGCAAAGTAGTGATTAGACTATAATAGCAGCAGTAGCTTAGTGATTTGCCTTTTAAGATTTTTTTCAAGTGTCACCCAGAAACCAGCACCTGGACAATACATTTTGCACCTTGTCATCATCAGGGAAAGGATATTCAATCTGACAGATATTTCTGCCTAAGAATTAGAGGCTTTTATTTTTTGAAGTCACAGTGGCTGCTATTTTGCTGGAGGGCGATTGGTTGTTGAATTTCAAACCACAGAGCTGGGCTTGCATGCTTAGCTTCTCAGGCAGCCCTTCTGAGTGCTGTTTTTGGTGCAGAGCGTGGGAGGGCAAAAGTGCTATGGTGCCAGGTTGATGTGATGACTGCCCAACAGGAGAATGCCTAAGGTGTCCTTCTGCCTCGTGACTGCCCTTTATTTTCTGCAAACAAGAATAATATACTAATGCTTAGCGTGCTTATATGTGGAGGTTTCATTAAGCAGACAAGCCAAAAGCAAATTCGCCTAACAGCAAGATTTAATGCTATCTTACTATAGGGACAGGTAGTAGTTTCATGCAAAAGATACTGAAAAAATTAAAGCTTGAAGACAATTTAAAATAAGTCCTTTTATCAGTTGATGGACATATAGTCTGCTTCCAAGATTTAGCTATTATGAGTTATGCTGCTCTAAATGTGGGTTTGCATATGTCATGGCTTGTGTCTAGACATCTCCCCAGAGCCTCATGGGCTCACAGGTGGGGCCTTTTTGGAGGTAGGTGGATCTAGGATGTGTAAATATGATTAAGGTAGTATGGTAATAAATTACCACATGGATTAGTTTGGGAGAGTTCTGGGTGTGGATAATGGGAAGGCCCACCTGGGTGTGGGTGGCACCAACCAACAGGTCTATATCCTGGCTGAGATAAAAGAAAGGAAGGCTCACTGCTGCTGCTGCTGCTGCTGCTGCTGCTGCTGCTGCAGTCTTCTGCCTGGAAGAACACAGGAGGCTTCACTCTCTCCACCTGAACCGAAAGCCTGTTTACCTGATCTTGGATTGGTGTGTTTTGCATTGAGAAATATACACCTTGCTTATTTGGTTTGATGATGGACCAAGCATCAAGTTTTGCATTTTAAAGGCCAATGCAGCACCTGAAAATGAACTCAGAAAATCAATGGGATTTAGGACTGGAGACCCAAAGTGAAGTGTGTAGGTGGCGTTGTAACTTCAAATACCTACCAGACAGCTGCTTACTGCCTCAGCAATTGATCTGGAGTACTGCAGCCAACTTTATCTTTACTCTCAGATACTAGGCAAGCATACTATTCAGAATAAATTATTTTAAATCCTTTCACAGAACAGAAAGAAAAACATTGTGCAACAGAAACATCTTGTTGCCAGGACTGTTCTGAACAGTGGACAGCACTGTGTATTTTTAACTCCTCATAGTGGTTATTAAAGAGCACACAGCTGACTTAAAACATGGAATTCACTCCAGTGTTCAGGAAGCAGTGAATGCAAAAACCAAGGAAACAGCTCACTTTTTCCTTGAGGTCGCTCTGTGACACTTGGTGACCTTGCAGGAGGAACTGCGGAGAAGGGGACAGCACAGATGCTGTATTTAATCAACCCATGGTCTATGAGAGTGAGCCACACAGAGAAAACTCTGTACATAGCTTAATTTGAGCCACATTCCTTTGGATTCCATCCATTGTGTTTTTATTTCACCAAATTATAATTTATTATAGTGACAATTTGAGTTGTCATATTTTTGCTTTTAGTCATTGCAAATAAAAAGGCTGACATAGAGTCAGCTTTCTCCAGAATTAGGATTTAGTCATCTGTGCCCTCATTTTAGTCAGCTTGCTTCTTCTTTAGAGTTCCTTGAAAATATAAAAGGGTCAGTGATGAATTTTTATAGGGTTTCAAAAAGGTGTCAGAATGCAACTTTGGAAGCTGCTCCTGCTACTGAGCATGCAGACTCTTTGCCCCAGGCTCCTGAGGGGGAGTGGAGAGGGACACTGTCCTGGGTGTTGCTGGGTGTGGCTGGGTGGACTCACTGTCTGGCTCCTAGTGGGCTGCTGACCAGTGGCATCTGCAGAGCCCTCCTCAGCATCCCTGTGATGGAAAGCCTGCTCTGCGTCACACTCCATCCCAGGGGCACTTCCGTCCCTACCCATATTCCTGTCCTCTGGCAGCGCCTGCCTCTCCTGCAATTCCCCTACCCCTGGAGAAATCTCCTGTTTGAAAACCCTTGCTCCTCCCCAGTGGCCAATGCAACTTTATAAAATAAATATTTGGCTGTGTTGACCCCTTCTTCATGTTCACAGGATTGAGTTCCAACTCTTTGTAATGATCCAGTCTCTTGTAAACATTGCTTACCAACTTTCTCTTCCTCTGTTCTCCTCCCTGGTTCCCAAAACCATGCATGTTTTACACTTTAAACCTCCACTTCTGCTTTGATTCCTCCTTGCTGTTCTCTCTGTCCTCAAGCCCAGCACTCTTCTCTTATCCAGGTAGTAGCTGTCCTTCAAGAGAAGGAGTTGTCCCTTCCATCTCTGTGCAACACCTACACCCAGTTAGCTTTGTCAGCTGTCTGCTGCAGCTGTCTTGGAAACTAGAGTGCAGTGGTGGGAAGACTGGTGTCTGCGTCCTGCCTCTGCACCGTGCTAGTCAGATGAGCCTGGAAATTCATGTTTCTTCTCCTGGCCTCAGTGTCCACACCAATGAAGAAGAGACACAAGTTGAGTGTTCCTGATCCAAATGCTTGAGACCAGATGTGGGATTGTTTTAAGTTTGGGAATATTTGCATAGACACAATGATATACTTGGGAATGGGACACAAGTCTGGATAAAATATTCATTTATGTTTCACGTACACTTTATACAAATACCTTGAAGGCAATTTATAAATTATTTTAAAAAGTTTTGTGTGAGATACAGTTTCATGGTATGGAATTTTCTCCTTGTGATGCTGTGTCAGCACTCAAAAAGCTTCAAATTTTGGAGTGTTATAGATGTTTGGGTTAGGGATGTTCAGCCTACAGTAATAATAGAAGCTGTTTCTAGGTTGCTCTGAAATTAAGTGATATGATAAGTGCAAAATGCATGATTTTGTGCCTGAGTCAAGGTAAATCCCCGACAAATATTACTGTTACTATCTATGTGCATTGCTATGGTTTTATGCTATGTTCTGTGTCTTACATATCTCTTTCAAGTCCTGATTGTATATTTTTAGGGGATGAAATGTGCTATTTATCTTTCCATCTCTGTCTTCCCATCCACATGTCATGAGTCTAGGCTAGTTGATGGTAGAGTTATGGATAAAGAGCAAGATGCCTACTTACATTTGAAATTCAGATAAATAAAGAATAATTTTCTTGGTATAAACATGTTCAAAATATTACATGAGACACGCTTTTACAAAAATAAGCATTTTTTTATATATCTGAAATCCAAATTTAATTGGGCATCTTGTATTTTTATTTGCTAAATCTAGCAACCCTCATTGATGTTCTCCCTCTAAATTTTCTCCCATGTCAATTTTATTTTTGAGATTAGTATTTATAAAAGACTGTCATGATGATTTGACATGTTTGCTTATGACTATAATGGAGATATTGCCTCTTCATTTCCTCTGTGACCCTCCCAGGATTACCAGTGTCTCAGTGGCGAACTCATCATTGTAAATCTAATGCAAATGAGCAAACTGGAAAAATAATTTATTTTTGGTAGCATTTCCTCCCTTGACTTAACCATAGGTGCTAACAAAGAGAGGTGAAAGGAGAGAGTGTTGCTATTTTACAAGATCAGAATTCACAAGGCAGCAGCTATCTCTTTCCTGCGCTACTCCAGGAGGGGACAGGATGGGTCAAAGAGTAACATGGCTCAGTCATTCCATCCACACTGCCTGCTCATTCCCTTCCTGCTTCTCTCCATCCAGCCCCTGAACCCCCAAATCTAGATATCAACTGGAAAGGAAGCAAAAAGTAATAGGCTAAAAGGAGGTGGCTAGAGAGGCCAGAACCCTCATGCTTTCCAGGCATGACTAGTGAGCTGGTAGTGATTTGATAAGAAGATGAAATAGGTTGACACGATGGTCCATTTACTGGGGTCATGGGCACCACCAACTCCTGGAGCTGTGGGGTAAGAGCTTGTGGAGTACATGGATCAAGAAAAGAGGATAGCAAGGATGGTTTTCCTTCCCTTTTGCAAAAGTTCTATTTCTGTTTCTTCTTATCTATCTTTTGTCTTGCTCTTTATTTATAGTTGGGGTTACTCATATAAGAAAACTGTGTGATACTTAAGATTGTGAGTCTAATTTATTTCACTTAACATTATGGTCTCAGGGTGCATCCATTTTCCTACAAATGACTCAACTTTATCCTTCTTTATGTCAGAGCAGTACTCCATTGTTTATAAACATCACATTTGATTTATCCATTCATCCGCAGAAGGGCATATAGGCCACTTTCAAGATTTAGCTATTGCGAGTTGTGCTGCAGTATACAAGGGTGTGCAAGGATCACTGTAATATGTTGCAGATGTATGTGGTCATCCCTCTTTATATTTTTTCCATCTATATAAGGTTTGATCATTATCCAGTGAATACTTACCCTGTAGACAGTGGAGACAAAACTGATTATGGCAACTGGGTAGAAAAGGTGGAATTATGAAGACAAGGACAGGCTGGAATCCAGCAGACTGTCTTAACTTCCACCCCATCCCTAATCTCCTTAAGTGAGATCCTGGAAATGTCTAAACAGGTGATTTTCAGTTTCCTTACCTGCGAAATGAAGACACCAATACTGACCTCACAGGACTGTGGGAAACTGAATTCAAAAACAGAATCAAGAACCATGCCTCAGCCTTTGCATATGCTTAAGAGCAGCTAAATGTGGTCCAATTTAGAATTCAAAGTCATGCACGGGTTATACTAGTTCTCTCCTCCTGCATAACAAATAGCCACAAACTTAATGCTTTAAAATAACACCGATGAGTGAGCTGGTGAGTTCATGGTTCTGTAGGTTAGATGCCCAGGAGGGAGGGTCTGGATGCTCAGGTATTACAGGGTGGAAATCGAAGTGCTTCACAGACCAAGGACCTATGTGAAGTTCTGGAAGTGCATTGTTGGAGGCAAAATTCAGTTCCTTCCAGATCTCAAATCAGGATTCCTGTTTGCTTGCTGGTTGCTTGCTGGAAGCACTAACCTTTCGGAAGCCACCCACTTACCCAGCCATCTGGGCCCTTTCTCCTCTCAGCCAGCAAAGGAACATGAGATATTTGAGGCTATGACTTCCTTTCCTGCCACCAGCCAGACAATACTGTCCTGTTCTTTGTTTCAGGGAGCTCGGTACTTTGGTCAGATCTCCCCAGATCTCTGCTCTGTCTTCTTTTTTTTTAACCCCCTTTGGTATTGGGGATTGAACCCATGGCCTGTACCCTTCACACTGAGCAACATCCCCAGACCTTTTAAATATTTATAATTTTAGTTTATTTTAATTTTTTTAAAGATTTGAGACAAGGTCTTGCTACAGCATTAAGCTATCTAGGCTATGCTTGAATTTGCAGTCCTCCTGCCTCAGCCTCTCAGAGTGCAGGGATCACTGGCACGTGCCACACTGTTGAGCTCCTTGCTCTGTCTTAAGGCCAACTGTGTCATAGGATATGTGGCAGACACTTCAACCTCTGTGCAATATGGAGGGATACAGGGCTTGGCACCAGGATGGCAGGAAAACATGGTGCTCACCTTAGAACTCTGCTAGCCCAGGTCTCACGCCCTCCATCCCTAGCTTTGTGAGCTTGACCACTGGACTCTTTAGCTCTGAGAATCCCTACTTCCACCCCCCCATGAAATGGAGCAGGGAGAATGGGAGATCAGTCTACTTCAAAGGATTATTATGATTTTTGAATGAAAGTGAGAAGGTGGACTGTTTCGTAAGCTGCAAAGTGCCACTTCTGTGTGCATAGCGTTTTAAAAGTTTTACCTTGCACAGTGTCTTAGTTACTTTTTTCTTGTAGCTGAGACAAAGTACCTGACGTCCAAAGTAAAAGAGGAAAGGTTTATTCAGCTCACAGTTTACAGAGGTTCCAGTCCATAATCTAATGGCTCCAAGGCAGGATGGCACATGGCAGAAGGGCAACAGTTCATAGCAGTGGAAGACAGTGGAAGCAGCAAGGGACTGGCATCTTCGTGCCCCTTTTATCCCATCCAGACTACTTAGGGTGGGAAGCACTCACACCCTTAATCCTAGCATCCTCAGGCCTAGCCCCACTGTGAATCAATCACACACTTAGATTCAGCCACCTCTGCGAAAGCATGAGCCTTTGGGGAACATCTAGACACGAGCGACAACATACAGGAACTGCGTGTTTACATATCGCCATTTTCTCTGAAATCCCAGAATGCTCGGCAGCAGGAATAGTGGGATTTTAACCTTGCTATTCCCATAAGGGAAATCAATCATCTTCTGGCAAGTGTTGCATAGATACAAAGCATATGTACACCACATTTTATCCAGGAATTTGGAAGGTTATAAAGGGATTCAAGAAGGGTATGTATCAAAAAATGTAAATAGGTACCAAATTTGTGGCTGGAAGTACTGCAAAAATGTGTATATTTATTACCAAGTAATGTAGTATTTTTAAATTAACTACTTTAGTAAAGATTGTACCAAGTAGCATTTGTCTGGCAATTAACCAGTTATTGGATATGACGGAAGTATACTGCTCTACTTTACCAATACATTTACATTTAAAATCTTGCTCTGCTCCTTCCTTATTTTTTTACTCTATTTCCCACGTATCAGCTATGCCTCCTAAAGCACTTATGAACACGATGGTTGGGAAAGGATTTGATAGCAAAGGACTTCACTCTAACTTTTTCTTCAATTTATCTTTGCTGTTTAAATATTTACAGTCAAGATAAAAAGAAAATAATAGAACTATACAAAGTATATATGACTTTTGAGCAGACTTTTGAAGTAGAAAGCATTGATATGGAACTCACCATTTTGAAGTAGAAAGCACTGATATAGAACTCACCATTTTCACTTTTTCTTGTTCCTACCAGTGCCCATTCACATCTTACTGGGTGGAATGGATGTGACCTTGAGTAGCTTGAGTGTTGGGGTCTAACAGTAGGCTGTCAATCAGTAATAGCTGGCATCACCCTAAACACTCCAAGTAGCAGTATTTTAAATACTAGATATGCTATAATTTAGATATTTTGAGGCATGATAAAATATTATATTGATTTTTTAAAATGTACATCCATTCCTTCACCCAGAGTTCTCAACCAAAAGTCTAATCAAAGCTTCGAAAGATAAAGTGACTACCCAAAGTCACCACCAGTGGACAACTGAGTCAGGAACCAGAGGAAACGGCCCCACACCCTTTCCAAGGCCCTCGCTCTTGGCCCTGGAGTGGCACTGATCCAGGAAGCCTATGGCCTGTGGCCTCCTTCTCCTCAGTCAGCAGTGAGCCATCATCATTGCAGACATAAACTTTCCTACAAGTTTAAAAATGTACTTTGGAAAACTAGAACACAGAATCTTCTTAAAAGATCTTTATTTTCCCCCTCAAGCATCTTCCAGAAACAGCCAGCAAGAGAGACACATCCCCTACACAAACCCACACAAGAATATCAAAATCTGTTTGATAATGAATTTAAATTTTTTTTAAATCCATACGCTAAAATCATTTTTATTTTTAATTTTTCCCTCTTTTTTCAAATTCATGGACATAATGTTTCTTATTGCAACTCAGAAACATCTCAAAATAGCTGCCAGAATTTTACAAATAAACATAAAATCAAGACATTTGCAGTACAAAAATAGCCATCACTTCTGCTCGAAAGGTTGGTTGCCCTTCTAAAATCTTTGTTAGGGCCAGGACTGCGTAGACAACTTGGGCCCTCAGCCACATTTAGATGAAACCAGTTTTCCTAACTGGAAATATTCAGACGTATAGCATTTTGTGCCTTCCATCTCGTGTATGGATCTGCATTAACATTTTTTTTTTTAAGTGGAGAAAGCAGAATATGGCTAGAAAGTTGAAAAACGTGGGTGAACTCAATTCAAATGCAATGTGATTCATACAGGGTTATGTGGTACGAGATCATAAACTATTACTCCAAAAGTTTACTATGAGAAGTATTACTTTTTACATTGACAACAAAATTAAGGATTACGTTTTATTTCAGTTGCCTCCATAATTACACAGGAGGAACAGATGACTTAATTTATTTAAAAGAAACATTGAGCACACTGTGCGGTAGAGGTCCCTCCTCCAGTCCCACTCCTGGAGGAGTCGGAATGTTATATTTCACTCACCAACCTGAACTGAGAAGCAGATGGCAGCGCAGCATTGACCTCAAGACTTGAAATTGTCTGTATTTTGCAGTCATTGCTCTAACATTTTTCATAACACATGAAAGGTAGAATGCCCTAATTTTGAGTCACAGAATGGGTAAAATACGAATGCAACCTACAGTTAAATGAATGGCATGTTGCATAATAGAGTAAATATTTTCTTCAATTCCTATGCTTTCCAAAAATAAAAAGCAGAAAATCAGATTTTCTTTCCCTTTGATTCACTGTCAGGCCTTACAAGATCTTCAATAAGGTGGCCCCTGCTGTTGGCTCTACAAAAATTGGCTTCTTTCTATCTTTGGAAATTTGTCAAGTTTTTTTCCATCCTTTATCCTTCAGATGATTGTTCTTACTGTGCCCTCAGTCAGAGAGTTCCAGTGGGAGACAGTTCTCCATGTGCTTTTTGTGAAAGACACATGAAGTGGTCTTTTTCAAACCATCATTTCCAGGATATTTGTACATCAAACAACCATGGCAAACAGGGATGGTGTCTCCTCATGCAGGTCTCCCCACTGTTACCCGTGCCTTTAATTTGACTCTCTCTGACTATGATTTGATTGTCACTCTCCTTAATCTTGGCTGAGAAATCTATTTCCAGGCTCTGGTACCTTTCAGCAAAGCATCTGTGAACACTCTTATTTCCCCACTCCATTCTGTGGATCCACTCGTCACGCAGTCGATGATCTGAGGGCAGACAAATGCCATCCTGGGCTAGCGAGACCATGGGGCCGACCTCCACCCTTCAGCTTCACCAACAAGCATCAGACTTCTCTGCTGAAACTCACTGTGCATCTGAGGCTCATGAGCAGATGGCCAGTTGTTTCAGAATGGTGTTTGTCCTCTGCCTGGGGAAGCTCTTACTTGGTGTTCCCAACAATTTGAAACAATACTTTCTTTCAGAGGCACCATATGCATCCCGGCATTATACTTGGCAA
Source organism: Heterocephalus glaber (assembly GCF_053883595.1). Taxonomy (NCBI): domain Eukaryota; kingdom Metazoa; phylum Chordata; class Mammalia; order Rodentia; family Bathyergidae; genus Heterocephalus; species Heterocephalus glaber. Next base: position 8,844,891 of record NW_028258435.1, read on the forward strand.
GGAAGCAGGGACTTAGAGAGGTCACAGTAGACTTTCAAGTGCTAAGGAAATATTTCCATCGAGAGAGGAGTATAGATGGGAACTCCTGCAGCCACAGGTGACCCGACAGGTATGTGCACTCTGCAGAGACAACTCTAGAGTCTCAGTCACAGACCATAAGACGTGAGACAAAGTATGTCCTGCACTTCAGATGAAGTGTTTAGTGGCTTCACACTCCTGGAAGACTTTCAAACCAGCTTCATTTCAAGGAAATGTCGGTGGTTGCCTTTCTGTAGCTTTATCCTGCAGACCAGGACAAAGTCTGCACAATTACTGATGTATTTTACTCAGCCTGTGTTAATGCATCAAGTCAAGTATGAGAGTCAACACAAAAACTCAAAACAAAAGCCACCTGAGTGTTTAATATAGACCTCGACAGTTCACAGAATTGCTTGCTGGTTAGTTTGGAGGCCTCAGGAAGCACGTGTAAGCTTAATGCTTGCAGGAGGTTGGTGTCATTTTGATACTTTGATTTCTATTGAGCATAGCATTAAAATGTGTTGTATAAGACAAATGAAATTGACTTGGAACCAAGCTCTACCAGTCCTGCTAATCAAGGAGGCATGTGGAGTGAGATACTCATGAGAAAATTAGTCAGACTTCCGGGTCATAGGGCTAGGATTGGGAAGGAACTGCTGCAGGACAGTTCTGCACTTGCCTCTCTCATTTCTCTACCTCTGTGAGCAAGGAAGCATTGAGTTTTGCTGCAGAATATATTTTCAAGGGTGTCTGCCTTGTGAACTCTTGGAATACAAAATAAGACAGTAAGGTCAGACATGCTTACTGCCTATTATAAAAAACGTGGATTCTACAAGCTTGGGATTTCTGCCCTGTGATGTAACCTACTGCCTGGTCAGATGTCATCTGTCCCTACTTGAGTCTTCCCGAGAATCCTGGCTTGGGGAAAAACCTCTGAAATGTTGATCATTCGGTATGAGTGGTGTTGGGAATCTTGTGACTCCTGGCATCCATGAGCTGTAGGAGGGTAACTTCATTATTTTATAAGTAAGGATGCTTCCAGACTTCCAACAACAGCTTCTCCCACTGCAGTTTCCACCTAAATGTAGCCTGTGGAGAGGTCATAGCACCTCTCCTTCAGCATCTCTTTGTCTTAGGAGTATTCTTTCTTTTCTTCATACCCTTTGTTGGTTTTCTTATGCTAGTGCTAAGTCATCTCCCCCCAAGTGAATGTTTGCTCTGGGAACACCTGATTCATTTCCAGTGCCTAGAAGGCGCCTGGCATTCAATAGGCACTTGCTAAATATCTTTCCAATTCACTGGGCTTTCTTTAGAGAATTAGAGGGATTTATGTGGCAGTGATTACATGTGATCTCCCTTTCTCAAGGCTGAATTATCCAAGAAATATATCAGACACATGAACATTTTCTGTTCCAGACATGAGGCTATTTGTGTTCGGTAACATTTAACTTGCTGCAGGAGGGGATGATTTTATTAAAGAAGGTTTAGCTAAAATATGGACCATTTTAATATAAAAAGTTTAAACAATTGTACGCAATCCACTCACAAAAGGAACTATTATTCCTTTCTATAACTTTATCTCTAATCCAACAAATCAATATCAGTATTTAAGAGTAACAAAACTTCTCCATTGTTTTGCCTTTTGCAGGAAAAAAATATAAATTTTTAGTGAAGTAAAAATCCAATATTGAAAAAATAACTTGCTAGGTTACAATTACATAATATAATCAGCAGCAGAGTTTTGGATCACTTTAGCAGAGAAAATGGATAGGAATAGAAATCAAGGCACCACATCAAAAACAAAAAAAACAAAGTATTTGATCAAAATCAGTTTTATAGTAAAGCATACACAATGTAACCATCAATAGTGTGATTAAATCCAAGAGAAAGAAATGTGGAGTTTGGATGGAGACCATTTTTACTTGGTTGGTTCTGTATTTAATTTTTTGTCTCATTTTAACATTCACAATAATTATAGCAGAGTTTTATTTCAAAGAAAGAAAAAGCCCCAATAAAAATCACGGAGAGTTCACAATTAGCCTCAATACTGAATATCTTAAGAAAGATGAGACCCAAATTGTTGCATTTTCATGAAAATAAACACAGTGACAGAAACTCACATTTTCACTCCACAAAACTCAAAGTGTCACTTACAAAACCTCAAATAAATAATTATTATTACCAGGTTATCAGCTCCTCCGGTCACACATTATTTCTTCTATGTATTTTGTTTTGTGGTGCTTTACTAAGAGGCATCATTTCTTAGAATACTTTTAGGTTTAGAGAAAAATTGAACAGGAAAAACTGAGAGGAGTCACAATCCATAGTTTACCCTATTGTTAACATACTGGCCTGTAGTGTTTATAGCATCTAATGAATGTGTGTCCCTACCTTATCTTCTGAACTAAAGTCGTTGCTTTACGTGAGGGCCCCTCCTAGTGCTGCACATTCTGTGTTTAGCCTCTTATCTCTCCATATTTATTGGGTTGAGCTTTGCCTTCTGGAGGCTCCTGTGGGCTACACATCCTCTCACCCATGTCCTGAGCAGCTTCTTCTACCTGCTTGGGGCCTCAATGCACAGCTCTTGCCATGAGTCTAGACTCAACGCTCAGTATCTCAGAAAGAAAGTGGCTTTAGAATGTCACTTTACCTCTTTGAATTTATCTGCTCTCAAGTTTTTTCCCTCCTCCATCTTTCTGTGTTTTACATTTTAGCGTTCTTTTGATGTCTTTAATAGTATTACCCTTAAAAAAAAAAAAGCTCTTAGTTTCTCTAAATAAGAGCAGTTAACTCTAAGCTACTATATCAACTTCTTTTACATAGCAGGGGCTGGAGGGGGGGCTAGCTGCTAGAGCACATGTGTAGCCTGGAAGGCCCTGGGTTCCACTCTGAAACTGCAAATAATGATGATGAGGACGACGACGATGATGATGATAATAATAATAATTTACATATTGCCTCAACCTGATATCTATAGATTAATCTTGTTGTGTTCTAATCTTTTCTCTTTGTTCTCTTCACTTGTATTGGTGGTTGCTGTTTTACTTAAAATTTCCCCACATTATCTTCTGCTACCATTGAAGTGTGTGTGTGTGTGTGTGTGTGTGTGTGTGTGTGTTTGTGTGTCTGTACTTTGTTACTCTGGCCTGCTTAAAGTTTAAATAGCATCCATTTCTACACTCATGGATCCAGTATATTTTTTGTCTTGACTGTGAATATTCCTTCTTCCTTTGAGAATATTCTTATAACCTTTGTAATGTGTCCTGTGTTCTATTACCTCTACATAATCTTTGCTTCCTCAGATTTCTACTTTCTTTTACTTATGCTTGTTCTGTGTTCCAGGCAAAACAGAAACCTCAGAGTCTCAGCCTACAATGCTAATTTGAATAAACCTCTCTTCACTTTATTTTAAGTCACTCAGTTTTACCTGTGTTTTTCTTTTTGGTAGGAAGGAGACTTTCTATCATTACACCAAAAGACCAGTAACGAGGCATGCAGACCTCTGCAAGAGAGTAGAGGAGGGGAAAGAAATACATGAATACATATTAACTAACTTTTTCCTGCCTCTGACATATATCGTGTACTTTTAGTCTCAGAATTTTCTTGTGTAGAGTAATCTAAGGGATGCAAGTTTGGTTACATACCTTACACACCCCAAGAACCTGCCTTATGCATTAGTAAAAGTTCCAACAAAGTTTCCTGCCTTGAATTCCTAAAGAAACCCCAGCACAGTGTGCAGCCAGCAGAGAAGCTGCCCAAGGTGTTCTCAGCCCTTTGTGCCAACAGCTGAAGTATATGTCACATGACCCCAAAAGTTGAATGGGAAGCAATTAGAGCACTTTAAGAAATTACATTCTCTGTGAAGCTATGGAATGTCTGTGATTTCACTGAGCCGTCTTAACTTCCCCATATCAATTAGACATTAACAAGTTGACAAAATGAAATGTGGTGATGACATCCACCAGTCCCTGAAGCTTGCCCTCATTCACTGATGAGCAATGGCAAGCAAACTCGTTTCCCCTCTTCCTCTGATTCCAGATAGCTTTGTGGTTCATTTGTCTGGTAGAGATGTTGTCAAGCTGACTGGGAATATACAGAGGGATGAGGTACAGACAGAAGCATGTCACTGCTTAATTTTCCATTCATATCGCAGGCTATTCCAGCCCCTAAATTTTATGACTCTATTTACTCATTATTAGGGTGAAAAAGCAATGGAAACCAAATTGCCTTGCTTGCACCTGCAAAAGCCTGCAAGTGATTTACGGCATCAGGACTGCTGGCTGGCCCTTTGGCTGTGCCCCGGGGCTTAGCAATCACATGTCAGCTGGGGTCTTGGGGAGCCTGCAGGTGCATCAGACCTGGGCTGGCAAAACAGCGATGTGACTCTCTGCCTCTCTGCAGCCCCCCAAGGCCTTCCTTGGTTGTAGTCATTCGAAGCCACACCTACTACTTCACCATTGAGATCTTGAATCCCTATCTATTTCAGGTCCCATGTTCAACTCAGGTTTTGGGGGGGTTTTTTGTGTTTTTTTTGGTACTGGGGATCGAACTCAGGACCTTGTGCCTGCAAGGCAGGTGGCAGCACCACTGAGCTAAATCCCCGGCCACTCAACTCAGTTTTTACTTAAAGAGGAGTTGTGTAGTTCTGCTGCAATGTATTCCTACTTGGTGTTAACTCGGCTCCATTTCCCCTATGAGCTCAAGGCCGAGCGAGAGGCCTAGTAGTTCTTCCTATTGCAATTACAAGTCTCCTGGTTCTACAGTGAAGTGCTAGGCTGCGACCAGACTAGTTCAAACCTCTGCCATCACCATCACCACTTCTTCCCAGTTGCAGTCATTGTTACAGTGAGTGTGGCCCATACCTGTAATCCCAGCACTCTGGAGGCTGAGGAGGAGTGAGTTTGAGTTCAACCCCAGCTGGAACAACTTAGTGAATTAACAAGACCCCAGCTCAACATGTATTTTAAAAAGGCCTGAGGATGTAACTCAGTGCGAAGGCCCCAGGCTCAACCCTCAGTACCACAATATACACATACATACATACACACTGTCATGCATTATTTTCCCTGTGAAAAATGTGATGGAGATAAGTCCCTTATGTGCATTTTTTAACACACACACATGTGCTTGTTGAGTGTCTATTGTAGGCTGGGCACTGTCCCCAGCACAGGAAATACCACAGTGTATAAGACAGGAAACATTTCTTGTCTCCTGATACTTTTACTCTAGTGGGGAACATAGTATCAAATCTGCCAGTGAGTGAGGAATTTATGCTACTAGGAAATTCCTAGGAGGAAAATATCAAGGACAAAACAAAGCATGGTAAGAGTAAGGACTACTGTTCTAGAAAGAAGAGGCAGGCTTAAGCTAAAGCCCACGCAGCTGTAGAATTTTGGAAGAACTTCCAGACAGGGAACAGAGCAGGTGTGTGGGTCAGGAGCAGAAGAGTTTAAAGATTACATGGAAGACTGCAGTGGCCTGAGTATGGTCAGAGGGGAAAGGAGAGAGTGGGCAGGCTTAGAAATGGAGATGCAAGCAGAGATGAGGTCCCACAGGTCCGTGGAACAGTAAGAAACACAAATGGACACCTAGACTGATGTCTACAAGGATCTGTGCAGCGAGACTCCTTCATCTCACTGATCACTTTCAAAGACCAATGACTCCGCAAGGGTGGAGCAGTTGGAGCACATGTGGGTGCTGGTGCTGGTGAGAATGTGACATGGGGAGTAGTCCTGGAAAACAAGAGAGGAAGAGGTGCTTCCAAAAATCAAAAATAGAATTGCAGCGTGATTCAAAAATCCACTTTGGGGCATATGCACAAAGAATTCAGAAGCATGTTCTCAAAAAGGTATTTGTGCTTCCATGATTATAGCAGTAGGATTCCCAGTAGCCACAAGGTGGAATCAAGTAAAAAGTCCACTAACAGATGTATACATAAACAAATGTGGCAGAGACATACAATAGGGTCTTCATCCCTACACAGAAGGGAAATTCTCACATATGTGGAACCAGGGATGAAGCTTGAGAACATAGGCTAAGTGGAAAACAGAAACAAAAACTACTTTCCCAAAGACAAACTGTATGTTTCGGTGTACAGGAGGTACCTAAAGCAGGCAAATTTACAAACACGGCTATCAGACTGGTGCTTGGAGAGGGCAGGTGGAGGTTCACGTCTGAAGAGTTTAGAGAGTATAATGAGCATGGAATGGTGAGCAGGTCCTGGATTTGATGGGCGGTGGGGCACAACAGTGTGAATGTGCTCAGTGTCACTGAACTGCATCCTTGGAAATGGTAACACTGGTCATTGTATGATGGGTACATTTTAATGCAGTTAAAATTTTTGGCAAAACAGGTCACATGTTGATCTTCAAAGCACACACTTAAAAGCATAGAGGTCAGTGAGGAATTACATGTTCCAAGTCGCAGTTTGATGGTGGCTTGGATGATCATGCAGCTTGGCTGAATGTTTTCAGTGTTGAAGACAAATGCAGAGAGAACACATAGAGGGCCCATTCGGGGAGTTTCATTGTAAAGATAAGCAGTGAATTGCAACTACATTTTAGCTGAAGAGAGTGTAGGGTAAAGGAAGGAGTGTGTGAGCATGAGTGTGTGTGTGTGTGTGTTCTTACCACAAAGGAATCTTGATGAAAATAAGAAGGAAATATTGATTGAAGAAGAGAACAAAATGAATAGAGAGGTAGAATCTTCCATTAAGGATCTTCAGTTTGGGTTTTGGTAACATTTGGAGGTGCTATCCCTGCAGAGGGATAAAGATACCTCATTCGTGATAAAATCCATGGTAAACTTGATGGAAGGAAAATAATGGAAAGGAAGACACAGACTCACGGTTTGGATGTAAAAAGGATGGTAATGTTCTCATTTAATTGTTTCTCTTTCATCAATGAAATAAGTGAGTTTATTGTTCCCATTTATAAGACAGGTTAGTGCTGAAGGTTTGAGTAGCAACCGGAAGTATGGAATTAGTATCTTGGAGTGAGGAACCAAATTAATTAGATCAGCACAGTGGGAGGGTAGAACAGGATAGAGAATCCCCTTGGGATTTGTGTGAAATGTACACAATCTCATTTATTCCTTGTAACATTCTTACAATGTAGGTATTATTTTACCCAAATTTACAGGTGCAAAACTTGGGCGGGAAAGGTAGGTTAAGCAGTAGACACACCCTTTCCACTTTGCTACGGCTGGACTTCATTGCCATGCCCATGCACCCTAAGAGCAGTGTTCCACACCAGGACCAGAGGTACACAGAGGAGGGACCCACAGCCAGCTGTCTTCATTCTCTGAAGTCACCCAAAAGTAGAGTTGCACTGTGCACGTATGGAAATTTGTGTAAAATGTGAATTTTGGAAAGCTCACGATAGTGTTGCCATGTATGGATAAGTTTTTCCTCTTTGCAGAGAAATGAAAAAATTTGAGGCCCAAAGTCAAACAGAATAAAAATTTCCAGATCTCTATTTCCATGCTCTTAGTTCTTGAAGTTGAAAGCAGCTAGCATTTAGCCAGATAAACTGCGTTCTTTGGAAATGTCAGATTTCCTATGCTCAAATCTGGTGTTTTCCCAAACAAAAGGCAAAACACGTAGCTACGGTTGAGGGTCAGGGACCTCTGGAGTAACTAGCTTCATGCTCCGTGCTTCCAGAGTCAGCCGTCTCCTCAGCCAAAGCCTTATCCAGCACTTCTCCTTCTGCACCTTCAAACTCATGCAGCTTGGCACAGTCTGACACGCACAAATAGCTAGAAATCTCATCTCCCAATCAAATATGTCGTATTCTTTCCTGGTGTAGCTTTTTAGTATCACTGAATCTAAAATTAAATTGATTTACCATTTGTAAGCATAATACCAATTGCAGAGTGATAGAACTGATCATATTTTTAAATATCCGTCTATGTGTCAAAAATACCATAGATGAAGTTAAATAGCAAGACACGAAGAAAATTGCAAAGTGTACATTGAAAAAATTCCAAATATATGATGGAAAACAGAAGTACAATAATATAAATAAAGGCACATCCTATTAAAAACATAATTCACAATGAGAAATACAAATGCTCAAGGGATTTTTTTTAAAGTTGTTCACTATAAAAGCCTAAAAGTACAATATGATTATAATCATTATCTAACTAATAAATAATAATTTTAAACTAATTATGAATAATTCATTACCATTAAACTTTGAAATTGCTAAAGGTGTGTAAATATGTAGAAATACCACACTTGCTGTGGGTAAAATTTTGTGAAAAATTATTTGCTTATCTCTATTGAAAAATATACCAATGTCCTGTATAAGTTCATATCCCTAGGCAATCATCAATAGCTAATGGGCTAATATATACATATGACAATATCATTGGGACGCTTGGGAAGGAATATCAGGACAGGAAGCATAAGGCCTGTGTAACAAATGTGTAAGCATTTCTGCGTACCATCACAAGGAGAGTCAATGTAGTCTTTCTAATATTGTGTATTTAGTTGATATTTATTTCATGGCTATGTAGTTTAAAGAGACCATAATGTCAGGTGAAATAAATCAGACACACACGCTTAAATATCACATGGCTCCTTTTATATCAGAAATCCAAAGTATAAATAAAGAGTGAAATAACAGATAATAGGAAGTAGGGAGGTAGGTTTTTCTCCTTTGGGAAGGCAAGGAAGAGATGGAGGAGAGGGATTAGGAGGAGGGAAGGAAGATGAAAAAGGAATAAAGATGTGCGATGTACATGTACCAGCTGCACACAAGGAATGTAATCATTAAGTACTGCAAACACCAACTAATAAAACAATAAATGTAAGAGAGCTGTATAGGAGTTGATGAAAATAGTAAAACATATAATGGCCAATCTTTTCATTATTCAGTCTTCACACCTGCTCTTCACAGTTGTTCTGCCGGTTGAGTTAGGGCCCCTAAATTTTAAAAAAAGTGTACAGAGAGGTAAATTCCACATTCTCAATCTTAAATTAAGGGAGCTGTGTAGAGTCAGTGCGATGATTCATGTAAAATCCTAGTATAGCGCATGGCAAATGCTAGGTATTCAGATGGTAGTAGCTAGAATAATAATATTATTCCATGATATTGTTATGGTCAAGGACTCATGATAGGTTTCCTTCATAATTGGTGTTTCCTTTTTTTCTCTTCCCTGCACTTTTTCTCCTTCCTTTCATCTTTTTGTTTTTCTTTCCTTCCATTCCTTCAACATTTTGGGACATCTACTTTGAGCTACACATTTCCTTAGGCATTGGGGTAAATAAAAAATAGCAAGCACAATGTTCTAGATCGAAGCATGCACGGCAATACTGATGCATCTACGTCTAAAAGAAATAGTATGACACATGACAAGCAAAATCTCTGGTGTCTGAGCAGGGGGTGAGGAGTTCTATGTGGAAGAATTTGCTAAAATTTTCCCTTTGAAGTGGATTTTGAGGACCAGATAATCACATACCAAGCTGAGAGTGTATAATAGCCTTTTGTGCCTATGACATAATTTCCCACTTGGAAGGACTTGGAGACAGCAGCTCAGGAGACCACAGGGAGGCCATGGGCAACAGGGTACACATCGGTCGGGGCAAGTTCACAAAACACTTTGGAAAAGATAAGAAGAATTTGTTCTTGACCTTGTATGAATAGTTTCAAGAAAAACGATGGTGCAATCAAATCTGTTTCTAAGACTAACATGCTGGTAACCATAAGAGTCAATTAACTAATACTGTATTTAGTATGGAATTATTTTGAGAACATCCACTATGGATAGAGAGAGCCTAGACCACTCAGTGCTAGTGCTGCGATCTTCATGCAGAAAGAAATGTGGGTATTCAGCCAGTTTTCCCTCAGGTACTGATGTCTCAGTGATGATCCAGATGCTTCACTGATAATTTGACCAATACCATATTTGCAAAGTTGAGTTAGAAACAGATGCACAGCTAACCCTGGCTAATATATAACATGGCAAGGAATGAGCCAGGTTCTTTGTTTCTCTGAGATTCGGAGGTTAGTCCTTGCTCCGGCATCATGGAAGACAGTCCCATTAATACATTGCAACTTCCATTTCGCACTGGTTCCTTCTAAATCATGACTCTCTAGCAGCTGCTATTTCCTTGGCATAGACTTTCATTGGATTCTGAAATAAAGTCTTGTGGTGGCCAGTTCAGCTTGCTGTGACACAGACTGGGTGGCTCAAGCAATCCACTTCTCACAGGTCTGGAGATTTCAAGCCTGAGATCAGGGCACTGACATTGTCAGGCTCCAGTGAGGGCCTCTTCCTGCTCTCAGAGGCCTCCATCTTGCTGCACCTCCACAGGAGAGAGACATGAGTTCTAAGGACACTAATCTCATGTTGGGGTCCCCCTTGGGACCAGGCCACCACCCCAAGACCCTTCCTCCTAAAGCCATCACATTAGGATTTAGGGTTTCAGCATGTCGATTTGGGAGAGACACAAGCATGAGTCCACACCGCATCTCTTCTGTAGACACACAAGGAATCCAGATCAAAGGAGATCATCTGGGGAAGGCAAAGGGCCAAACACCTGGTGGACAATTTACAAATACTGCTGCCCCTGCCCCAACCCACTGTTTAATTTAAAATGACCTAACAGAGTATAATTAATATTTCAGCTCATTTCAAAAGACTTTCTTTATGAGCTTATGTTTTAAAAGTGGGCATGGTGGAGCATGTTGGTCATCCCAGAACTCTGCAAGACTGAGGAGGGAGAATCATAAGTCTGAGCCCAGCCTGGGCAACTTAGCAAATTAAAGAGACCCTATCTCAAAAAAAAAAAAAAATTAGAAGGCTGGAGATGTAGCTCAGTGTGAAAGCTCTGGATCCAATCACCAGGACTGCGAAGCAATGATTTCTCTTAAAATGACTTTTGCAAAGGGGAGACATTGGTGGAATTGCTTCCTATCTTTCCTGCTGACCGACTGAGGCAGGAGAGTGGGTTGCTCTCCAGAAGCTCCAGCGAGATCACCCATCACAGGAAGGGCAGTCAGCACTCCCAGGCACTGTGTCTCTTGCAATTCTGGCTTGAGAATGGCTGTTTCAGCAGCAGCAAATATTTGCCAAGCTTCTGTGAAGCACTAAAGATGGGACCCATAAAGATGTGTGATTCAGAGACTGGGAAGCACGTGATGGGGCCAAGAGGTAGAGTGGATGGAGAAGCTGACACAAGCCAGGGTGGATAAAGGAGCTTCAGATGCAGAAATTTCCAGGGCAGGAAGATCTCAGGCTGTCCACACACAGGCTTAATGTAGGCCTGGCAGCAAAGTAGAGGGGAAGAAAAGCACCAGGGATAGAAGATGCAGTGGGTGAGACGAAGTCACAGGGTACGTCAGTCAGCTTCCCTGTTGATGGGACACCATAGCCAGCACTCACAGCTTGAAAAGCAGAAGCTTGTTTAGGTTCATGGTTTCAGGGGTTCAGTCCCTGGTCAGCTGCTCCAAGGCAGGAACATCATGGTGGAAGTGTGTGGTGGTGTCAAGCTGCTCAGTTCATGACAACCAGGAAGTGAAGCTGGGGAACAGCACCAGAGAGGAAGGGTGAGGGACCAGACAGACCCCAAGGAGACCCATCCACAGTCTCCCAGACACCCCCGGACAACTCCAGGAGTGAGCTTTCCTGAGCTCTGGGCAGCTCCCAAGGCAAGGTGATACAATGGAGTGGAACCATCATAGACAGGAAAGTAAAAGGAAGTGGGAGAAAACAGCGAAAAGAACATTCACTACAGGAGACTAGAATTTACATTTATTCCCTAAATTAATATTTGAAGCAAGTCTCCCAAAGTAGGCATCATCCTTCCCATTCTACAGATAAGGAAATGGAAGAGTAATACTTCCTCAGTGCCTCACAGCCAGCGGGTTCCACAGCTGTGAGCCACTGGTCTGTCTGCTCTTCCACGGGTGACTTTGGTAACACAGATGTACTGTTTTTGACCCTCGGTCTCTTGGGTGGAATAACATCTATATCCCTGATAACCTCCCCTGGCTATTAACAGCTAAGCAAGCAAAAGCCCCAGGTCTGGATGCTGTGCCTGTAACTCCCTCTGCTCGGGGCAGCTTTCTGCTTTGGCCACACGGCCCCACCGACCCATCTCCACAGCCACGCCAACTCCTCCGTGGGGAGACTCCAGGGGTGCATCTTTCTCCAGCTGCCCCAGGGGTAGCTGCTGTGGCCCTGAACCCCTTTGTATTCTGTGCTATGTGGGACGCTGATTTGAATTTGATTGAACTCATTGTTTCTATATCTGTCTCTTTTATTTCTATCCTCTGCCCCGGAGACTAAGATTTCTGGACAAGGAGCTTTTCCTGAATGAATTTATCTGTAGATTGCTCATTAACAAGGACTAACCATGAGGCAGCCAAGGCCAGTGGCAGGCTGCGTGTTGGGGACACACTGATAAATCAAATAAATGAGCTCTGACCTCACCTGGCTCATGTGCCTAGGGGAGTGGACAGCGCCCGGGGTACTGAGGCAGAGGCCATTGCAAGGGTGAGGTTACATCAGGGCCTCTGGGGGCCAGAGAGGGCTCCTTGCGCAGCCTCAGGTAGCTGAGAAGAACATTCAGGGGCAATGAGATCCAAACTAACACATCAGGGAGATGACATCCCTTAGGGAAAGTGAAGGGAGAAAGAGCAACTTGGTTGGTCTCCAGCACAGAAGTCTGCACATCCTTTTCATAATGAAATTGGAACTAAAGGGAAAGGACCCTGAAAGCCGTTTGTCCCCTTAGAGAAATCTGTTCCTGGTGGCTTTCGTAGGCTGCTTAGAGCAAACAGGCACGTGCAACCCAAGGATGCTGGCTCTAGTGCACTGTGAATGAGAATTAAGCTTATCTTTCGAAAAGAATCCTATACATGTTCGGATTTATCATCTGCCACTGCCTGCTTATCTTATCTCTTTCCAAAACGTCTAAAAAGTAGAGCTGATTGTAAAGGTGTGTTTATAACTGAGTGAGAGAGGCAAGAGGCTCAGAGCATTTGAATCAGATCACAGGGGTTTTTATTGTGTTCTCTGAGCCATTTTTAATAAACTTTCCTGATACTCAGTAAAAGGATGTGGTCGTCATCAAAAGTTCTTTTCGGTAACCAAATCCACAAGAGGGGGAAAATACTCCTACACAGTCGCAGGTGCGGCAGAGCGGGGAAGGTGGAGGGTGTGGAGTGCCAGTTCTATGGGGGCTCGGCTGGGCCAGCAGCTCCTGCCTCTCTTTTGCCACCTTGCCGGTGTGGGGCAGAACTGAGCTTCCTGCAGCTGCAAGCCCTGGGGACTCAGAGTGTGCTTCGGTCCGCTCTCCTGACTTAGATGCAGAATCTGTCCCTGTCATGGGCAAGACCCTCTCTGCTGGGGCCGTTACCAGCACCCGTCATCGAGGAGGGGAGACACGCGCCCTTCTGCCTAGAAAGTCTCATGTTCAAGAAAGAAAAGTTGGGTGGAAAAGACAGGGCATGAGTTGGGTGAGATTGCTGCAGCCTCCTCTTTAGGAAACCCTGTCCCTAATACCTCGGCTTACCTGCCCCACCTGTGTCCTGACACTCTTCTGGCCGGCGTCTCTTGGGTTCCAGGCACTGTGGCAGGCTCAGAATTTTCCAGCATGGTTCATTTCTTGCTTAACATTTTTGGAACTTGGTTTTCTTCCCATATAAAACCCTTCCTTCCTTCCTTCCTTCCTTCCTTCCTTCCTTCCTTCCTTCCTTCCTTCCTTCCTCTTTCTTTCTTTCTCCTCTTTCTTTATTTCTTTCTCTTTCTTCTGTCTTTCTCCTCTCTCTCTCTTTCTTTGTTTTCTTCTTTTTCTCTCATAGGTCTGAGGATTAAACCCAGAACGCGTACATTGAGCTGCATCTCCAGCTCATCTTGTTTTTCAGTTTGAGACAGGGTCACCCTAAGTCTGGGCTTGAACCTTCACGTTTGTTTTCCTGCCTCAGTTTCTCAGAGTGTTGGAAATGCAGATGTGTGCCCTTGTGCCAAACTAAGACCATATGTACTTTTAGAATTCTTTTTCAGGATTGAGTGCAAGCAGGGGGATGAAAACACGTAGCAGTTGGTGTATAGACTGAGGATCAAGTCACCAGGGATCAGGCCCAGATCACTGGGCCTAAATCCCTAGGCTTCCCAAAGGCCTGTGTCAGGGATGGTACTGGGGATATGGCAGACCCTTTGGGAGGCACAGACTGTGGGAATCTGGTTGTCACTGGGGTGAGCCCTTGAAGGGGATGGTAGGATCCCAGGCTCTTCTTTTCTCTTCTTTCCATTTTAGCTATGCAGTGAGCAGCTTGGCTCCACCATCACCCCATACCATGCTCTCTGCCATGAGGTACTACCTCCCAGACCCCTGAAGCAACAGGGCCAAAAACCATGGGACTGAAATCTGAAACTGTGAGCCACCATGAACCTTTCTTCTTTATAAGTAATTGTCTCAGGGGTTTTGTGACAGTAACAGAACACTGACTAACATAAGAAATTTCAGTGACTCTGCAAAAATTTAATCTTTTGCAGTCAGACTTTGAACCCAGATCCCCAAATCTAAGCTCAGCTTTGCCCCACCAGCCTGTAGTGCTCTTCAAAAGGTGGGAAGCACTGGCCTGCACACAGTGAGGTGAGCCCTCCTGCCAGGTCATGCTCTGACCCTCCGGCACCTATGGGATTCCAGTGAGTAGGGACCTGGCCACCCTGCCCCTAATTTATGAGTGGTGTTGATATGGTAGGGGCTTTGCCTGCATTGCATGAGCCGTTCTTCCTGGAAATGATCCTCAGGGATTCATCCCAGCTGGACCTGCCAGTGGTAGACTTGGGCAGCTGTGTCACTTCACTGCTTGGAAGCCTGTTCTCTGCACCCCTCTGCCCCTCTGACCACTTCTACCATGCAGGACTCTCAGGGCAGGAACAGAGCAGGGAGCCTAGGAATTCTCCAGGGCCCTGATGGGCGGGCCAAGGTCAGATTGACACAGAGCTGATGCAGCTCTGACCCTGCAATGCGTACCATCCACACCTGCCCCTCGCTCGCCAGGGGCTGAGGCCTTCGTAGCACTGGACCTCATTCAAAGACAGAGGTGGTTTTTTATTCATTAAGTTTATTTATTGGTACATTTTCAGTACACAATACAGGTACATTCATCATTGGGATCTTGTACCTTTACATGATGCATCTTGGTTCTTATTTTTCCCCATTCCCCGGCCCTCCCTTCATCCCCTCCACCCTTCCCTATTTCCAAATAATTTGTTTCCATTAGGGGAAGTGGGAGGGATGGGGGAAAGGAAAGAAGGGAAAAGAAAATATGAGAAAAGGAAAAAGACCGAGTTTTGTTTTTGTACTAAAATGAAACTTGTTGGCAGAGCTTAGGATGATTGCAAGATATCACACGAAAGCATTACTTTGTTCAGCATTTTAGTCATTTTGCACGGGGCCAGCAGGGTACAAATGAATGCATGAGGGGACTGCAGGTGAGATCGCAGGGCGGGGAGCAGATGGGGGATGCCCATCCACCCAGGTGCAGGCTGGCAGCTCTTCTCCTCCCCTCCACCCACCTCTTCCTCTTCCTCCCTTTGTCTCCCTTCCTTATCTCCTCTCCTCCCTCCTGCCCATCTCTGTGGCCTCTGCTTTCTGTGCTGTACGGAGCTGGCCCTTTCTCGGCTCAGAATGGGACCAAACCTGGTACACGGGGCAGTCACGTTGATACAAGTGCCACACAGCAGCAAGAGATCTGGGTCTGGGTCCCTGTGAACAAATGGAAAGAGGTCCTTGAACGTCCGCACCTGACCCAGGACAGCTGCCTGCCAAGCCCGGGCCCAGGCCACTACTTGTCACTGACATCCCTAACGAAGAATGGTGGCAATGAGGCTGGTGGCCCTGCCCGGGGAAAGCAAGCAGAGGAGTCCAATTCCAACAAGACATGGGTGAGGCAGAGAGTGCTCTCTCGGGTGGAAACCACGAAGCTCCATCCTGGGTCAGCTGCCAGTCTGACAGGCGGTACGGAGAGGAGCTGCTCCTCTGAAAGAGACCACTTCATAAGAGTAAAGGGAATCTGCCCAGAGAGCAGCATGCAGAGCAGGGCAGGGCCTCCAGTGCCAGTGGCAGAGGAAGCAGTTGCAGGGGACAGGAGGTGACTTTTGTTGAATGAGAAGGGACACAGCAAGAAATCTACTGTGTGTCAGGTCTGGGCAAGCCTGTGATACCAGCACTCTGGGAAGCTGCGTTCCAACCCAGCCCGGGCAGGCATGGTGACTTAGTGAGAACTTGTATCGAAATAAAAAGTGAAAAGAATAAAGGCCTGGAGATTACCTGAGTGGAAAGGCTCTGGTTTCAGTCCCCAGTGCTGAAATATATATATGAAGAGAAGTAAGAAAAGTAGGGAAGGAGGGAGGGAGGTGGGAAAGAAAGGAAGGAAAGGGAAGGGAAGAGAAAGGAAGGGAAGGGAAGGGAAGGGAAAGGAAGAAAAAGAAAAGAAATGGTCTAGAATGCAGGGCGTGTGATCACCCTGTACCCAGTGAAGAACCGAGTTATCGATGGGTGAAGTCTGCATTCTGCTCAGGTGTGGACCCAGTGTGCCGCAGACCACCTGTGTGGTGAGGTAGAGACACAACTGCCACTGTGTGTCCCCAAGAACACAGAGCCAGGCTTTGAGGGTCCCTTGCAGCCTCTGGCCAGCGTGGGCAGTTGCATCCTCTAGATGTGTGAGAGATCCCAGCAAGCCTGGCCCAGGCCAAAATCTATGACGAAGCTATGAACTCAGGGCAGGAGATTAGCTGAGGTTGGGCTGAACCAGAGCAAGACTCCAAATAATCCAACAAATCATGGAGGAAAAAGCTGGACATTGTGTCTGAGTTCCATCCCTGGAGACTCTGCCACCCCCTCCCCAACTATTCTCTCGGGGACAGAGGAGAGTGAATCCCTCTTCTATTCTCCCACTTTATTCCTTCCTCGTGGGAGAAAGCATGACTCTTGTCTCTGGCACCCTTTTTAGATATGTCAAAGACATAAAAATCCGCAAACCTCCAGATAATTGGCACAGACTGGGCCAGGCACCTGTGTATTTGTTCAGTGATGGACACAGAGGTGCAAGGGCCTCCCTCCTGGCCTCTGGTCCTCATCAGCAGCACTGTGATGTCATCCTGCCTTTGACAGGTGCCCACCTGTCAAAGAAATGCAAGAGTGAGGATTTGGGCCAACACAGGGAAGCAGCAAAGAGGTTGGAGATTTGAGACACCAGTGACAGATTCCCTGAAATCGAGCAGATCTGTGTTAGATCCTAAAAGATCCTAAAAGTGCCATGCAGAAAGAGAGCTTTGTACTCAGCAAAAACATCACCTGGTGCCTCTGGTCCATCCAGCAGAGAAATGCAGAGCACACACCTGTGCTTCCAGCCACAGTGCCGACAGTAGCAGGAAGGGGTAGGCGGTAAGGGAGTTTTCCATTTCCTGTAGCAGCCAAAGTAAAAGCTCATTTTTGTTTCTTACAAGGAATGCTGTTTATTTTTTTCCTCTTTTATGAAATTTTACAAACATTTTGATAAAATCAGACAGCAAAATAGCAAACATCTGAGATTCATTAAATTACAACTCATTGCCATATTTGCTGTAGATGTTTTGTGTGTGAATTTATGAATGTTATTCAGCTAGTGGGGCCCTTGTGCAGCGTGCTAGGAATCCTCTGCTTTGATTCTCCTGTAGAGAAAATCACTATTAAGCACTGGATGAATTTAATCCTAGGCAAGTGTTCAAAGTGGTTGCTAATTTTCATGAAAATTTTAAAATACTTTTTCAGGTTTGAAAAATTTTTATAAATGATATCACGCTGCATACATATTTTCTTTCACTGTGTTTTAGTTTTGCGCAAGCAGCATGTTTGAGAGATTTTTCCTTTTGATTCATAGAGTGCAATTTGTTAATTTAAACTGTTAATTAGGATTTGTTCACAATTTTTGCACTCATCTATTGAAGGACATTGTTTATTTTATGGAAGGGGAATTTACAGGGGAAAATGTAACTGTGGGGAACTTTTGTCGAAATCAGTGAGCTAGAGATAAAAATTATATGTAATAGTGTAGGTAGGAAACGAAAGCATTAGGTAATTCTATCTTCCCAGGGTCCTCTCTCCCACCCTGTGATCTATTGCTTAATTTTTTCTCTGCAAATCTCTGCCACGCTGTTTCCTTAAACTCTCATGGAGACAGGAAAACAGTGTTTTTATTGAGGTGTTTTGCAACATCACTATTAAGCTCTTGATTTTGCAGCATTTGGCTCATACGGGGGCAAATCTGCTCCTTTGGTGAATTTTATGACAGCTTCCTCAGCTCTACCCCAGTGCATTTCGCAGCTGATTCTATCTAAATTACTCTTCAGGGCTGTCTTGAACACCAGTGTCCATTTCTTCAATTGGTAGCTAACAGAAGGTGGACAACTGTGGCTGTGTGTGTATGAAGTCTGCTATTTTCCACTCCTTCTTTCTCTGCCCATGTTGATTTGAGAATCTTTCAGAAGCATCTTCGTAAATGGCTATTTTGTGTTTATGGCAGGATGTCTTCATGGAAGTAGAAAATCTGGCCAGTAAAGAGGAGGACTGCTTCCAGGGCATCTCTGTGTGCCCCAGTGGGGAGATTTCCCTCTCTCCTCCCTCTGTCCATTGCTTTGAGGATGTATCCCACTTACAGGTGGAAGAGGAAAGGGAAAAGGAGGCTCAAAAGTTTGTTCAATATTGCCCAGATAGAGCAATGGAAAACAAGGAGAGTTGTATCCAAGTCAAAAATGATATTTTTATCTCAAGAAAGACTATTTTTGTGGAACAAAAATGACTTTCTCTTTACCAAATGTCACCCTAATGTGTCCTCTGGGGCCTGTTCTGGTGAACTGCTCATAGAGAGGAAAGGAAGGGACCAAGAAATGTGTGCCTTTAAACTTTTCCTTCCTTCATCCCTCCTTCCCTCCCTCCCTCTTGCCCTCCTTCCTTCCTTTCTTCCATTACTCATTCCTCCCCTCCTTTCCTTTCCTTTCCTCTCTCCTCTCCTCCTCCTCCTTCTTCTTCTTCATCTCTCTCTATCCATCCCCCTTCCTTCAGTACTGGATATGGAGCCCAGGGCCTTTGCACTGATCCCTATCCCTAACCTCCTTTTTTATTTTTTTATTTCAAGACAGGGTCTTGCTACATCACTAAATTGCCCAAGCTGGACTCAAACTTATGATCTTCCTGCCTCAGCCTCCTAGAATGAGGGGATTATAGGTGTGCATCTCCCCACCCTGCTGCATTCACTCTTTCTTTAGTTTCCTAGGAATATTTGATGTAACAAAACATGTTCTTTAAAATTCTTATTTTAAAAGCATTAATGGGATGGCATAATTTTCAATTTGGATGATTAGGATTATCCTGCAACAGCCAAAGCAGGTTGCAGAGCTGGCAGCCTCAGCCCAGAGCCATTCCCTGTGTCCCACACATGCAGCCCGCTGAGACAGAAGTAACCTTGTGGTCATGGCAGGTCCCAGGGAGAGGCACACTTGCAGCCTTCCCCTGTGAAAGGCAGCATGACTCAAGCCAGATGTCTTGACACATGGGCTGCTTCCGGGGCGATAACCACCCACAGATTCTCAATTAGGAAAATCTGCAATTACCATGACAGCAAGGGGGAAGGGTCTGGGGTGCAATTACAATATTTTGGCTAGCAATGATTTTGCTGAAATATCAGCTCATGGCTTTCAAAAATTCAAAATAAATCCAGTTATTCACTGAACTGTGAGCCCACTGACAAAGGTGGCGATCAGTAATCTGATAAAAATTCTCCCAGATTTGTCCAAAAAAGAGAAATCTTCAGGGCTAAACATTATAGATTCTCAGATACGGTTTAGCTAAGTGAAAGCATAATTCTTATAGATTCCACCGTAAAAGCCAGCTGAAGGTGGAAAAGCCCAGAACCAACAGGAAGAGTCTTTCTCAGGGCTCCAGCAATTCTGGTGTGTCTTGTGCCCAGAAGGTTTTAGACTTCGCAGCTGCAAATGACAATTCCTTTTCTTTTCTTTCTTCTCTTGCCTGTTTTTTTCTTCTCAAATGGAATTTCAACAATGAGACAAGTGATTGCAGTGTGGCAAGAGACAAAACTGTTTTCACTGGATTACTTGCCGGCAGATGCCTGGGAAACCCAGACCTCGGAGTCATGAACAATGGGCCTTTTACCCCAACACAGTGCCCCACGCTGGCTGGGAAATACGGTTCCCACAATTGCCATGGTCCAACACATTAGGAATCTTACAATAAAAAAGCTGAGCAGAGGTTTCTGTGCTCCAATTACAATGAGAGTCCTGTAGAAAGAGAGGCGCCTGTCACAAGCTGGAGAACACCTTCCTCCACTCAGGAGGTGGAGCGAAATCTGAACTTCCGGGTGAGTCCTCAGGCAGTTCTGTCTTACACAACATCAATAAGACCATTGAGCTGAGGCCACACGGGGCAGATGGTCAGAGTCTAGCTGGATAGGGGACATTCTCTAGGAAATAGAAAATTTCACCTCCATTACTCCTCCACTCTCCACCCATCACTTTGGTTTAGTTGCTGTTTGAACGAAACAAGTGATATATTCTCTTATGTGCTTGAGCCCTGTATTCCTCAGTGCTACTTAAGCAATCTATTTAGTGAGATGGGAAGGATTCTTGCAGCCAGGCAATGGAATCGAGTGGCCATTCACTCTCTCTGCTAATTGATAGATGAATAGGAGGCTCAGCATCACGGCTCTAGCTTGCAGTGATGTAGGTTGAATCTCTCTGTCTGTAATGCTTTGGACCAGAAAGATTTCAAACTTTGGAGTTTTTAAGATTTTGGAATATGTTCACAGACTATCATTGTAGCATTCCCAAACAGAACATCCTAAGTCTAAGTTTCTGAGTGTTCTATCAGGGCTCAAAAAGTCACAGATTTTATGGAATTTTGGATCTGAGATTTCAGCTTAGCCTGTATTGAAATATAAGAGGCTGTTCCACCACTGTTTATTAGAGAAAGCTTTTATTTTAACACTCCTATACTAGAGAGAATTAGATGGATGAAAACCCTGATAATAAAATAACACTGTTGGCATGAATGATCAGTAGCCACCAGAGAGGGTAATAGCTGAATGGAAACAAGGAAGTGAAGACTTGCTAGATAGACAAAGAGAGGAAGGGGGTACTAATCAGAAGGAATTGCATGAAAACATGATGGCAGGAGATAAGAGTAATAACTTGTATTTCTTCAGCCTTTGACATGTGCTGGGTGCTAGTGTATTTGCTGGCACTGTTTAAATGACTCATTGTGACAGCCTTATGACACAAGTATTCTTATGGCTGTATTTTATATGTGAAACAATGGAGGCTTAATGAATTAAATGACTTGTTGAAGTAATGCTAAAAAGTGGAGAAGGTGAGACTGAAATTCTGGTTTCCTTTTCATTACAGAAACTGAGCTCCTAATCCATATTGCCAGGACATAGAACATGGTGTGGGGGTGTGGAATAAGGGTAAAAAGAGGGGTCAAATCAGACAGTGGCTGCTCCACTGCAGTGCATGCAGTGGGACCTGCAGACTCTCATCAAGGAGTGAGCAGGTCATAAGAGTATTTTCAAGGAGCATTTTCTGTAGCACTTGTGTAACTGGGTTTGGTGTAGCTGGGATGGAGAGCTGAGAGAAGACTGGAAATAGGCAATCCTTATGAGAAGCAATGAGGACTGGACAGAAGCAACTGCCCGGGCTTGGTGTGTCCAGGATAGATTTACAGATATTTCAGAATTAAAGACCTATGTGACTGGGAAGTCTCAGAAACATCCAGCCATGTGGGCGGAAAGCCTTGGTGAGTGTATTACCCCTATCGAAGATTATGCAGAGAGCTAAGATCTTCCCTGGATGATCTAATGCCTGTCAGCGTCACCAGCCCATTGCTGAGTCATGACATTGTGCTGAGGAGCAGTGCCCACAGAGTAAGGCTGACTCTGGGGTACAGAGGACCCTACCAAGGTTCGGGGTCAGAAAGCTGGAACAAGAGCACCACAGCCAGGCCTAGCCCATGCTCTGCAATGACCTCGTGGCAGCAATGAGCACCACAAGGGCTGGAGGGGAGACAGCACCTGGGCTGGATTGTGCTCCATCAGGCAGAGGTGGAGAAGGCCTGTGAGCCTGAGCCACAGAGAATAGGTGAGCCTGCATAGAGCTGGTCCTGCAGCCACCCTGCCCAGGCAGCAATCATGGAATCTGACTTCCTAACCCTAAGCTTCCTTGTCCTTTTCGACCTCCAGATAACTGTTTTGTGCATTATCTCCAGAGTTTACGTTTGTCATTTGAAGGAAGTCTGGGAATGTGTTATTTGCTGATTACCAAAGGAAGACCTATACCCTTTTTTGCCCTCATGTTTTGAAGTTTGTTTGTTGTTGAAAGGAAAATTCTAGCTTGGTTTAGTTTTCTATTTGGTTTTTTTCTTTCATTTGTCTTTTTCAAGATCTAAGTCCATTGTGTACTGTCTTGCATCGCTTTAGATGAGAAATCTGTAGTCGTTCTTATCTGTATCCTTCTGTATAGAATGTGCTTTTCTTCTCTGGCTGTTTTAGAATATTGTCAAATTATTCTGCAGCAATTGGACTATGATGTACTTTCATGTGGTTTTTGTTTGTTGTTTGTTTATCTTTCAGGCTTTTTAAAAAAAGTATAGCTTCTAGGCTTTGTAGGTTTAAAAAAAATTCTGACTATTTTGGCTTTTGATTGCAGACAGTGCTTAAGTCCCTTCCTCCCCTTCCCCACAGTGAGAAGCCATGGCCACCTTCTTCCTTCCCCTGTGCTCTCAAGGCTTCTCCAGACCAACGTGGGACACCTGCTTTGCTTTCTCCAGAGACCCTGTGATGTGAATAACAAATCTTTATTCATCCTCATATTCTCTGAGTGGCATCATTTCTCTCATCATTTGAACAAAATTTTGAGGTGGGATCCATCCTTATATCTTTAGGTGGTTACATTATAATTTTCACCAAATTTCAAAAATGTGTAGTTATTACTTTCTATTTTGTACTCATTATTTCTCAAAATATTTTCTTGTCACATTTTTGTACACAAAATATCTGCATAGGATCCCATTTGATGTCCAATAGGGCCTGGAGCCTCTCTTTGACATTATTTAGGCATCTTTTTGGTCTGTACTTCAATTTGTATGATTTCTTTGTTTGGTTTTAAGTTCTTTGATCTTTTCTTCAATTTTATTTCATCTGAAATTAAGATCATTCAGTGAACTTTTCATTTCAGATGAATTTCAACATTAGAAGTCCCATGTGATTCTTTTGTAGAACTTGAATTATTTGCATAATTGTGTTTATGTTATCATTTAACTCTTTGAACATATTTATAGTAACATCTTTACAGTCTTGGCTGGCTAGTTCTGGAATCTGTTTTGACATTTTTTAAATTTGCACTGGTTTATTTTTAAATTTGATATTGTGTCACAACCTCCCAGTTCTTTATGAGCCAGTGATTTTTGATTCAAAGACGGTCATTATGACATCAAGTTATTGAATATTGTGTTATACTTTGTTGTTTTTTTAAAAGACTGTCTAATTTTGTGTTGGAAAAGGAGCTATTTGTGGGTTACCTTACTTATTTTGAACTTGAGTTTATGTTTTGTTAGGGAAGTACCTAAATCATCTTTATTTAAGTGATAATTTAACCCTACCTATAAGATGTATTTTTTCTGTAGCCTCTATTCTCAAGCCTGGCATTCAATAAGGTCTTTTTACTCTGATTGTTTGGCTTGGATGTCTGGATGCCCTGTATGAGATCAGGGAATCAATCTTTTTATAGCCCATCTCTTTCTTTGTTGATCCTTATAAATGTTTACTTTATCAATACAAAACCTTAATTCTAGCAACAGACTCAAGAGAACACATGCATGTATTTGAAATTTCTTTGTCTGAATAGTTCTTTGCCTTTGACATTCTGATTTTCAAATTTCCTTCTCTTAACTGGCACAAAATACTCTGTCTGCCTCCTTAACTGAAAAATTTTGTCGTCTTCTGCTTGAGCTCTTCTTTTCTACAGGAAGATTCATAAAACATCTCTATAAAGGAAATTAGTGTGATTGTAGTGCTCAACTGCTACTTTATTCTCATCCCAAGGATCACAATTATAAATTTTCCATTGATCAATGTATTTTTATATCTTGTCTATTTTTTCACTTCTTTTAGTGGAAGCATAAAACTAATACCAACTACTCCTTCTGTGTTGAAAATTCCTTTAAATTTTCATTTTTATTTTTTTTGGTACCGGGGATTGAACTCAGGACCTTGTGCTTACAAGGCTGGTTGCAGAAACACTGAGCTAAGTCCCTGGCACTTAAATTTTTATTTTAATGCCCTTTTAAAGTTGTTTTAGACAAATAGAGATTGATATTCAACTTAAATTTTAAACATATTTGGCACTTCTAATATGAATAACTCAGCCTGAAGTAAACAGAAACCTCTACACGTAGCCAAGTTAACGTGCTCTGGCAGGAACCAGTCATAGCCTGGTTTTCTATCTGGCCTTCAAAAATGTTTATTTACTCTTTATAAAGTAATTGTAAAATCCATTCCCATTTTATAAATATTAAAATGTAAATCATTGTATGATTGAAGAAATTGGATTATTATAAGAGAAAAGAAGAGGGATTATTATAAGAGAAAGGAGGAGAAGAAAGCATGCAAACTAGACACATTCATAAACCTAAAAAACCCAAGTAAAATGGTAAATACTGTAGAGCAATGTGTTTTAATATATCAATTTTCTTTCTTTTCATTTTTTTCAAATGAATGTATTATTTGCACCAAAATGCCTTTTTAACAAATGGTGGTAGAATCTCTATATATTCAAATGGGAAGAACAGAAATGTAACTTTTTGACTTTTACTGTATACAAACATTAGTTGAAACTAGTTAATATAATCAAGAGTTGTATCCAGTCTTACTTCTTTTGACAACAATTCCTGGGTGAATTCTATTAAATTATTTAAATTTTCGTTTGGAAACAAATGGATTTATTACAGTATAGAGAGATAATAAGCCACAAAGAATTCATAGAATACACTAGTTTGATCACTAGAGTAGAGTGAAGTTACATAAGTGAGAAAGGCTGGATTCCTGTCCAGATTGCACTCTGAATAATGTAAGAATCAGCCAAGCAGATGATGAAACAGAGAGCCATTTTAAGCATCATAAACACCACAGGCCAGAGTATGAAGACATAGTATCACCCAGTGACTGCTTAGTTCTGAAGTTTAGTGAGTTCTTATCCAGTCCATTACTGAAATCTTAATGTGGCTGAGCATCACGGAGGATTATTCATTAATATTCCTTCTGCTACACATGGAAACGACATTTATTTCCTAGGTTTCCTGCAACATCTGACTATCCCAAGGAGCCCATAGAAAAGTTTGGGGACTGATGGTAATTCTCCAAAATCCATTACCACATTTTCCTTGAAGAACAAAAACCAGATTTTTTTATATTGTTACATATCGATACACAGGAAAAATTCTACTTCTTTGTTTTATATTGTTTATAGGTAATTATGCCAGTGATTAAAAGCCTTAGACATCTGATCAGATTTCTGACTTCACTATCTCAGTCATTTTAATATCTTGCAACATGATCCCTCCTTATATTTTCAGCAATAAAAAAATTTTTTTAAAGAAAGCAAATGAGGCCTCTCCTATCATCTTAATGTGATTAATGGGAAAAGAAATGCTGAAGCAGAGAGCAAGGCTAGGGAGTGCTGTGCCAATGAAACAGAAGCTGTCCTGCCTCCAGCCATGCCAGCCAGAGCTGGCCAGCACTCACTCCACTGGAGTAGCACATCCCATCCAAGCCTGTCCCCAGGTCGCACCTCAAGGTCACTATGCCAGGCTCAGAACTTCCTCATCCATAACCCACACCCTGCTCTCCAGGTTCCCCCAGCAGAGCAGCTCCAGAGCAGCTGCGGGAAAGCACAGAAGCCCTGGCAAGGAGAACGTGCATCTACGTCGAGGCTCTGGCCTGGCTCCCACTGAAAGAGACCATCTGTCTGCGGCAGTCTTCAGGGACTGGAGAGGGGCTGCTTTTCTTCCACCCCTTTGCCAGTGTGCCCTGGAAAAACAGAATGCAGTTCCCAGCAGACAGTTCCTGGTGTTGGGCTATGGCTAAGCTTATTTCCAAAGTTACCTCCTGTCCTCCCAAGTTTTTATGAGGTATAATTTACAATGAGAAGAAAGTGCTGATCATATTTTAGAATATGGGTAGAAGAACTGACACCAGTGCTTTTATTTTACTGTTTGCTCATTTGTTACTGTATGTGTTTATGACCTTACGGTTCCATTAGACATCTCAAGAATCATTTTGTCTTTGATTTTATTTGAAAAATTTAAAGGAAAATGTGATGAGATTCTGGGGATTTCAGAATAATACATATTGATTTTAAAACCTGTGATTTTATTGGGGATATTTTTACACATCTGTAATGTTTTCATTACATTAAAAGATATTCTATTTTTGGCATCAGCCTTCTGATCTTTTACTTTCAGGTTTTTATTAGTACACGTTTGGAGTACATAATGATCACATTCATGGTGAGGAGTGGGTACATGTACTTAACACATTTTAATTCTTTTTTAAAACCACTTTCTTTTCCCTCCCTCTCACTCCCTCCATTTCTTAGAACCCTTCTCCTGTATTTTTGTACATATTTGTGGTATGTAATAATCACCTTTCTCATAGGGACTTGGTACATGTACACAGCACATTACAATTCTCTTTCTAAAATCTCACTTCCTCCATTCAGTCCCCCTCCTCTGTCTCTTGGTTCCCAAGACATTCTAAGTAAGAAATCAGTAATGAGCAATCACGTTTGCCAGCTGATACTCCACAGCTATTCTAGCTCCATAAGCAAAGCAACCACATCCTGGGGGCCGTGGTCTCCTCTTGCTAGGCATGGACAGTAGAGTTCAGACTGGGGCAAACTAAACATGGTATCAGGCCTGCATTTTATTATGATGCTCAGTTTAAAAATAACTTTGGCAGCAATTCTATGACCAAGCCTATGTTACAAGGTAAAAAATAAACAGAATGCATTTTCTGCCTTTAAGAAATTAGTAGCTAATTTGATAAGAAATACGGTAGACATCTTTCATACAGAAGTAGGTATAAGACAACAGGCATTCTGGCTCATCATAGAATAACTTTATCATCTCTAAGCAAATTTGCTACTTTAATCCTTGAAGGTATTACTTCAGTTTTGGTTGTTTTGGGTTTTTTTTTTTTTTTTTTTTTGGTACCAGGGATCGAACTCAGGTCCTTGCACTTGCAAGGGAGGTGCTGGAACCATTGAGC
This sequence comes from Heterocephalus glaber, assembly GCF_053883595.1. Classification (NCBI taxonomy): domain Eukaryota; kingdom Metazoa; phylum Chordata; class Mammalia; order Rodentia; family Bathyergidae; genus Heterocephalus; species Heterocephalus glaber. The sequence continues at coordinate 8,872,238 of NW_028258435.1, forward strand.
TAAATCCCCAGCCCAGTTTTTGTTTTTTAATGAAGAAATCTAGCTTTAAGCATTTTACCTTAATAAGTCTGATTTCTGAAAAAAAAAAATCTACTTCATCTTACTCTTGTGGCAACTACCATGCAGCACAGTTTTCATAGACTGAGTAAAACTAAATATTTAAAAGGGATTCTTCTCTGTTCTTGGTGCATATTAATTCTTCCAAACAGATTGCCAAGGATGGGAAGGGAGAGAGAGAGACTGACAGTCTGTTCTTGCTGCTATTATAAAACATCTTGGGTCCTGTAATTACAAAGAACAGAAATTTAACTTAGCATGTTACTTACATTACTGTGCTTACTTTCTTTACTTCCATGCCTGTAATTCCAGCACTCTGGGAGGCTGATGCAGGAAAATCTCAAATTCAAGTCCAGCCTGGGCCACTTAATGGCTTAACAGGTCCTTGTTTCAAAATAAAATGTTAAAAAGGAGTAGGGACTAGGGAAGTAACTCAGTGCAAAGGGTTTAATTCCCAATAGTATCACAAAAACATCATTTCTTGCAGTTCTGGAGGACAGGAAGTCTAAGCTCAAGGGCCCAGAAGTTGTGGAGTCTGGCGGGGGCCCTGTCCCCCTTGGCTGCCTTCTCCCACTCTGGTGTGAAGGGTCGGAGGCTGTATTTCACATGGTGAAATGGATGGAGGGGCAGGGATTCTAGGTGGCTCCCTGCAGCCCTTTGACCACAGGCCCTAATCTCACCCTGGGAGGGGCTGACTTTAGGCCTCACCCCCTCCCAAGCCCCGCCTCCTGACACAATCATCCTGACACAAGAGGTGACTACTCAGGGGACAGAAACCTGCAGAGGAGAGCTGAGGGGAGGGACGGAGAGGAGAGAGAAAGGGGAGGGAGTGTGGGGGAACCAGGAATAAAGCGGCTTCAAGAGTGACTGGTTCGGAGAATCCTTGGGTGCTTGTTTTTGTTCATCTGAATATACTGAAGCAAACAATCAGTGATTAATCTGTATCATGTCCTGGGAATGAAAGCCAATCTGCTCAATGTTCTCCCATCTAGGAAATCTTCTTCACAACGGGCTCTTACCACAACTGACTGGTTGCCCCAAACACTTCACTGAACTGCAGGAGGAGAAAATTCCCTTGCAGCACCAAAAGCTCATGGTCCTGGTCATGGAAGAGGACCTCAGGAGCTGTCTTTCCATCTTCCTGCTGAGCTGCAGGGCAGCTTGCTGGTCACAAACCCAGGAGTCAGGAGAGGCCACACACCAGAGAGGCCAGATGGACAGTGGGCTGCCCAGGGCCTGGTGATGCAGGCCACACAGGCTTGGCTTTGTCTGCACTTTGGGCACGGGTTACATAAACAGAGAACTCTGCTGCTACCTCTCGTCTGAGTGTAGAACTTGACACGCAGACTCTATCCTGTAGGAATGCAAGGGAGAATTACATTGTTAAGTTTCTTTCCTTTTGTTTCTTTCTTGGGTTTGTTTTTACCGTCTGATAGGAAACAATGTGAGATGAGTGAATCTGTCCAACAATTATCCATGCACCTCTTCCTCTATCTGCCATTGTCTCCTGTGTATAGCACCCACGTCCGTGTCAAGACCAGTGTCCAGTGTCGAAGAGCAGAAACACGGATCATTTGGTCCCTGCCTCTGTCACAAAGACAAGAGATAAAATGTGAGTGACACAGACAAGACCCTACCCTCTGGAGGGAAAGAGCAGGTGAAGGGGACAGATAATTGGAAAAATTATCCCACAATGTATTTGAACTATGTCATTGCAACCTGTGAGCTGATAAGGGAAAGGCCAGGCGGTATGGAGGGCTTTGGGGGTTCAGAGAAGGCTCCCTAATGTACTTCCTCATAAGGATTCTGATAGCAGGCAGGTATTCCAGGAACTGGAAAAGAGGTGGAATTTTCCAGGAAGAGCAGGAGCCTCTTTAAGACCCCCACAATCAAAAAGATCCCTGAAGAAAAGGAAAGATTACTTCAGTTACAGCAGAAAGATGAAGGAATCATACAAAAGCTTGGAAAGACAGTGGGGCAGAGGCAGATGTTAGAGGTTATGTTAATCATTTAGGGTCAAATCATAAACTAGAAAGTGTTTAGCCAGGACAATGCAATAATCAAATTTGAACTTTTTATAAAGTTCGCCCCAAGTGCCGGGTGCAGAATAATGGGAGGAAGAGGACTCGTCCCAGGTTTGACTTCAAGGCGGGAGCAGCTATCACAGGAAGTCAGCGACACTGGTCCTGACCCCTCACCTGACTGCTGAGCAAAACCCACTGTGACCTCCCTTTGCTGGGCTGAAGACATCCACTGCAGTCGCCGCTGGCACAGGGTGGAGGGACCCGCTCTGTTCCCGCCACTGTGACCGTGTGACCCCTGACGGTCCGAAGATGCCACCTCTCCTGTGCGTGGGGCCTGCTGCCTCCCTGCAGCCTTGCAGCCCTGTATCCAGGATGGGGTGTCACACTCTTCCCCTGATCCCTTGAGTCTTTCTGTGGCAGATTGATTTCTTGCAACTTAGCCCCTTAGTTTTTGGACTCAATACAGAGACCTTTTAACCCAATCATTTGGAATATTTGGGGGATTTACATGTATTCTTACAAGTGCAATGCTTTGTCTTCCATCATTTCATTTTGTTTCTTATTTTTCTGTTACTTGCTATCTTCTTTTTAAATTTTTTTCAATATATTTGCAGCTTTAAAATTTTTTATCATCTGGCAAATTCAAATTCATAGACTTCATTTTAAAATAGTGTATATAGCATATATATAATATATATAAAACCTACACATAAATATATATATTTATGATATATACAGCATTTGTTGTGGTGCTGGTAGTGGCACTGGAGACTTGGGGACTGAACTCAGGGTATTGTTACTAGGCCACATTCCTAGCTCCTTTCTATTCTTCTATTTTATTTTAAGTTAGGCAGAATCTCCTAGATCATGAAACTGCCCAGGGTGTGGTTGAACCCATGGCCCACCTCAAAACTCTATTTCTATGCTCACGACACTTAGATGTGTGAGTCTGCCCAGAGCTCTCCTGACAGCCACTCTGCACACCCACTTGGGCCAGTGGGCACTGAGAGTGAGCATGTGCAGCATGAGCTCACTCCTCATGCCCTTCCAACTGGTCTCCTCCATCTGGAGAGGAATTGAGTCCATGTATCCTGCCTGTCAGGCCAAGGTGCCATGGGCACTGCCTCCCTCCTCGGCCCCAGATGTCTCCACCACAGCTCCCAGGAGCCCCCCTCCAAGTCTCTCCACGTCCCCCACACCTCCCCTCTCCACATCATCAGCATCCTTTCCTACAGCAACAGCTTTTGAGGGTCTTATTGAACCTAAATCAAAATTTCCACATGGAAATCAGATCAATTATAAGTATAAAATAGATTTTGTTGTCGTTTTTTAAAAAACTAATATTTGCATTAAGTGAAGAGTGACTACTCTTCTTGGTATGAGAGAAAGAGGACCATAATCATGGGGTGTCTTCCACAAATGCTACTTAGTCTACTCTGGGATAAACAGGACACTGGAGAACTTCCATCTTGGAAATGCCCATGTGGCTCACTGGCTGATAAATTGGACCTCATACTTTTTATGTTTGTTTTGCATAGTTTCAAAGAGCAAACAGTCTGAGTGTCGTGCCCTAATGCCACCATATTTCCTAAATATGGGTCACACACTGAAGCTAAACTCCATTGCCATCTGCCACCTCTGTGTGTCAGTTTGTTATCCTGAGCTTCTCCATCATGGTCCCATGGTTTCCTCCAAAGTAAAGACTGCAATTATCTCCTTTGATTACCATTCACTCACTGCTGATTGAGCACCTACTGTGGAGGGCATGCTGTGCTTTACATACGTATGGGGGCCAACACAGAGCTGAGTAAGTTCAGTCGCTGCCTTTGACGAACTTGGAATGCAGTGGAAGGTGGCATGCATGGCCCATATCCAGGCTGTTTGCAAAGTTGAAATGGAGGTCAGAAGCACCATGGTACTCGCAAGGTTAGGAGCAGAGAAGGGAATGCTATGATGTGTAGAGCTCACACACTCTAAGGCCACTAATGTCTATGTAATCTTCTCTAATAAACCATAAAAATGACTGATCAGTCCAACTTAGAATTACTCCTTAATGAACCCAGCTTTTTTATTTTAGAGAGAAATTTGAGCTCTAAAGAGTTGATTTGGTTCAGCATGCCCAGATAACACCAGGGAGAGGTTTACATCTTCCTACTACTTCCAAATCTTCTTAAAAATATTGTGCAAGTACAGTGATTTAATATATATGAAAGTGTAGAGTAAACTGTGAAGAACCGAATCAACTGTGTGAAGAGTCCAGGATTCAACAAGATTATAATGCACAGAAACAATTCTTCAAGGCTAGAGGAACCAAAAATAAACAGAGAAGGGAAGTCCCCTCCCTGTCGTAAAAATGAAAACACTTCGTTCTTGTATTTTTGTCATTTGGGGTCTAATGTGTTTTCCTTTTGTAAGATAAGGTTTATTTAATGTCATTTCAGCCCTAGCAGAGTTTGCAAAATGGGAAACTGGAAATCTTTATTTAAGGGTAGAAAGGAAATGTCCAAGAGGATCTCATTCTGTGTGTCACCAACTGCAGCATGGATATTTGTGACAAAATGCATTGAGACTGTACATGTATAGATAGAGGAATGTGGAGAAGACAGCAGCAAAGTCAAGCTGAGGTCCTCAAGGGCAAGGTTAAGAGATTACCCTAAGATGCTGCTCCTGGACAATGTTCACAAGCAACCTTGCTCTTGGGCAACTTCATATTAATGTTTCTCTATATCCGATCTCAATACTTAAGAGGTTGAAAACAGGTGAATTTAACTTCTCCATACATACTTGGATTCTTTATCTATACAGTGTAGAAGTTTGGATTAGGTTCCATTAAGGTGTGTGTTTATGAGATGTGGACTCTGGGAAGGTCCTGCAGGTAAGTCCTGCTCTCCTTGGCTCTTTGAAATCCTCAAACACAGCTTCTGTGGCTGGATGTGCCATGGATGGATAAGCCAGTGCTCCTGTAAAGTATTCACATAGTGCAAACTTCAGGAAAGCTAGATAAGTCCCTTAGGTAAAATTAATTTTTTTGGAAGAAATGTCCTTTAACAATAGTTTAAGACATCATATCACAGTGATGCATGCATACTAATGGTTATAGCAGGACAAGTTTTAATAACTAAATTTTGGAAACAGGCTACATGTCCATTAACAGATGAATGGATAGAGAAAATGTGTTATTTATACACAATGGAGTTCTACTCTGCTACAAAGAAGGATAAAATTGTCATTTGTAGGAAAATGCATGCACTTTGAGACCATGATGTTAAGTGAAATAAATCAGATACACAAGCTTAAATATCACATGATTTCTCTTACATGATAATCCAAAGTATAAATAAATGAAAAAGCAAACTAAAAGTTAATAAGAAACAGAGGAGATGGATCTTTTGCAAAAGAGAAGGTGACCAAGGGATGGAGGGAGGGGGAGGGAAGGAGGGAGAGGGGATGACATAAAAAGAATTAAGATGTGTGATGTGCACGTACCAATTCCCACGGTGAATCTAATCATTATGTCCTGCAAACATGTAGTAATAAAAATAAAAAAATAATTAGCACTAGCTACATTCCATTGGAGATTCATTAACTATAGCTGCATAACTATGTCCCCGCTGTGTCCTCTACATTCGTAGAAGTGGCTCAACTCTTGCTGTGTGCTTCCAACCCCACATCTTGTGCCACTGCACCTCCTGCTGTCCCAGGTGTGACTGGCTGGAAGCTCCCTCGTGACAGTTCATCTACCGGAGTGTCACAGAGGGCCAGCATGCTTATTCTAAACCACGCTGTGGACACATAGTCCAAATTGTTATGAAAACAGTCAAACCCTTGTTGTTGTTGTTGTTGTTTTGTTTTGTTTTTGTTTTCATGTTGCACCAACACACTATTTTCACTTGAATTTCAACCATAGTCACTGTGATTACATGACATGATTATACATTGAGTCACTCATAAATATTTCATCAAACGATAAAGGTAATAATGATGAAAACTGAGCATGGATGTGGAATTTTCCAGGAATTCTGCCAGTCTTTGAATTTATTATCTCATTTATTTGATCATAAACTCCACGATTGATTGACTGTATCTCTCCAGTTCACCAACTAGTAACCAAATCCCACTGCAAGACCAGTGACTCTTTTGACCAAGTAGATTAATGGCATCTTCCACATTGGAGAAGAGATATCATAAGCAAAGAGGAAGCAACGCTCCTCAGAGATGTTGCATGGCATTCCCATGTACCTGGTAAATGTGGGCAACGGGTTCATACTCAGTCACATGCCAGTTTTGGGAAAGAACCAGGGGGCCTCAGAGCAAGCCATAGAGTGTCCATCCAGAGCTCGGGAAGTTCCTTCTAATTACTGCCACTGTTGATTGGATCACTCTGTTGTGAAAGAAAGGCCAGTTGCAAACTTGCATGCCCGTAAGACTCAAATGCACCTCCATCATCTAGACACCCTAACAGCCCTCAAACTCCGGGCAGCAACTTGCCTTGACACAGATTTCCATGTCAGTTACCCTGGGATCATGCTGCACCACAACTAGGGAGACTTCTTATGAACACAAACTGAAAGCTGCTTGCCTATAGACCCAGTACTCTGCACAGTCTTTGTTGTTAGCTGCATCAAGTGAAATAATTGGCAGATTGGTCAGCGGTTCCTAAACTCGGATTCTGCTGGAATCTCCACTGTAGGCCTTTGGACATGGCTTTCCAAGGAGCATGATTCCCTCTGTCCATTCTCTGCCACAGCACAAAAGCAAAATCAAAAGAAAACAAATAAGAAAGGCTTGGAAGCCGTGAGGTAGAGGTAAGTCAGCTGAAGATGCGTTTTAGGCTCTGGCTCATGAGCTCCTCCTCAAGTCTTCCAACACCCAGCGTCTGCCCTGTGTACCTGTGTTGGGTTTTGCTCAAGAGTGGAGGCCCTGACATTCCCTTTCCTTTAGAACCTGTACTTTCTGCCCCTGCAGCATTTATCAGTGAGTCTGATACTACTGCTCTGGGCACTGTGGCTGGAGACAACCGTACTACCATACACATAAATTGCTTCCTTTCCCAGCAGCATTAAGTTAGCTACACGACATTTAATTGGGAAACAGGATATGCAATTCTATCAAGGGCTCAGAAGCATTTTTTTGGAAAAAAAAAAAAAAGTCTAAGTTTTAGGGTCTTCATTTGCTGGACTACTACCAAGAAGTTGTCCATAACGTTGAACCTGTAAGATTCCACCCCTTTTCTGGGGTCTCCCAGTCAGAATTACATGTCCAAGTTTCGGGCTCCACAAACTGCTGACCTGCTTTTGCTACAAATCTAGTATTCTCATTTCTTTATTTTAACTCTTTGCAGGGCCTTGAGCCATTTTTAGTATCCTAAATCATCGCCTGCCTTTGTTTCCTGGAGACGGAGCTTCATTTCACAATGCCTTCGGACTCTGTGTGCCACAGAACGCCCTCCCTCCAGAATCGCTCATACCTCGAGCCCCGTGGTCTACCCTGTCGCTCTCCTCTCTCGTCTTTCTGCTGGTCTTTGATCTTAAGCACATTGTAACTTCTGCGTTTCTGAATTTCCTGCATTACAGAAGGGTGTGGTGTCCTTGTGTCCCATTTAATTTCCCTGGGCCTCACATAGCAGCTTCAGCTTGGGAACCTCACTGTCTAAAGGTCGCAGCAGGATAATTTAGATTGTCAGCATGGACCACCTACATTAATACATGAGCAGCTACTTTCCCACAATTGCACATTTGTCCATCGTTTCTGGAGACTGATAGGGATGATGTGTTGGGGGTTTTGTTGCTATATAGCCTGTCATCTCAATACACCATGACACAAAAGCAGAGATGAGTGAGGCACCCTGGTCTGTGCTCTCAGGAAGGCTTAGAAACACTCTTCCAAAGAGAAGTGTTCTTAGAGCAACAGGGAGATCTGCATTATTGTCAGTGAAGTCTGTGGGACAATGGTTCAGACACTATTATACAATGAAGCCTAAGACCCCAATTTCCTCACTGTAGGAGCACATGCAACAGTTTAAGATGGTGTTGCGCTGAAGGGAAGCTATGTGCTGGGCGCTGGCATTATCAACAAAGCTCTGTGAGCTGCCTCATCCAACGTGGCTGCCTTTCCATATTCTTCTTTGTTATCCCACCGATTCCTGTTTGTTCCTAATTTCTGCATCTAAGGACAAGGTAAAGGGGAATCTGACACGAAACTTTGTTTCTGATCAACTACAAAGAAGTTTCCTAGCATCTGTTGAGCTCAGCTAGTAAGCACAATTTATAAAACAGTGAATGACTAACCCCTGGAACCATTTTAATGACCCTAAAATAAAGTGCTTAGAGCAACATCTGTCTCAGCAGCTGGGTTCTCCGCGTGAGTGGGCAGAGTGACACATTGGGACAAATTCTGTTCTCCCTTTTGACAGAAACAATTGCAGCAGATCATTTTTATCGTAATCAATTTAGGTACAGTTTCTTGGAAACCATCTGTGTAGTGTTCATAGATTGTGCTTAAGAATTTAAATGTGTATATTTTTGGTTGCTTGATGTAGCATCTGCTAATGGCCACATAAGTTCTACTTTTTATGCAGAAAGCTGTTTTCTTGTAAAGGGATTAGTAGAATGACTACTTGATTTTATCCTTTTAACTACCCAATAAGCTTCTGCCATTTGAATGACACCCGCCACAGAGTGTTAGTGGTGGAATTAAGTGCTTAAAAAGTATAAAAATAAAAACTGAAGCTGAACTTGTATGATTAACAAAGCCTTGGTGAAACATTTCATAAGATTTCTATCTCTAGCTCATAATTTTAAAGTCATATAGCCATGTATGGGCAATTGAGAATAAAGATAAACTGTAGCTTCTGATATTGATTCTTTCTTTCATTTACATTCAATTCTTGTTGGTGGCTTTGCAGCTATTAGTTGAGGAACTCTATAAAGAAATAAAATGGCATACGTGCCAGCACTTACTTTAGCTTTGAGAATAATTTTAGAATCATATTAAAAGATAATTGCTCCTAAAATTCTAGATAATGAAAACCGAGTGGCTCTGGTGAAGAGAAAGGAGGACTGCAGCAAACATGCTGTCAGCTATATTTTGGGGATTGGAGGCATTCTGTAATGTAACAGCCTTGACAGCACATTTTGAAAAGAGATTCCTAGCCTTGCTTGAGAATTACTTTTGAATATAGCAAATATGGCACTATCTGGATAATCTAGCATAACAGAGGATTCCACAGTCTGGGGAAAAAGGTCTTTTTGTTCTGATATCGGACACGCTGAACCTCTTCTCTACTCAAAGGATTTAGGAAAGGCACAAAACTAACTAGATAGCCAATTGGTGCTCATTAAATAAATTAATGTCAGAATTTAAATCTTATGAGATGACACAATTCTTAAAATTACATAATTCTGATTTTCGTAGAAGACCAAGCAGAAGTTTAAGAGGAGTGTGAGTTTTATATTCGATGTTAGGAATACATATTAAGTGCCCAGTATATATTTGTGAAGTGCTGTGTTACAGGGTAAATGGGATGCAGTTCTACCCAAAAGGTGTCCCAGCTCCAAGCAGGAGAGAACCTCCTGGAATGGAAGTTGTTTTCTTGCTCTCGGGGTACTACTACTGGGGACTTCAGCTTAGCACAAAGCCTGGAGCAGTTAGCTCAGCAACCAACCTGATCATATTCACTCATTTCCCTTTCACTACCCTCTGGGTATCAGTCTCGGTTTGCAAAAGAAAGTCATGAACGGCCTTAAAGAGTAGGCAGGTGGTCCCAATAATCAATTATTATTAATTAAAGGGGTTATATGACTTTGCATTAGTTAATTGAGCTGCTAATAGAATGTCCAATTAAACTACTAATAAAATATTTCATTATTAGTTTCTGTCCCTGGCATTTGCAAACCATATACTTATCAGGGCATGAAAATAGAGAAATAAATATGGTGGTTACATAGGGGTGAGTTCATAACGCCCACAACAGTAGTGATGGGTCATATTTCTCAATATGTCTCTGCTGCAGATAATTCAAGTGCGTTTCCAGAAATGTATCAGTAAAACTGATGGTAAGTTCTAAAAACAGCAGGAGGTAAGATTACTTAAAACATATGCCATTTTTGGCTTCTTGCTCTAGAGAAGTTCTTTGTATCCCAACTGAGGATCAGCTAAATTATCTTCAAACTTAATTATTTAAAAAAAATTTTTCCCCATTAAGTTAATTGGTATATTTTGCATATAAAATACAGTTTCATTCATCATTGGGATCTTGTACCATTACATGAGTACCTTGGTTCTTATTTTTTTCCCTTCCCCTGCCCTCCCTTCACCCCCTCCACCCTTCCCTATTTACAAAGACTTTGTTTCCATTTTTTTCCTTTTCTCATATTTTTTCTTTTTCCTTCTTTCCTTTCCCCTACCCCTCCCACTTCCCTTGCTCCTTTAGACCATTTCTTCCTATTACACAATATCAATTATACATTTTTTAAATTACAGTATCAAGATCTAGGAGACATTACCACAGATTTTACAGAATTTAAAAGGATATGGAAAGCATATTACAAAAATCTTTTTTGAAATAAATTTGACAACTTCTCGGAAGTACCTTGGAAGACAAATTAATGAGACTAACTCTGGAGGAAATATAAAATTTAAATAGCACCTATTAAAGAAAGTATACTCCTAGCTTGAAAACCTACCTATATGACAACAATAGGCTCATATACATTTTAACTGATAAATTACATCAAACATTTAAAGCAGGAAAAAAGAAGGAACACTTCTCCTCTCATTTTAGAAAATCAACATTGTGCTAATCCTAAAACTGGATAAAGATAATAGAAGATAAAAGTATGAACATAGAAATTTGTTTAACAAAACACACTATTCAAAGTCAGAACTGGCAGTATGTAGAAAGTGGTTTTATTATAGGGATGGCAGTGTTGGTTCAGCATTGGAAGATCCACCCCCAAAAGTCATCATTTTAACAGAGGAAAGGAAAAAGCCATATGATCCTGTCACTAGTTGGAGAAAAAGTATTGGAGTAAATTCTACAGCTGTTCATGGTAAAAGCTATCAGGAGACTAGAAGTAGAACAGAACTTTCTCAACAGATCAAAGACATGTACTCCATATTTCCAGCAAAAATGCCTTATATGAATGGAGAAGATACAATGCTTTCTCCCTAAGGTGGGGAACAAGGGCAGATAAGCCTACTCTTCATCTGTCCATTAAACTTTGAAACCTAGTCCCCACCAACATAGTCTGGCAATAAAATGACACAATTAGGATAGGATTGACAAGGTAGAAGCAAAATATTTGTATGTAGATGAAATGATCATCTACAGAGAAAATACTAAGAAATCTCTAGGAGCCCCCAGAACTTGTATTTGAATTTAGCAGGATTAGAAAACACAAGGTATATATAAAAATTCAGGTCTATGTATACTTTCTATAAATAAAGAATTGGATATTGAAATTTAAAATTTATGTAGGAGTACAAAGGACCTAGAAAAGTAAAAAGAAAAAGAAAAAAAAGTTTTGGAAGATGTTTAGTACCTAATGTTAAGACTTCCTCTAAAGCTACAGTAATCAAGGCAGTGTTGGTGTAAGGAAAGACATATAGATCACTGGAATAAAACAAAGAATCTAGAAATAGAACCACACATAAATGGTCCATTGAGTTTTGAAAGATTATTTAACATTAACATTTTATAGAATATAAACTCAATTCAGGAGCAGAGGAAAAGATAGTGTTTTCAGCAAATGGCACTAGAACACCTGGTATCCGTATACAAAAAATTAACCTCAAACCTTTACTTCCATACATTAAAGTAACTTGAAAGGATCTATGAATCTAAATATGAAAGACTAAAACTATAAGACTTTAAGAAGAAATTATAAGGGAAAATGTTCGTGAATTTAGGGTAGCAAGAACTTCCTAGGATACAAAAAACATGATGAATAAAAGAAAAAAATTGATAAATGAGATTCCATAATTTAGAACTTTAAATGGCATTGTTAAAATGAAAAGTAGTCCTTAAACAGACCATATTTACAATACATATAACCCATGACCAGAAAATATAAAGAACTCTTAAAGTTCATTAATACACAACCCAATTAAAAATTTGACACAAGAAGATGATAAATAGCCAGTACAGGACAAGGAAAGTGTGCAACACTGCAATCAAAAAAATACTAATCAGTACAATATCAAGATTGAGTTATGCGCTCATTAGGTAGATGAAGTTAAAAGTTTTTAAAGCCTTGTCATGACTTTTTCTTTTTGTTGGATTCTCCCCCTTTTCATTTAATTTGTCATGCCCAATGAATTCATTCTGCTAGTCTTCCTGGAGTTGTGATCCCCATCGTCTTTCCTAGGATATTGTCTAAAATTTTTTGGAGTGCTGGTTTGGTATTCATGAAGTTCCTAAGGTGCTCTTTATCATGAAAGTATCTTATTTCTCCATCAATTTTGAGAGATAGTTTTGCAGGGTACATCAATCTGGGTTGAAGGCTGTTTTCTTTTAGGGCTTGAAATACATCACTCCAAGCTCTTCTTCCCTTGAGGGTTTGAACTGAGAAGTCTGCTGTGATTCTGATGGACTTTCCTTTGTATGTGATTTGTTTCTTTTCTCTTCCTGCTTGTAAAATTTTGTTCTTCTGTTGGTTTTCTGGAATCCTAACAATTATATGCCTATGTATAGATTTTTTTTGATCAAGGCTAGTTGGAGTCCTATATGCCTCACTTACCCGTATGTCAAGTTCTTTCCCCCTGCTTGGGAAGTTTTCTGCCATCACTTCTGTGAACAGTTTTTTTCTGTAATCTGCACTCTCTCCTGTTTCTTCATTGACTCCAATCAGTCTTATGTTATTCTTCTTTGCATTGTCTAGTAGCTGCTGGATTGATTTCTCATGGTCCCTTACAATTTTAAAGCAATTTTTCTTTTGCTGGTCACTAATTGCAATCTTATCTTCTATATCTGAAATTCTGTCCTCACATTGGTTCATTCTGCTGCATAGACTTTCAATGGAGTTTTTAATCTCCTGGAAATCTGTTTGCATCTGCTATATGGATTCCATTTGTTTCCTATGTTGGGATTCCATCACGTTCCTCAGCTCCTCTATTTTTTTATCTGTGTCCTCTCTAGATTTATTAATCATGTCTTGCACTATGGGCACAATCTCTGCTGTTATATGAGAAATTATTTCTGATTTCATTTTTTCCATATCCTCTTTTGTTGTCAGTTCAGGGAGTCCAGGTGGTTGAGTATCAGATTGTTCCTTATCGTTTCCCTTTGGGGTTGTGATAGGTGATCGGGAGGTCTGTTTTTGAGGCTTGTTTATGTGTCTTCTCATTTCCACAGGAGGAGGGTGTGCTGCTGGCACCCGCACGGCTCACCTCCTCTGCCCTGGGAGTGGTGGAATGGTGGCCAGGGAGCCTCCTCCTGGGCGCAGGGATTGGCTCACCTCCTCTGCCCTGGGAGCAGTGGAATGGCAGCTGAGGAGCCTCCTTCTGAGCACTGGGATTGGCTCACCTCCTCTCTCTTCAAACTTAATTAGATGGAAGAATTTGGTCCTATGATTCAGAAGGTGTCCAGACTATTAGAAACGTCATTTCAATAATATCCATCTGTAAGAATCACACCAAACAGACTTAAAACCCATGGACATAATGCAAAACAAAACTTATATCAAAAGAGGGAAAAAATAATTCACACATACACACACACTCAGATGTACACACACATGCACACACAATGTGCATGACTCAAGGCTTGTATAAATACACAACATTATACAGGAGCCACTTAGAAAGTTAAGCAGCACCTAAATTGCTTCATTTAGATGGATGTGTGTATACATGTGTTTGAATGTGTGATGTCAATATTCAGTCACAGTTTAAGGCAGCAATTCTTTTTCCCAGGCATATGAGACAAAGTCTGTTTGATGTTTTTGTTACCTTGTAATCAGCCCAGAGTTAATTACATAGCATGTTCCAGGCACAGAAAGGGGGGTGATATAATAAATATAGTATGTGCACACAGTTACCAATAATCCAGGACAGGAAGAGATGAGCAATATGAGAAGTGCTTGTGTCTGCTATGGTTGTTCATGGTGGGAAGGCTTCTTTCCAATTGGAAGACTTGAAACATGTTCCCATGAGAGAAGTGACAGCTTGGGAAATCTTCCCTTGAAAAAGAAGTTTTGTATCTGAGACACAGGTTTGGACTTGCAGGCCAGGTGAAGGTATATGTAAAACTGATCATCACTGTTGTCTTCAGGTCTGACTTTCCCAATTCCATGGGCTAGTGATGTTAGTCATTCTTCACTGTTGGTGCCTGGAGACCCCAATGACTTTGGCTCACATAGAGGCCCCTCCCTGGGGTTTGGTTCTGTGTGATTTCAACACTGCATAAAGCAGTGGTTCCTGGACAGATTGCATCAGCAGCACCAGGGAAGTGATTAGAAATGTAAATTCTTGAAAAATACCCAAACTGAAATAGAAACGCAGGATGAGGCTGGACAGTCTGGGTCTTAGCAAGCCCTGCAGGTGTTCCTGATGCTCCAGAAAGTGTGAGAGTTGTGACTTGAGACAATGAGAAGGAAACTTTCCTCCCATCGGGAGAGCTTGTGAGCCTCACTGAAGCTAGGACTGGGGTTTCCAGCATTTTGTGACTAACAGAGAGCTCTGATGGATGCTCACCACTGGCTATATTTTCAAGGCACTTTTAGTAGTCAATTTTGCTGGTTATTTGTCTATGGCTTTCATTTACAAGCCACTAACTAAGGCGATTCAGTGAAGAGGCTTGTGCCATAAAACTGGCAGTAACATCGTCATTCTGCTGAGCTCCAGAGAGCCCTGAACTCCAAGTGCCATGGTGTCAGGGACTGAAGAAGCCAGAAGGCAGGGGCCCAGGTGGCTCTAACACAAGGATTGATTTCAGAGCTTTGGGTGCTTATATACTTTGCAGACTTGAATCTTTAGGTCAATTTCAGGATCCTTAAGAGGCAGTTGATTTCTTTGTGTGTTTTAACTGGTGAGGTCCTTATCTCTTTCAGACATGTGAAAAATAAAGCAGAGGTCTTGTGTAGCTCTTCATCGGCCCATGCTTAGCTTGCTCCTTCCCTCCCTCCTTGCATCCTTCTTCCTTCTCTTCCTCTTTTTCTCCCTTCTTCCCTTGATTCTTTGATTCTTTATTTTGTTCTTTGTTTTCTTTTCTTCCTTTTTTAACAGTGAAGAACTGGTTTGTCTACCTTTTTGTCCTCTACCTCCTCCCTATTAGGGCCTGGGCCTATCTGGTATGCATACACTAAGGTGCTTGTGGGACTGAAACAGGTCACTGCAACCAAAGCCTCCCTAGGTTCAGAGCGCCTTCGCAGAGAATGCACCTCCACTTCCCCTGTCTGCAGGCTGGCCTGCTGAGGACCAGAAGGTGAAGAGAGTTGTCCAAGGTTGTCTGGTGGAGCAAGTGCAAGGATTTCAGGGCTCTGCAGTTCTCCCCCGCTCCCTCCTCAGGATGATACTTCCCTCCACAGACTGTGTGGAGCAGCAAGGAATGAGACATGCAGCCAGCTCCAGGAGCAGGCAGGTGACATATGTGCCCAGCTCACACATGTGTGCCTGGAAGGAGATCCAGGGGCCCACGCCTGCCCTGTGGAAACAGCTCCAGCCAGCTGTGGCATGGGAAGACAGTCTCAGCACTGGTCGTTCTGACTTAATGTGAAAACTGTGATTTTTTTAAACATTGCCTCAAATGAAAAATGGTGGTGGGGGATAAACAGTCATGTTTATCAGTCTAATGGGGCCATGGGTTACCAGTTTGAGAACTCCACTATTGCAAGAGAAGAGGTGCCTCACACTGTCTTTTCCCATTTTTTTCTCAGTTCACTTAGTTTGAAGTCATTCCTTTTCCAGACCTCCTGCCTACAACAACATCTGCTCTTATCCCTCTGACCTACTTTTGTTGGAGCCATTCTCTTTGCCAGTAATGTATGACATCGCGCCTGCGTTTAGGACAACTTACATAGCGTCTGAGATCCAAGTAAAGACACTGCCACCACAAAGCCTTCCTGCAGCCTCACCCAATTGGGCACCAGGCGTTCAAGAGGAACCAGCATGTTTGGTGCTCAACAGGCTCCCCATGGCAGGTGGGAGGTGCGTTCAGCCGCAGCTGCAGTTAGATCACCTGGAGAACTAAGAACTGAAGTTCGGGCCTCACCTCTAGTGATTCTGATTTAATTGGCCTCAAGTGAGAAGTGGGATTTTTGTTCTGTTTTGTTTTTTGTTTCTGTTTTTATTTTATGCTCCCAAAGTGATTTTAACTTGCCAGAGTAGAAAAATATTGAGATGGTTAATTTACCCATGGGTATATTTTGATTAATCAGTTAGATTGTAAATGCCAGAAAAGAGACAAAGAGTAGAGAGGGTGTTTTATATTTAGTTTTTACTCACAGAGGAACACATGTAGAGTCTTACATACAATAGATGGTCCGTGAATACACATATCAGCTAGCAGCAACATGTTCCTCAAGTGCCCAGAGAGCATGCATTTCTGCACACAAAGCTGAGGGTTCTTGAGTTCTAGCAGTCATGAAGCACAGTCATGCATGAAGCGGTCCAGGAAAAGGAACTAGGATTATTACAGCCACAGCTACCTCACATCTGTTCTTGGTCTCCAGGTCATCGTTGCTGATCCTGGAAAGGGCTGCTGTGCTCTAAGGGTCTTGGGCTCCTCTCCTGAGCCAGGATTCCTTATGCTGTGGTTCACCTTTGTGAGCCATTACATTTTATCCAGCAACTCATTCTAATAACAGATAGAAAATATCAGGGAAAGCTAGATGTGCACATTTATTTCAATGGTACCACTAATAAAATTTTAAATAAGCTAAATATCCAATATCTCATGGTAAAATTTTTTAGATATGGCCATTGAAATACTATTTGTAAAGACCTTATTGGACTAGGATGCAGATTAAATTGAGTTTATAATAATAAATTCACGTATTCCTTTATGTATTCATTCAGATACCTATTTACTGACATCTATGATAGATGGGGTACCATGATACCATATGCATAACCCAAATAGTACACGCATGAATATTGTGAGATGTGGCCGCTGTTATGAAAGTATCTTTTAAAATTTTTAAGCCATATTTCTGAATGGATTTGAGGAAATACTACTGGATGTGTGTGTGTATTTTTGTCTTGCTTCAGTATTTTCACAATAGTTAAAATTCTAGTCTTTAAAAGTTTCTTCCACAGTTTTGTTTTCTAGGAAATTTATGCAAGAAATAATTTTGCTTCTTGGACTGTAAAAAGTTACGTTCAGGTCAAGGTTAAGTCGACTTGTTGATAGTTGGATAGTTTCAAGGTTGAAAGAGACTGGAAAGAGGACCATTCCTCAGCATCTATCCTGAGCAACTAGCTCAGTACTGAATCTATTTACCCAGATGGGGAAAGCCGAGTGCCAGTGTGCAGGCTCTCCTGTCAGGGTTCTACTTTAGACATTCAGAGCTGGTTTCTGACAGATGCCTAGGCCAAAATATCAAGGAGACCCTTGGTTTTATGAGAGCAGAGATGGAAACTATTCACTGGAATCACCAGTCTTGCTTCGCTCCAATATGGTGTGGGTCATACCTGTGAAGAAAGCACCAGAAACTGTAGACAAAGAGCAAAGTGCTCCAGAAAGAACTCAGATATTTGATATGTGGGAAGAATGCAGGAGATAGAAACTTTTGTATGTGACTCACTTGTGCATTAAGGATCACAGCTGATGGTGCTATTTATTTTATTTTATTTTATTTTATGGTACTAGGGACTGAATCCAGGGCATTTGCACTGAGCTACATCCTCAGCTCTTTTTTATTTTTTATTTTGAGATAGGGCCTCACTATGTCTTAAGTTCCTCACACGGGACTCAAACAAACTCTCAGTCCTCCTGCCTCAGCCTCCCAGAGTGCTGGGCATGAGCTACCATGCCTGGAATTGGATGGTACAACTTTTAGTATTTATGAGACTTGGGTTGTTGCCATACCTTGAAAGGAGGGGGCATTTTTTATGAACTCCCAGCCATAGCAGATGGTGAATGTTCTACAAATCTGATCTGCCTTTGACACTCGGTTTTCAGTGAGGGTGGTGCATTTCCCCACGTGGCTTTGACAGGTCAAGGTTAAGTTCAATTTTGACATAAACTTTGTCACCAAGGGGCGGGATCTCTTCCTGGCAAGGCCATTCACTTGTAGTCAAGGATTAGCAGCCACATTCTCCCCCTCCCATGGTCGCTCTTTGAATTTCCGGAGTTTGAACAGTGCATGCCAAGCTAGCCAATAAGGAAGATTCACAATTTGATGGACTTTCTAAAATGTTTGTTTGTGTCTTCCTGGAGAGTTTATCCACTAGCCTTCATACCTAGTATTCTTTTAAATACTAAGGTGTGTCCAACTGAGCCCTCAAATACGGTAAATCAGCACCCATGTGAGCTCAGCTTTCCACAGAGGGCACCAGCAGCAAGGAGATGTGGGGTCACGGCTCCCTGTGAGTTTTTCCTCCATGTAAAGATGCATGTTTGGCTTCCTTTCAAATTCACATGCGAGGAAATGTGTTGTTTATCCTAAGGAAGTGACATTTCTGGAGAAGGGATTATCTTTCAACTTTTTGCTTAGAAAGCAGGATTCATCTCTGAAGTCAGAGTTGGAGAGCACATAACGGACTCTGCCTCCTTTCCTTCATTGGCAAGTAGCACCAAGAGGCTCCCTCTCCTCTCCCCCACCTGCTCCCCCTTATTCTCTCTCTCTCTCTCTCTCTCTCTCTCTCTCATAGGGTATCCTTATGAATAAATGAGTTGGGACCATACAAAGTGCTTAAAAGGAACCTAGCTTGTAGCATGGCATTCAATAAGTTGTCATGATCATTATTAGCTAGAAAATGGTTAAAGTAATGAACACATTTCCTATTTCTTGGTTTGGCTTAGAGGAAGCTCACAAGTAAACTTGCAGTTGAAGAGAAATAACTATGTGTGCCCCACTGTCTGAGTGTGTATGTGCTATCTTCCTCTTCCTCTTCGTATGTTCCAAAGCTTTGCTTAGAGATTCTCAATGTTTTCACCCATTTTTTAAAAAAATAATTTTTAAACTTTTTTCATGTTTTCTGGAGAATGAAGAAGAAAACAGAATGTGTCCGTGTTTGGGTTTCTATGGCTGGCCGGGTTTTGAAAGGCATGGAGAGCCCCGTTCATCACCTGAGCCACAAGTACCAACAGTGCCCAGGGAGAGAGGTAGTGAGGACATCATAGAATGGCCCCACGGCTGCTCAAAGTCTTAGAGGCAGTCTTCCTTTTGGTTCTTAGCAGCCTTATTTGGTTTAGGTAGGGAAATGTTGACAAGAGCTGAAGGAGCCAAGTGGGGTGCATGGGAGAGAATAGCAGGAGACAAAGTACTTGTCTCTGAAAAATCACTGTTAAGGTATAGATCTAAAGTGCCTCCCCAAAAATCTCTTTATGTAGATGGTATTGGATCATGGGACACTATGCTCATCAGTGAATCCATCCACGAATGAGTTCTTGGCTGAATGTGCTATAGGGGGTGGGGCCTGGTGTGAGGAGGTCCCTGGGGTGTGGCCTGGAAGGGTGCATTCCTGTGCCCAGCTCCTCTCTTCTCTTGCTGCTTCCTGGCCTACAAGGAGTGAGCAGCTCTCCTCCACCTGGCCTTTCCACCATGATATTTCTGCCTTGGAGCACTGACCATGGAAAACTATGACCCTCTGAAACCTATGAGCCAAAATACATCTTTCCTTCTTTAAGTTTTGGTATTTTGTTCCAGCACTGGAAAGTGATTAAGAAATGCTTGTGGGGAACCACAGGGCCAGACTGAGATGGTTTCAGGGGAAAACACCTCTGATAAAGACCTGAAGCTGGGCATCTAGCCAGATCTTTCCTGGAAGTTAGACCTGAATCAGATCCCTCTTCTTCCCCAAGCCTTGTTCTCTAGGAGCAGCACTGTCAGGGCCACCCTTCCATCTTGCATGATTGAGTGTAAAATAGAGATAGAAATTCTGCACTCAAACACTTTCAAACATGGGAGGAGCCTGTGGGTCTCCATTCTGATCAACATTACCAATTACTTGACTGTGATTGTTTCGGCAGGCTTATTGCTTCTCAGCTGAAGCCTGAAACTTCTCCCAAAATGCAGGTAGAGCAGCCTTCTTCACACTTCTCAGAGGAATAAAAGCAGAGAAGAAAAAAACGAACTCTCCATGTAGGAAATTGTGCAGTAGAAATCCTCACAATTGTCCCTGCCTGTTTTTGCCAGCCTGGCTAAGGGTCATTAGCTTAATGAGCTATTGTATTTTTTTCTCTTTTTCTCTAAAAAGTCTGCTGAAACATCCTCCCAGGAGCCAAATGAGGAGGCGAAGAAATAAACAGCAGCTGAGAGCTGAGGGAGCTTAGCCAGAGAGCCTGTCAGCTCAGGACAGCTGTGGGGTGTGTGTGTGTGTGTGTGTGTGTGTGTGTGTGTATGCGCATGCATGTGTGTGTGTAAGGTGGGCAGAGGCACATAAAGGACGAGGTCTGTACTCCCTAGAAGCTGCTTGCCCCATAGGTGGCTCTGGCTTTTGAAGAAGACAGGAGCTAAAGCAAAGGTAGGAAGTTATTTCCTAACCAAAGTGATTGAAAAGCTATGGAATGAGTCAGGTATCATGGTGCACACCTGTGATCCCTGTATTCTGGGAAACTGAGACAGGAGGATTACAAGTTTGAGGGTAGCCTGGGCATTGTAGCCAATTAATAACATCCTGTCTCGAAATTTATAAAAACGGCTGGGGATATAGCTCAGTGTGCAGGCCCTGGGTTCAATCTCCAGTACCATACACACAGAGAAATAATGACATATTTCCCCATTAATGGATCTTATATGATATTGACCAGGTATGACATCTTGGTTTATTTAGTTTGAAGAAGAAAAACAGTTTACTGTTACCAGACATAGTAGGTATCTAGTAAATGGGTATTGAATAAATCAGTGTGCATACTCAGTGGCAGATTATTGGTCCATCGGGCGGAAGAGATCTCAAGTGGGAGCTTGGCCCCTCCCTGAGCTCACCAAATTCTGCCCCTAATGTCTGCTCTCCATCTCCGCCCAGGACCAGTCTGTATCTTGTGGGCATCTCTAATCCACTTTTCCTCAGAATGCTTTCCACAATGACTTATTAATAGCACAGGCTCATTGTAGGAAATTTGAAAATTGAAAAAAGTACAAAGGAATCAAAATCCCATGCAATGTGACAATTGTAGGGCCGTGTTATAAAAACCCTGTTTGTCCCAGATATACAGTCTCGAAGACTTGGAGTCTAAAAACCCCCCATGACATTCTAGCGACACATCGCCACCGAATTGTTTAAGATGAAGCTAAATCACCCGCTCTGCTGAAAATGTACCACAACCTAGCGACTCATTCTTCCAGCACTTGGCCGCTTGGCACGGATGACCTCTATTAGTGTGTGGTGCTTCGTGTCTTCTCGTCCTTCGCTGTGGTGAAGACAGTGTAACTAGGAGAGGAATTATGTGGTGAAAGGATGCACATTCTCAAAACACAGAAGAACACGAGCACTTGTGAGTGCGCGCGCGCACACACACACACACACACACACACATACTCCATTTGCTTCCCAGAACAGCCACACGATGTTCTTTTCTTTAAAATCCATAAATGCATTGATTTCCTCCTTTCTGACCCTGAATATTAGAATTTAAACTTGATTTTGTTTCTGTCACTCTAGGCACCAAGTGGCATTTCGCTGCTTAAACAGGAAATGTTATTTCATATGGTTGGGTCTTTGCCCTGAGGGTGCCTCAGGGTTCAGTCCGGAGGGTGGCCAAGGGGGACACCGACACCCCCTGGACCCGGCCTCCTCTGGTCGCTGGGCCATGGCACCCAACTAGGATGGGGACATCCTGAACTATGGGGATGGGGGAGCCCGGGACACTGCGCCGGGCTGCTGTGATCATGCACTTGCAGCCTGCGTTGAAAGCAGCCCCGCTGAAGGGTGCCCCGCTTCCCTTGCACCCAGAGAAGGACAGAGTCGGCCTCAGAGCCTCCTCTCCTCTCCTTTTGCACCGCTCTCCTTGGAGTTGCCACTGAGACCTGCAGGTGCCCCTTCCAGAGAACAGCTCTCTCAGCACCGTGCCCTGGCCTGCCAGGCGGGCTTGCTCACACGCCTCTTACCTGTCTCTGAACGCCTTGAGCCTGGGAGCCTGTCTCCTGTGCCCAGAGCCGAGTGAAGAGTCTGCAGCCTCACACATGACACGTGATGGGATGGAGTTCAGACTGCAGCACCCAGCCGGAGGGTACCTGTCCTGGGCAGCTTCCTCTTTCTCCAGCCTGGCTGCCCCACCCCGGCTGTGGCTGCAGGCCCTGCAGGGCAGCCTGGTTTCCCTGGGCAACCTGCTCTCTCTCTCTCGCTCTCTCTCTCTCTCTCTCTCTCGGAAAGCATTTCTCATTTGCAGTTCTGGGGCCTGCAACTTTTGCCATATGTCGGTTGTCTCTGCCTTCATGATCCCAGCCATATTAATGTGATAATTAGAGCCAGTATTTATACAGACTCTTTGCATAAAAGCAGCTCCTTGTGCTTTGCAGGAGTGATTTACTTTACTTTGCCTGCATGGCTGGTTCGGGGATATTATTCCATTTTAGATTTAGGCAGATTGGGAGAGAGAAGGGAAGGGGATAGAAGCACACTGAGACAGAAATGTAGAAGGCAGATATCCACTGCAGAGAAGTCCTCTGGCTGCAAAGCCAGCCCGGCTCTGGCCTCTGGGCTGCTGACTTCATTTGTGCTTATGTGTCCAGAGCTTTCATTACACCTGGGATGTCTTCTTGAGCTTTTGCTTATACTCTACTGTGCGACTGAGCAATGTTAATTAGCAGGAGCTGAAAGATTGTAATGTACTGTGGTTTGAAGACTTTCTGCAAAATTATGTAAAGGGATAATGCCAGCCCTTTCTTCTTATGATAATTAAGCAAGAGAACAGGTAATAAGCTTAGGACAATGCTTACATTAAGCATGAATTCCTAGAAAAGAAGGTAGTAATGCTGAGTTGCACTTTGTCTGCAGGCAGGCTGCAGAGATGTCAAATACACACATACACATGGGCACACAAGGAAAATCAGTGCCTTTTGAGCAAAACTCAGTGTCTAAGTTATGAAATCTGGTGTGTGAGCACGCAGCTTGGCCTGTGTTGGTTCCCAGGTGACATATGAAGCTCAAGGCCCCCACCATGTTACAAGTGCGGTGGTACCCAGGGTCTTTTGTGTCCAATCCAGCCAGGTTGGTGGGAAGGGAACTGAATGAAGTCTTTCAAAGCAGACTCAAAGAGTTGGGTCAAAGCCCCTCCAACAGATGTCCTAAACCAGCCGGTCCTCACGTTTCGTCCACCTCTCTGCCACCAGGACTGCTGTCCTTGTCCTCCTTCCAGCACCCAGAAGGAGCCTTTTGTGATAAAACTTGGCCCCATGCTTCCTCTCCTGAAGCCCAGCTCTCAATGGCTTCCTCTCCTCCTGACCTGCCCACCCGGGAGGCCCTCCCTCTCCTGCACTGTCTCATCTCCCAAGCCCCCCAACTCCTTCTGCCCTGTTCCATGCTCTTGACGCGCCAGTGAACCCAGTAAATCCCTGCCCTGGGGACTTTATTTTCTGTGACTTTTGTTTTCTGTGACTGCTGCCTGAAATATTTGTGTGGCTTCATCTGGGTTTCCTCTCTGGTACTCGGTCCTCAGGTATGGACTTTCCCATGGGTTGTCACCAACACCTATTACACTCTCATCTGTTGGATCACAGGCTGTCACATCTGCCTAAAGGAAGCTCTCTAACATTGTCTCTTTGGTTCATGGTACTTACCCACCACCTAAATTTGAATGGGGCACAAAGCATATACTTAGTCAATATCTGTTGAAGAAAAAAAGTAAATGAATATGAAGTGTGTTCAAAATATATGGTGAATATTTAAATTTTAAAATATTTATTACAATATAAGACATGTTGCAATTAATCCCCCTCAAAATCCTCCATCTCATTTTGAACACTCGTCCCATCATTGTTGTCACTTTCTGAAGCAGCTCTGGAAGTCCTCTTTCATGAATGTCTTTACCAGGTACAATAAAAAATAACTAAATGTTGCTGCTGACTGACATCCAATGGAAAGGCAGCTCATAAGAACATGACACTGTGTCCTTATGCACTTTATTCACTGGATCTGGCACCGTGTGACTTCAGGCTCTTCCCCAAAGTCACAATGACCATGAAAGAGAGCCATTTTGATTCAATTCAGAACTTTGAGGCAGCCAGGACAGTACAGCTAAAGACCCTTAGGAAAGAGGACTCCAGAGCTGCTGCGGAAAGTAGCAAGGACGGTGGGCTGGATGTGTTCAAAGCAAGGGAAAATCTTCAAGGGGAATAATGGCAATATACTTTTTACTGTAATGGACTTTTAAAGCTTTTAAACATTCACCATATTTTTCAAACATATCTTGCAAGTAGATGAATGCATCAATCATGCAGGAGTTTCCAATTCCCACGTCCACTTCATTCCTGCTGATTTACTTTATTCTGTGGGGTCCAGAAGAGTCTATTTGTACAGCAGTGCAGTTAACAAGATGTTTTACATCTGCTCTCACAGTGGATCTCTCCATGGTCTTATCCAGCTTGTCAGGTTGGCAATGAAGGTAGATTTCTAATGCTCAAGATCTAGGCCGGGACTCAGGTGTTACTTGAGTACCCAACACTTTAGAGCTGTGTTGCATATAAGGCAACACTCTGCCTTGTGTGGTCTAATGGCCAGCTCTCTGCTCACTTTTTCTCTAAGAAGATCTGTCAGACATGTGTCCCTGTGTCCGGTCAAATCCCTGCATCCTCCATCCCTTCCAACACTGTTCAGTAACAGTATCTGTGTTATCATTGGTCTAATGTGAGCATAATTAAGACTTTTTCTCCCTTTATTTCCTGCTGTAAGTGCTGATTTCCACTTCCTGTGAGCAAGGTACAGAGGGAGATTGTTTTCCTGTCTTTCAAGCATCCTCGTTCCATCTTGGTGTGAATGAGGCCATGTCAGATTCTCCACATGTTCAAGGTCACTAACTGCTTTGTGATCATTCCTCAGGCTGTGCTCTGGGGGTGTGTCATCTTCCATTAAATACAGGTGCTTCTAGCTTTATTGGTTCTATGCAAATTTATGGAATCTAGGCTGCTCACTTCAAAACTGTGTCATTTTCAATCTAAAATGGTGACACTAAAGTAATTTATCTTAGCAGAAACTGCTGCATAATAAAGATATCTAAATGTGCAAAAAGATAATCCTATGTCTATGTTGTCTCTCTTGGTGTGGGAGCATAAATAACTCAGTGTCTGGAGGAGGACAGGAACCCACACTACACAAAAATGCAGTATTTGCAATGGCACAGATTTCAGATAATCCTTCATGCATGCCAGCTGCCACCCCTAAGTGCTCAGCCTCTTACTCCTTGTGCACTTTGTGTGCCACTCTGATGTTCAGAGGACTGCATAGATTTAACAGGATTCATCTCACAGTGGCCCCGTGAGGTAGGGCTGCCATCGCCCTCTGAAACATGAGAGTCTTCTCAGGTAAGATGATTCTCTCACTCAATTCCCCACATCCGGCCACTACTCAGCTCACCGTGAGCTCCAGGAAACCTACCACCAAGCCCAGTCACCCCTCAACCAGAGAAGACATTGTCTCATTCAGCTGTGCATTTCATCCAGTGAGCAGTAAGATGATACCCAAAGCCTTCAGAGAAATTTTGCATGGGGAATATTCATAAAAATCATTAAAAGACACAAAATTATTAGCTTTTTCTTCTAGTTATAAGTTATGAGATAAAGGACATATGACAAGATAGACTATTTGATAGCAAATCATCTTCTCTTCCAGTTTAAACTCCTTGCCCTTGAATTTTATGTAGCTCATAAGGAAAATGATGCTTAAAATTCATATCTCATTCCAGCAGATCATATTAGGCAATATGGCATTGATTTGTCCCATCTAAGAGCTCTGTGTTATTTGATGTATTTTATTCTATATTTTATCATTAACAGCCTAGGTTAAAGAACGCACCAAATGGAGTATTTTTTCTAAAGATTCTATATTCTTCATTAATTCAGCTAGCAAATACCACCCCATTTGAAACCAGGTATATCTGGCAGATGGAGTCAAAGTAGTAAACTAACTGCCTCAACAGTGCAGGCAAGCTGCAGAATGCTAACGGCCTGAGTTATTTTGGGGAGGTTCAGCAGATTTCTTCTTTCCATAATAAGTGAATTTTCTCCACAGAATTTTAAATATAACTGATTTTTTCCCTCAACAAAATAAAGTTACTCCAAAACAGAATGTTTATTAACTCTTTCCATAAGTCACTTTTATGATCAAACTTCAGAAAGAGAAAGAAACACAAATGCTACTTTTGGTTTGTATCTAATACCCTGTATCATTTTAATTGACTTAAAATTTTAAAAATTACCTAATCTGTGAATAAAAGATTGAAAAGTGGTTCATCTTTTGCCCCCTCGAATAACAAATGATAACAGTGTCACCAAGGAGAAAACCTAAATATCATTCTGCCACCCAATTGCCATGGTGCCCTGGTGAGGAAGGGTCCCCTCAGCTGCACGTGGGTAGCACAGGGTGGTGCCCTGGAAGTGGAATCGATGGGTTGGCTTTGTATGTGGGGAGCTGATCTCGTCAATAGTAGCCTGAGAATGAGAAAACTTATTTTATTTTGTAGCTGTTTCTCCCTATCTCTAAGATCTTGGGCAAGACCCTTGGTTTTTCATCTGTAAAATGAGAATACCAACACTTCTTCACCAACAAGCAAGAACAGATTTCCCCCAAACACAAGTTGTATCAGTTTTATCCCCCGTGAAATATGCGAATTGACTTTCCCACTGGCCTCATAGTAAAGGACTCAGATGGGGTTCTCTTGCAAGGCTCTGCCCTAACTGGTGGCGTTCTCTTCTACTTTTCTCTTTTCCTACTGTCAGGAGCAACCCTACTAAACCCAATTTCATTTCTGGAAGGGGCCGCCATCCTTCCGTGGCTTTTGCGTTTGTACTATTTTAGGTGGGAAGGTTTTAGAGGACAGACTTTCTCTAGAGGAAGGGTTTAGAGGATGGACTTTCTCCAGGATTAGAGGATGGATTTTCTTCCTAGAGATTTTTACCCCATGCTTCAGTCCTCCTTGGATTTCCACTATCGACTATAGTCAAGCAGATGGCCCTGCTCTGCTTAGGATTACAGTGGAAATCTTGTTGATAAAAAGGAGAATTTAAGTGACGATTTTATAGGTAGTTTGCTTTCTTTGTTTTGTTTTTGTTTTTTGAGACAGGGTCTCACTATGCAGTCCAGGCTAGTCTTGAACTCACTGTGTAGCCCAGGCTGACCTTGAACTCATGGCAATCCTCCTACCTCAGCCTCCCAATGCTGGGATCTCAGGCCTGTGCCACCACACTCGCCTTTAGATTCAGTTTGCTTTCCTCAGCTTTGGTTACCTGTGGTCAACTATTCCAAAAAATGTCAAATGGAAAATTCCAGAAATAAACAATTCATAAATTTTAAATCGTATTTATGATAGTGTTGTAATTGTTCTGTTTTATTAGTAGCTATTGTTGTTTATCTCTTCCTGTGCCTAACTATAAGTTACACTTCATCATCTGTGTGGATGATCATAGCCTATCTAGAGTTTGAGGCTCTCTGGAGATTCAGACATCCACACAGGTCTTGCAGGAATGAGTCCACTGTACAGGAAGGGATGAGTGTCTTTCCAGGTGCTTCTGTAGCGATGCTTATTTCCTCAACTATACCTCTCAGCACACCTGGCTGTAATTGCTTGTTTGATTCCTCCTACATCATGCGCTCCGGAGAGCAGCTCCTGCCCCTGTCTCCTTCACTATTTAGGTCCACATAGTGTGGGAACATGAGTTGCTAATAAATAAATTAATTAATTAATAAATAAATAAGTAAATGAAGAATGAGTCCTTTAGGGGCACTTCTGAACTCTAGTGACCATAGAAACAGGAGTTGCTGATTCTCAACACTCCCAAGTCCTGTCCAGCTTTAAAGTTCTGCCGTTTTCTTTCACATAAACAGTATGATCTCTACTACATAAGAATTGTAGACACTTCAGGCATCTAACCCTAATGACTTAAGATCTGGATTTTTCTGTCTTGATATTGAAAGCCTATGTTGAACTGATTTGATTTGATGATCATGTGGTCATTTTACTTTCTTACCTGACAACACGTTAATTTACACAACTCAAGGTGTTCTTGTATACAAATGTATTAGCAGAAACCCTTGATTACATGAAAGTTTTACTTTGATAATCCCATATCACTGTGGAGAATCAAAGTTCAGTGGTGCAAACCTTGTGCTTGATAAGGCACTCCTAATTTCTAAAAAGATGTATTAAATAGTCTACATTTTTACTTCTTTATGGCAAAAGAGATGAGGGGTTCTTCTATACAATGTAGCCAGGAATGGCTTGCCACCATCTGAAAGGGGTATTCAGTGGTGACTTTTTGAGAGCACAGAATCCAAATTACCTTTGGAAAATAAGTAAAACGGAGATCAAATCAGACATTACACTGAAAATCAAAAATCTGTGGCTCCTGGCATCTGTATTCCCCATTTCCCTCTCTCCTGAGAACCAGCACAGCCCGGCCGTGCCAGGGGGCACTGAAGCATGCACTTCCCAGCATTCCAGGCAGTTCATCTTATGCTAGTGTATCTCCCACTGCAACCCTAACCCGGAGACTCTGAGCCCTGCTTGAGTGCCTAAATTGGCTGTAGACTTTCCCACACACCCGCATGTTATCACAGAGCTCCATTACCATGCATGTGTTCACTGGTGGGGAAGCCCTCTGTGGCATACTTATGCAATGTTATGCCCATGATACTTTATGCTTTCAAATTAGGGAGAGAAAAATAAAGAAGGAAAACCCATCTTGGAGTCACTGGCACCACAGTTAAGCAGAAACACAGCCCCGCCACTGCAGAATACGTTTTATATCTTCTCATTGTGGCTGCTGCTTCAGCAGAGCTAGCCTCACTGCATCCTCTCACAAATGTTTGGAAGCCGAAGCCAGCATAGGGCTCCAAAGTGCCTGTTCTGGAAGACAGACAATGCTGAATGGGAAAGAGAGGCACCAATGGTCCTGTGAGGGGCCGTTTCCCTCCATGGTTATGGAAGGTAAATGTGCACATAGAGCCCTTGCAATTGCTGTGGGTCATTCGAGGCTTAGGACGTTTCTGGCTCAAGACAGGAGAGAAGGAGGAGGTAGGAGACTGGAAGAAAGGCACCAGGTCAGAGGTTATTGCATCTTGCTTGGGAAGCATTTTTAGAGGTCAGGGACATCATTTGCACTTATATTCCTTTGGAGGTAAATTACCTACAAGCCATCTTAGTCAGCTGCCTACTGAATTATATTCATCCTAGGAACTCCCATGAAACTTCCTAGAAATGGTTAGATTAGAGGATATGAGCACTTTGACGAGGAAGAAGAAGCAGACATCATACTAAATCATAGTAAAAACGGAATGCTTTGGGACAGGTGACACCTGCTCAACGTCATTAGTTCTGAACGACTTGACAACAGGAAAACTATCGAAATGATGCCGCCCCACATTACCACTTCTAATGGGGACTTTATAGAGATAACCCCGGCCTTTGAAGAGTAATTCATTGCAGAGTCACCGAGGAGTACCACGGCCTAATTTTCAGAATCAAATACATAGCTTTTAAAAAAAGTAGCTGTTTTTATTCAGTAATCAGAGAATAATGCATGCTAAAGAGATAAGTTCAAAGGCATGTAAAGTTTAAGCTGATTTGGTATCTTTAATTTTTTTTTTTGTACCAGGGATCAAACTGGGGTCCTTGAGCCTGTGAGGCATGCAGCAGAACCACTGAGCTAAATTCCTAGCCCAATATTTTCTGATCATAAGTCTTATGATGTTCTACCCTATAATTCATAAACTATTCTGCAATGCACAGGCAAAATGTGATCACTACATAATGATGTCTTTGCTATGGTTACTTAGTTAAATGAAGAAAATCCAAGTGCTTTAGCAAAATTTATGGATAGGCTATCAGCAAATAGCTTTTAATAGGTAAACAGGTTGTTTGAGCTCTGTCCTAAAGTTCCCACAGTGTTATTAATTCTCATTTCTTATTATTTTCAGCTGCTGAGTGATCTAAATTATCAGAGACTGTGAGTTAAGAAAATATTTAAAGAAACAAAGGAGGAAATGGCAAAATAATTATTACTTACCTCTACCCTTCAAAATTATTCCTAATTTGTAAGCTGTATGTTCTCTTTATAGCATGTCTAACAGAATTTTAAAAATTGAGAGATTATTGCTTATTATATGCCCCATACACTTTAGGAGAATATTCCAAATCTAAAACATAACAGTTACTATGTGAGATCTAAAGTTTTGGGACTTTGTATGTCATAGCAAGGAGTACACAGTTCTCAGTTCACTGACTATTTTTCAAAACAATTCTTGACTCTAAGCTTTTGCAAACAACATTTTCTTGATAACCTTTTTTCTCCTCCCACTCACAAAGTAGTTATCCCTCAGGACCTTTTGCTCTTGCTTAAAAACTTCTCATCCAAAATAGTGCAAAAGGCTGTTTCTTACCAAAGTTCGTATTTGCCTGGACGCTATGCAGTAAATTTAATCTGTTGACTCTTTACACATCAATGGGTTTTCCAAAGTATCTCACACAGTATAGTTGCACACTGGGCTTGGAGGATATTTATTGAATAATCCACTTGCTCAAATTAGAATATGTATATTTTTATATTGATCATCATTTTGTTTTAAGTTTGATTTACTCTAACTATAGCACACATTTATTTTAGCTATGCTTAGAAGTGAAAACTTTTATGAGTTCCCCTGATAAATTGGGTGCAGCATGAATGTGGGGATTTCAATTCACAATTGAATGCCCCTGGCAGAAAATAGATAATAATAGAAGTGAAGCAATGTGACAGAGTTTGTATGTCTTTATAATGTGTTATCAAAAGCCAGATACATATGTTGTTGTCAGAAATATCAGGTTAAAAAGGACATATGGCTTCCTTTCCTACACACATGGCCTCACACAGTGCGAGGACTTATTCATGTCGTAGGAACTCTGACAATATCCTGTTCATCTTCTCTTATACAGACGCTGTGTTTTCTCTTCACTAAAAGTTCTGAAAAATCTTAAATTCTAGGCATGTGCACTTCGTCAGCTTGATATGATGTCATTCTAGACTAGAACATTTCATAAGTGGTTTGATGTGTTAAATATTAAAAATTACAGTCAAAGACACATTACCATGAATCCCCCTCACTTCTAACACACTCATCCCATCATTCTGCCACTTTCTGGAGCAGCTCTGGAGTCCTCTTTCCTGAGTGTCTTTAGTTGTGCTGTCCTGGCTGCCTCAATGCCCTGAAGAGATTCAAAACATTTCCCTTTTATGATCAATTCAACTGCAGGGAAGAGCTGGAAGTCACACTGTGCCAGATCCAGTGACTAAGGTGGATGAGGACACAGCGTCATGTTTTTATGAGCTGCTTTTCCATTGGATGGCACTTGGCATTTGTCATATTTTTGTATCACACCTTGTAAAAGACACTCATGAAAGAGAACTTCCAGAACTGCTTCAGAAAGTGGCAAGAATGATGGGATACATGAACTCAAGGAGAAGGAGATTAATGGAAACATGTCTTTTATTGTAATAAATATTTTAAAAAATGTAAACATTCACCATATATTTGAGCATTCTTTGTTTCTCTCCAAAGAAGCAAGAGTGTTCATTTCTGAAAGCAAGAGTGTTCATTTCTGAGTGTGTTTTCCCATTGTCTGGAGTTTCCAACGTGCTATTTTCAGGCTGGAAGAGCCAAATACATAGCAACATGAGAGGATGGAAAGAATATCAGATTTCAAATCTGAAAACAAATATCCAGCCAATAAATAACAATATTCTCCGTGATCTAGCTGTCAGACCTCTAACACAATGGCAGTTGAGCATGCCTGCTTGGCCCGAGTTCCGTTAGTCACACTGTAACTCATTTTGATGACACAGCATTGGGAAGAATTTGAAGTGCATGTCCTGGCAGTGCGGACTTGGTAGCATGTCTCCAGAGTCCTCTCAGTCCTCATCCCTCCCCCAGTCATTCCGTCACCACCACAGCCACCGCTCCCCAGCATTGCCTCTGCCACCCACTCCAATCACCAGTCTTTATCCTCGTGTGGAAACCTGCAATGGTTTCCTCCTGTGTTTCCCTGTCTACAGAAAACAAGGCCAGAATGGACTCATGAGAGGCGTGTGCAGCGGAACTGTCCTTTCCATCATCTCATTTACCAGCCTTTCCCGTTCTGAGCCAGAGGAAATCTCCCCAGGTCTTCATTCACCACGCTGGGATAAGCACCATATTGCTATGCTGTATCACCGTGGTCTCAGACTTGCTAAGTCCGCCAGTGTTAACAGGCATAATCAGAAAGTGGAGATTCTGCAGAGTAGTGGGGCCAACACCAGAACAGACCCTGTAGGACAAGTCTTCCTTGAAGACTTGTTGCTAAGCCCAGCAAGACGCCAAGATGAGGACACAGCAGGTAGCACTTTCCAAACTTGTTTTAACAAATGATCCTTCAGCATTTCCTGTCCCTGGCATCTCGATCTACATGAAATCACATCTGAATGAATGGATAGCTGGGATTAGACACCTATAAATCCATTCCTTCTGTGGTAGGCAATGAAGCCAAAGTGCTCCTCAAGGCACACGAGGAGTGGTTGTGGGCAGGTGCTGGCCCTCCCCAGGTGGAGTCATCTGCTTGTGAGCTGCAAAGCAGAGCGGGATGTGAGTGCTCTCTCATCCCACCCTCCTTAGGGAATGAGTCTGTCTCCCCGCAGCTCCCCTAGATACAGGTAAAACAGAAGAGCTTCCCTGTTAGATTTAATAGATAGTTAGAAATCAACTCTAAATATAGTGGAGTGTAACTGAGTAATGATATGTTTATGTTCAGTGAGGGGAAAAAAGGAAGTGAAAAGAGCAACAGTTAACAGTGTCACCTCCTGTTGTGCCCAAACTGCAAGATGCGGAAACTTGATACAGGATGAATAAAATTAAATCACTGGTCCAATTTGCTTCTGCAGTCCTGAGCCACTCATCTTGGGAACAAAAGATATCCATCAACAGAGATTCTCAAGAGAGACTAGAAACCTGGATGCCCACAAAAGACTTGTCCCTTGGGCCCCTTCACACCTGGCCACCATGTGGATAACTGTCATCCACCTGAGGTAGTGCTGTGAGGCCCTCAGGAGCCCATGTTTGGGCAAAGCAGAGCTCTGCCTCAGTGCCTAAACCAGTCAGTTGTATGCTGAGGAGCAAAGATTAGTGAGATCTAGGTGATATCGATTCTTGGCGTTGTCTTAGGGAGGGTCCAAGATGCATACAAGAGCTCCCCTTCTGCGAACAGTCTGCCTAGGGTGCTGCGGGTGGAAAAGATTGCAGTTTTATAATGGTGCTTGTGGCAGTTGCAGTGTAATGCCAACTTGATAGGCTTGGGGATCTGCCTTGGGCACTGCTGGAGCATACTTCCGGATGTATCTCGGTGGGTCTGGGTCATGAAGTATGGCCATAGGTCTGCAGCTGTTCCCTGGTCCTTTCCTCTCTGTTGCCGTCCTCTGTTCTGTTTCCCTTCCCCATCTAATAAGCATCTTTGCTCCACCATGTCTTTCTGCCATGATGTTCCTGCCTTAGAGCCAACCACCATGGACTGCTTCCTCTGAACCATGAGCCAAACTGAACCTCTCCCCCTTTAAGTTCTGGATTCCAAATATGGTGCCATAGCAACAGAAAGCTTGACTAGTACAGTGGTTTTTCTTTCATTCTGTGAGGAGAGGAAATAAAAATCTGTTGTACTTATAAAACCACAGATAAGCTTTTCCCTCCAACCAGATCCACCTCCTTAGAGATACCCAGGAATTCAAGGCTCTTCCCAGGATAAAGTTTTAATTCTTTTGCATCAGATTCATCTTCTGCCTCTCTCCAAACTCTGTGCTCCAGCCTCACAGATCATGTTCCATCCACCCTGTCTCTAGTTGCCTCTCTCTGCTCTCTAATCCCCATTGTCCTATGCTCCTTTTTATTCCCTGTTAGTTCCATAATTCCATGCTTGGAAATCTTCTCATTTTTGCCAATGTCCTCTGCTTTGAACACCTAAGGTACCATAGGACTGAGCATCTTCTATGACCCCAAATTTTGCATCAACAGACTGAATTTCACTCATATATTCTGCTTCCTTTTGAAAATTCCTCTGGGATACTCAGCGAGCCTCTTGAGCCTCACAAGTATAAACATGAACTCCTAATTGTCCTCCTGAAGATCCCTCTGTTCTGTCTTCCCTCATCTCAGTGAGTACAGTGCTTTACAGTTGTCCAGGTCAAAAACTAGCAAGTCCCACTTGGGTCCTCTCTCCATTACGCTCATCTCCTCATCCGAGTCTGGTACCTTTAGCTGATGTCCAGGATTCAAGACCTTCCTCACTGCCACTGATACATTCTCATCAAAACACTCTAGACTCTCACCCAGAAGATGAAACAGCCTGTGTGCAGGTGGCTATAGAAGTGCTCACAATTTCTAGCTCTCCCTGCAGCCAAACACTTTGGAATTTGTTCACATTTGCTGGAGTTAGGAGGTGTCTGTCTGTCCGGGCTTCTATAACAAGATACCTTAATCTGGGTGATTTATTTATAAACTATAGAAATGAGTCCATCACAGTTCTGGAGCATGCAAGATCAAGGAGGCCTTAGAGTCGTCGATGTCTGGTGAAGACCGGTCCTCACAGCTGGGTCCCCATAGCTGTGTTCTCACCTGGCAGAGTGGGAAAAGATGGTCTCCTCCCACCCTTTTATAGGGGCACTGATCCCATGGTGGAGGGCAGAGCCCGCCCAACCTCATCATCTCCAAAACATACCTTCTTTTCATAACATCACCTCTGGTTTTACCAAATTCATAATTTTGGAAGGAACAAAAATGTATAGACCACAGTAAGAGGGACAGCTCACTCCTGAATTTGAACATAGATGATTTGTTGCACCTTGGCCTAAGTGTGACTCCTGAGCCTAAGCTTTATTGCATATTTTGTTTGAAATCCTGCCATTGCATGTGAATAAGCCTAGGTTAGCTGGGGGTGGAGGATCCAGTTTAGAAGCCACTGTAGACAGCCCAGCCCTAGCAAACCAGCCAGCATGTGAGAAAATGCTTCCCAAAGTTAAGGTAAGTTCCTGCTTGCCTAACAGCTAAAATTAGACCGAGCAAGCCAGAAGAACTACGCCGCTGGCGTCTTCCCACATGTCACTTTTTGGATATTTTGTTATGCAGGAACAACTAACTAACTGATACACCCTCCCCTAAATGGTCTTCCTGCTTCTGCCCTTGACTGCCCAACAACCAAACTGATTTTATTAAAACATAAATCACATCATCCTGCTCATCTCTCAAAAGCCTGCAATTCTTTTCCTTTCCTTTGGAATTAAAGCAAAGTTCTTCAAGCAGCCCATAACATGAGTCCAATATGCACCACCCGCCTGCTTCTCTGGTCCTATCCCCTTGTTATCAGCTTTCCACCCTCTTTCTTTCTCTCCCTTCCTTAGCCACTACAGGCATGGTCTTCATTACTGTCTCACTGCTTCATTTCCCTCTGCCTACAGTGTTCTTCTCAGTTTTCAGGCTCCTCCTGAGACTCCTCAGCATCCTACCTAAAATACCAACATCCCTTCCTACTCCAGAGTCTCCAGTATCCCCTTGCAGCTTTACATTTCTCTTCAACACTCACTCGTCTACCGTATACCAAGTATACATGTTTCTTGATCTGAGTACACTTTTAGAAACTCCAGTAGGGGAGGAATTTTGTCCGTATTCTTCCTGCCTGCATCCTAAACAGGGTCTGATATGCATGGGACTCCACAGACACTGTCACATGAATGTGAATGAACTGGAAGTGAATACAAAGCTGGGTCTTTCGTACTCAGATGTTCTTCTTTCTCTGCTTCATCCTTCATCCCCCCAGGTACCATTTCCTTCTATCTTTCTTTTTTAAATTTTAAACTACAGTTTCACTTCCACTCCCAATGCTGAAATATATGGCATTTGGCACATTATTTTCTTCTAATACATAACATATTGCAGATTCAAAGTTTATCTACTTTGCAAAAAAAAAAGTAAAACAGAATACCCACTTTCTCTCTAAACCTTTGAAATGCTTGAGGAAAGTCTTTATCAAATTTTCTTTTATCGGTTGCTGCCAATTGTACCAGGCTTGTTTCGTCAGTTAGGAATCGAGCTTCTTGATCCATGTCAACTGGGATCAATTTCAGTTCTACCTGCACCAAAAGATGTAGTGATAACTAAGAAGGGGTGAAGAAAACAGGACTAACAAGGAAGTCACTATGGCTGGAAGTGCTCATTTCTGTATTTTTATTGAGAATTGTGTTGATGTATGAAAAGTATGTTAATCACACACAAAAACATTATGCAGCAAATATATTGAAGTTCATTATGGGGCAGACAGCAGATGAAATCTAATGAGAACAAATATGAAATCCAAGAAAGCATTAGCACAGAGCTAAAGATTGGGAATAAATTAGCAGCTAACACCTTGTAGTAAAGGCAGGGTCCTTGACTGGTGGGGTTTTAGGATCAGTAGTATCTCTAGTAGGAAATAACTAGTACAGAAAAAGCAGTAAACAAAATCAGAAACAACATCGTCCACAACAAAAGGCGAAATAATTCTGTGCCAATCAAGCCACATCTGGAGCATTCTGTTTAATTATGGGTGTCGAATTTTAAGATGTTGAAAGTGGAGCAGGCAGCAGGGGGGCAGAGATCTGTGCAATGGTGCACACAAGGGTCCTGCTGCACTGGCTCACTAGCTGGGGAACAATTATCTGGGGAGACAGAAAGACAAGTTTTCAAACACCCAAAGGACAAGGAGCTTTACTCTGGGCAGCTGCCAGGGAAAATCTAGACCTCTCAAAAAGAAGATGGAAGAGAAGACTGTCCTGCTCGATGTCATGAAGAGACACCAGCAACTGGCAGGACTTGTGCAGGAGGCAGACCCATGTGGGCATGAACATTCCCACTTTTAAAGTAAATTTAAGCTGGGCATGGTGGCAAACTCTGGGAGGCTAAGGCAGGAGGGTGGTGAGTTCAACACCAGTCTGGATAATTTAGTGACTGAGGGAGATGCAGCTCACTGCAGAGGCCCTAGGTTCGATCCTCAGTACTGCAAAAAGAAAGAGTAAAGCAAAGTCAGAGGGAGATGCAGCTGGCTCCCTGGGGTGAGTTGGAATGCGATTGTGGAGAAAGCTGGATGAGGTCAACTCTATGGCTCCTCCCAAGCCCAAGATCCTGAGATTCTGTGGTATTTCAGTGGGACTGTTTAGAAAAAGCCAACTTGATGATAGACACAAATTTTATGAAAATTTGGGGCTGTGCCTCTATGCAACAGGTCTAGTACTAATTGGGTGTATTGAGAGAGAACTTCTGGGATATGATTGGATAGAGAGATCCCAATTGCCAGTCCTGTGATTCTACTTCTGATTGAAGTGGATCAGTGTGGTTCTCAACATCCTCGCATGTGAAGTAAGTCTAACAAAATCAAATACAATACGGGCAGAAATTCAGTCCTATACTTGACTCTAAGAAGGCATGGAGTCTGAAGTGTCAGGACTACATGTAAGAACTGGATTTGCTTTAAACTCATGGTGGAGTTTGAGTCAACATTGAAATGTGGTACCCAAGGAAGATAATGTATTCTTTAGCTACTTTTGGAGAGGCACAATTTCTAAAAATGATTTTAAAAGAATGTAGTTGAGATCCACTTTGCACTGCATCTTTAGCCCTGGGCATCTCAATTTAAGATGAAGACTGGCCAATATGAGAACACACTTGACAAGTAGCATAATGTAAGCCTGAAATCATTCACCTGGTGGATGGGGTGGGAGAGTAGTTACTCCAGAGAACACCCCAAAGACACAGGATGAGTAAGCTCTGTACACTGCTCTAAATCTACGCTAAACAGCAGCCACCTCTAAGCAGCCTCATCTCCAAGTTATTCTCTTTGCTGTGCATACCTTTTAGGGGCTCACCGCTTCTGATTTTCCAGGAGCAAATATTTGAACATGAACACACACACATACACACACATCAGCACACACACACAAATACACCTTCCCCTCTATAATTAGTATTGATTTTCAATCAAAATTTCAGCTTCACCTGGATTTGGGAAAGAAGTGTTCTCCACAATAGGAGTATCTCACAGAAATTTATCTCTGTCTCCATGAAGAGAACCTTCCACCTTGTGATTCACAGTAGTTTAAATCCCTTCCAGAGAAAGGCTGTTTGATCTCCATTTGCATATCTAAATGTCCTTCGGGTGGTTTCTCAGAACAAAGAAAGTCTGCATCAAAGATAAATACAGGTCTCCACCTGGTAGAGAGCACAAGACTGTAAATTTGAAAAACCGTGCTCTGTCTTTTCATCTAAGGTTCAAAAGTGATGAGATACCTTCTCAACCAGGGCCACCTCGCCATCAGCAATGAGTGTGAAGAAAAAGTAGGTGGCCATAGAGGAGGCAAACACAGGCTTCTGCAGCCAGGGACTGGCCCTGGGGGGTTTGGCAGGCACTCACTCTGGTGCCTGTTGTGGTCTCGGCCTGGCTGTTTGCTGCAGAAGACAGGAGATGGAAATGTGGGTTTGGATGCAGAGGGACTGGAAGATTGCCCTCCCCTCTGTGCCTGGGCTTCTGCCTGTGGTATACAAGGGAAGAAGAGGTGAGGCACGGATTGAGGCACAAAGCGACCGGACCTGCAGAGATTCCACAGCTCTGGAGTAGAAGTGGTGATGGCATCAGTTTGGGAAACTTTGGGGTCCAGGATAAATCGTTCCCAGGAAATATGGGGCTGAGCTCAGATGACAGGCCTGCATCCCATTGGTTGGTTCTCAGCTTGTTGCACTTCTGGGCATTGTGCTTCACAGTCCGCCATGCGTGGTGAGGCAGCCCGGGTGTCCTGCTCAGCACCAGCC
The DNA here is from genome assembly GCF_053883595.1 of Heterocephalus glaber. Classification (NCBI taxonomy): domain Eukaryota; kingdom Metazoa; phylum Chordata; class Mammalia; order Rodentia; family Bathyergidae; genus Heterocephalus; species Heterocephalus glaber. The sequence continues at coordinate 8,911,459 of NW_028258435.1, forward strand.
TCCTGTCAATGTGGGATGCCCCACGGAAGCCCATGCCCTTTCAGACTTAGCTGGAAATGGTCCTTGTTGTCCTCTTCTAGAGAGGACGGAAGGAGCCTAGCAGTTCTTGTCCCCCCTCTGGAGTAACACAGAGTTACCCCGGGTGGTGGCACAGCAACAAATTCCACATTTCTGGTGATTAAACGCTAACTCTTCCAGAACAATTGGGAATTAGGATGTTTTGACCTTCTACAGTACATTCAGATTGAGCTCCATTTCCTCTGTTTGGGCTAGAGCTATATGATAATATTTTATTTGTGTTTATCTAAAACCATTCAAATAGTAAATTGTTCTTGGATATGTCTATTGGGGTTTTAAGAGGTTTTCTTTTTAGCTGGGATTGTGCTGCCTTCCAGATCTTGGGTATATATTAGATTCAAGTTCTCTCCGACATTCACACCATCGCTAATCCTTCCCTAATAGTCACTTAGCACCTGTCTGCCTCTTACAATTACATGGAGAGTGGTAATGAGTATCAGTGATGGAGCAGAGCTGGACATCAGCTAGGTGCAAGGAAATACTAAGAGTCACTATTTAGTTGGAGAAAGACACCAACATTCTTACTAATTCCTTTTCACAGGAATTAGTAATTTTCACAGGAATTAGTTGTTTGGTATTTAGGGTGTCATTTTGTCCTGGTAAATATCAGTGAGGTCGAATATTGGTGCCATTGTACAGATGAGGAAACTGAGGCCCACATAGGATGCAGTAGTTGAGTAAAGGTAGCTATCTAGGCCGTGGAGGAATTGGGAAGTGCTGTCATCTCTCAAGGCTAACTCTCTTGCCCTTTCTGCTCCACTTTGCAGCCTGAAGTTCCAAGAATGAAAGATAATGACCCGGGAGAGATGGATGTTTGGATATCACCAACTTTGCACAGCACTCGCTAGGGATTGTGCACATGTGGAATCAGCCAGGCCCCACCACACTCTGGGCTGCTTTCTCCCTATCTTACAGGTGATGGAACCGAACACTCTCCGAAAGGTGCCTGGTCCGGTTAGGATCCGGATTCATCCTTGCTCTCCTTCAAGTTTTGCCTTGTGAGGTAACCAAGTTCACTGCCCCAGGAAGTGGTTCCAAGAGGAAGAGCTCCTGGAGTCCCCACCGCTGCCGGGGGCAGGCTGGGCAGCCATCCCAGAGGAAAGAAGGTTGACCCTGGCAGCTGCCCAGCTCTGACAAACGCGTATCCTGCGGGGAGGGGCAGGTGCTTAGAATAAGGCACAGTTGCCCCCATTTCCTCTGCAGGATGGCTGGGAGAACCCGGTCTTAGGGAAACTGCACCTAGAGACTCAGGCTGGGCCAGGAGCGGGCAGCAGGTGTAGCAAGCAGCCCTTTACCGTCCTGGGCAGGGTGGACAGCATCTGACCTCAGATGACCTTCAAGCCCGCACCCACGGGGCCCTGCACCAGGCCAGCAGGAGCTGCCGGTGCTCCTGACACGCAGGGTACCAATTTCAATTAATTCAGGGCATGGGAGTCCGGCTTCTGCCTCTCTCCCTTGCCCGCCTCGCCGTCTCCACAACATGTGCTTTGGTTCCTCAGTGGCTTCTGCACTGCCACCACCAGCTCCAGGATGCACAAACTCTTGCCGTTAAAGCAGCGGCGGTACCTATAACCGGGACGGAGGGCGGGGAGACCACGCGCTCAGCCTCTCCAGCCCGACGAGGCGCGCACAAAGAGATAATTATAAACTGTTTCTCTTATTGTTGCACTCCCGTTAGACATGTGCATCCCTCTCTCCCGCTCCCTCGCTCCCTCGCTCTCCTTTTTTTCCTCTCCCCGCCACAGAAAAGTAATTCTGTTGTAGGGACGGCACCAGGTGCATGGCGTGACCTCACACACACCAAATCGGGAGCTGACATCCATCACACTTTGAAATTTTGGATTTCATCATTTCCTGATCTTTCTAAAGGGATCACAGCACCTGGCCCTCACAGCTGTAGTTCATTTAGAAAGCAATTTAAAAACCGAGAAAAAAACCAAATGACATCTTGCTGCCTCAGCCTTGTCATTAAGGATAGCAGAATGGCCTTCATTTATGAGGCACATGGCTAAGAATTAATATCTTTCAGGGCTTTCTCGAGTAGGGATTACAAAAGGTTTGAAAGACCACTAAATAATTAGTAGTATCACTGAAGCAAGCAAAAAAAGAGGAAAGAAATCCCCCTTTTTTGCTCTACAGAAGAAAATCAAAAATTACACTGACTTTAGTGTGTCCTAAATGCTGGGACATAGCATCCCAACACCCATTAGAAGCCACAGTCAGAGTTTGTCTTTGATTATGCCTCCTACATGGCCATTTTCACCACCCTCTGTGGATATACAGTGTTTACTTCTCCAAATTCCATTCATTAGATGTAAAATATAATGTCCTTGTCACAAAGATTGTGGCAATGGCTATGCATCCCTTGCCTTAAGTGTCTGAAAGTTGTCTGAGACATTTCCCCACCCTGCTTAGACGCAAGCCTGGTTAAACTGGGGTAGTAGGGATATTAATCCTTGGGACAACTGCTAGGAGAAGTCATCAAAGCAGGATGGGGTGTTCTAGGCTTTCCCTTTTCTTTCACTCTTTAGCCACATGACATTTGGAACCACCCCCCCCTTTAATCTCAATATTGTCATGCTGCAAAATGAATTGGTTAATTTGGGTTGATGGCACGTATCTGTATCCCAGCACTCTGGGAGGCTGAAGCAGGAAGATCACAAGTTCAAGCGCTGTCTCAAAATTTAAAAACAAATTAAAACAAGCTGGGGATATGCTGAGTGCAAAGGCCCTGGGTTCAGTCCCCGGTACCCCCACACACACACACACAGAGAATGAGTTAAAAGACAAGGTGTCTAGAATCTTTTCAATTGCTAAGGTTCCAGTACAGTGAACAGGATTTTCGAGAACCATTTGGAAATCAGCCCAAGATCTCTGTATGCGCAATTCTAGGCGGTTTCCTGGACTACAGGACAATATCAAGGGCTAAGTTGCTTCTTCTTTTTTTGTCAACAGTAATTATTTTTGGAGAACTACAGCACCTCCGATGGTGCACGTACCTGGACGCTTCCTCATTTCCTTTCGGGTGGGCACAAAGGGCTGGGCTTTTTACTCTTGGAGAAACTGAGGCTCAGCTGGCTACAAGCAAATAGCAGGGTGATTCCAAGAAATTCCTTGGTAGTTTGAGGGCTCTCCCTGGCTGAGTTCTTAAAATAGTGCTGTTTCTTCTGCCCAAAACTTTGGCAGCAAGAAGCCACCCTCACTCTCCACCCCATCTCCGCATTTAGTCACATCCTTTTTAGATAATTGGTGTTTAGCTCATCAAGGTTAAGTTGCCCCGTGGACTACATATTACTTAACGTTCACTAAAATGTGTGCACCCCTAAATACTTCGGAAAAAATATGATGGATGAAAAAGAAAGGCTACATTTGAACAGGATGCTAGGTGCCAGCGTGTGCCTAGTTGCCATCCAAATGCATATCATTGAATTCTCCCAACCACCAAAAAACATGTGTTTTATAATCAATCCATGCTTTATCCCAAAACACCCAGGTGGGGAAAGGTTAAACAGCTTTCTGTGATGGTGGTACTGCTGCATCTGATGCTTGCTTGCTCTTTCTATGAGGTGTTTAGGTCCCGGTCACTGTCACACAACTTCTGGCCCCTTGGGTGTGAGGAAGAAGTGTCACTGTCTTGCTGATGTGTATGACCAGGCAGCTTTCCATGGCTGATGCTATGTGAGAGTCACACAGTGTTTGTCTGCCCCATAGCAGCACCATCTTCCCAGTCACTGCCCACTGGTTCTCTTGTACTTTGTTTCTGCCAAAGACACATTCTCACTCCCTTTCAACTGCTCCTTGATCCCTGGTGCCCTAGTGAGTAGCGTATGTACAGAGCAGGACGTCAGGTAGCAGGCATCAGTGCAACAAAACACGGCTTTGCTTTGGTGAGCAGCGATGTTCAGTGTGGCTGTTATCACTGCCAGATCCACAGTGCTGGGCACCCTGCCACTGATGTCTCCAAACAAATGTCTGCTCTGCCTTGATATTATTCAGAGTGCATGTTAAGTTCTGACTGACCCAGGGTTCTGTTTGTAAAAAGCACTACCCACTGCCCTCATTAGATACAGAGCACAAAACAAGGTGTGAGGGGTGGGGGCATAAACCCTTCACCTACATGCTGGGCACAGAAGATCATTGACGAAAAAACCAAGTTTCGCTTAACCTCAATGTGACCAAGAGGCCCCGCTTGATCTTAAGGAACACGCAGCTAGGGACAGCTTCTGAGAGAGGGGACGTTGTAGTGAGGTTATTGGCATTAATTCCTCTGCAATTTGGAGACAGTAATGCGTTCTGGCTTTAAATGCCAAGTATGCAGAGAGAGGGAGTTCTTGTTCTTTCCCTCTGGATTTGTTCACCTATGTATTTATTGTGTCTAAGAAATCAGTTGGTTGGTTTCAAGACAATTATAAACAGCTGTCCCAGTAGAGCCACCAGCTGTGAACATTCTCCTCATAAGTGCAGGCAAGTGTTGGTTCAAAGCCATGTCCAGGTCCGTAAGGTAAAATCTTATGTACTAGGTAAAGAGCTGACTCAGTTTACCTGGAAAAGAGGGCTTTCCTGGAATTCAAAACTTTCATGAGTAAACCAAGATAGTTGGAGGTGAATGAGCACAGTTGAGCTTTCTGTGAGTGGTTAATACATTTTCCTTAGCTCTATTGCTAAGTCTTTTTGTCACTATAAAATGCCTCCTGTTCCAGAAAGGTTGTCTCCTTTTCACCATATTCCAATATTATAATGAATTTGACCTCAGAAGGTTAAAAATCACCCTGCACTTCATCATTGATTCAAAGATTATTTTTGCATCCAGGCCAAGAGAGGTAGAAGATTCAGATTTATCAGCTCACAGCTAGAGGTCAGAATGGCATAGTGAAGAAGAAACACCCATCACTTTGATTATTGTTACAGTTCAGGTTGTCAGCTTGACTTTCTTGGGGTGTGCCTAGGGGACTGGTAGAGCACACTTCTGGGTGTGTCTGGTGGGTCATGAAGGGGTGACTGTGGGGCCTATATCTGGTCCCTGCCCCTTCCTTTCTGGAGCTGCTCCTCTTCTCTGCTTCCCAACCACCATGAACTGAGCAGCTTTGTTCCCCCATACTCTTCTGCCATGATGCTTCTGCTTTGGGGCCAGCCAACCATGGACTGAATCCCCTGAAACTATGAGCCAAACAAATGTCTTCTCCTTTAAGTTGTGGCTGTTGGGTATTGTGCTCCAGCAACAGGAAAGCGGATCAACACAGTCAGTTAATGTAGAATATCGGGTGGGGGGGGAGTGGAGTCCTGATATCATGGGGGTTCTACTTTTGTCATTTGCTTTTATTGTATTTTTATCTTTAAGCCTTGCAGGTGATTCTCATGTGTAGGAAGCATCGTGAACTACTAACATGGCTCAGCACCCTAATGAACAATAACAAACTTTGTGTAACAGAAGTTAAACTATCTCATGCCAGATTTCTACAGATTGCCAGCAGCAATTCTTAGAAAAGAAAAAACTAGGAGAATTAAATTGTGATCTCTAAATCTTTTGTCACAGTGTTAACTGGAACTCTGTGCCTCAGTGTCCCTTTTCTGCTTCCCTATTGTTCACTGAATCACAGGAAGTAGCCATAGAAGCAGAACTGGTTTGCCAGGATCAACATGATTGAAAGCTGTCAGTCAAACGGGTTGTTTATGGGATGGTGTGGTGCCTTCCTTCCTACCTGACCTTGTCTATTCCTGGGGGACCTGAGCATAGTGTAAGTCCAGTGAGTCTCCCAGCAATCCTACGTGGAGTTTCACCCCCACCAGGCGTCACTGGTAGCATTCTTGCCATAATAGTGATTGCTTAGCTCCCGTGTGCCCAGGTAGGACATGACAGGGCACGGACCCAGCACACCTCTAACCCTCATCCCTTTACCCAGCTCTACCAGCAGCCCTCTTTCAGGATGCAGTAGAAAGAGAGTCATTTTCTATCTGAACCATGACATGAAAAAGTCATAATACATTGAAAATGATATACAAGTGCTCTTCTCAGTGTCTTTCTTCTCTTCCAACACTGTTGTCCTCTTAATACTGTACTTTTTGGAGAACCTAACCTTTCAAAGTGCTGAGGAGGGTGCCTCAATTGACTTCATCTCATTCATTGTTAAAGCAGCCTCGTTTGATTTGTTATATAGATCAGAACAAGGAAGATTTAGGAACCTGAGAACTTTTCCCAAATCACACAATTAGTAAGATAGAAATGGCATGCAAAGTTGTTAAATTTCTCTGTTTATTTATTTCTAACATTGCATAACTTCCTAGTTTGCCTGGAGGCCGCCTTCATGGTCAAAACCAACATTAACACAACACCATGCCTTTGGCTTGAAAGAGAGGAAGTTTCTCTGGAGTTGTGGTTGATGTCTCAGTTCGAGTTTCTTCCCCTGAAACCCAGAATTTGTACCTGGAGAGGAGACTTGAACGATCCAAATGTCTGCCGTGTTCAGTGAGGGCTGCCTCGGCCAGCCGGCTCCAGGGCGAAGCTCCTCACTTCCGGTGGTGTTCAGCGAGCAATCTTGGCCAGCTCTGGAGAGATGCCACTGAGCACTTGCAATCCCTGCCTCGCAAGAATGTCTCTATGTGCCTGAGTGTTGGGGCCATGACATGGAGGTAATCCTAATTATTGGATTTGTGGTGATGCCTGTTTTTGCAAGGCTGGGGCTTTGTGTCATGCTGAATCCCTCTGACCTCCTGGGGGGCCAGCATCTAGTAGCTGAGGTCAGGGACAAGACTGAGCCCCCAAAGAATCCTGCACATGAAGCTTGGGGGAGCTACCCTGACTGACAACCAGCATCTTTTCTGGAATAGTAGCTGCTTTCCAGGTGACTGTGCCAGGTCTCTCATGACCCCACTGAATTCCTTTTCCCTTTGTAGAATTTGATCTGTGTCCTTTTGCTGTAACAAACTGTCATCATGAGAAGACTTCGCTCAACCCTGTGAATCTTCTTAACAAATCATGGAACCTGAAGGTGGATTATTGGAGACTTCTACACTAAAAAAGACAGAGGGTTTGCATGCACCTCTTATGGCTTTCCAAGCTGAGAGCAGGTGCACGTATTGGCCACTGCACCTATTAAGGATTTTATAATTACTCACCTCAAAGGGGAGAATTCTACAGAAAAGTTAAAAGCACATACAAAGTCAAAGCACAGAGAAATGCTCAAGTGTGTAACAATACCCTTTACTGTTTCAGAATTTCAAGGAAATACTGAGACACATAAATCAATTCATTTTTCTTTTGCCATTGATTCCTTTGAAAGACTACAATCTTACCAAGGGCATTTGCTCAGGGGTAGATTAATGTTCTCAAGCATGGAAGACAGATTGGGCTACTGACATACACTTATTATTATTTTTTCTTAGCAACCACAAAAAGCTGCCAATTTCATAAAGTGAAGAGATTTTTCTTAGGAAAGATAGATCTTTGAAAGATCAGAAAACCAAACCATTCCTGCTAAATAGTCTCTTGCCTTTTTCTCTGCCCTTGGTTCAAAGAAGGAAAATGTGTCAGGAAAATGCATATTGCCTTCCTTCTTCACGAAACAGTGTCCTTTAGGAGTTATTTATGCCCTGATTGTAGTTTTTTAAAGTCCACCTTTCAAAATTCCACATTTCAAAATGTGCTTTTATAATCTCTTTTGCAGTGGTCTTTACAGAACAAGCGAAATATGTGAACTTCAGAAAGGGAGGGGCCAAGTGGCTAAGCTAGCAATCTTAAAGGTGGATTTTACAAAGAAGAAAATTTCCAATTGGATCTTCATTCCTAAAAACCAGAAGTATGTTAATTTAAGAAGAATTCCAGAGTCAGGACATTGTCCCTTTTACTTTTTCCCCAAAGCTGCAATTGTCAGGAAAATAAGCATTGTCCCTCATTCACAAACATTTTAAATGAAAATGTAGCAGACAGGAAGTTAGAGAGTGGGCCTACCAATGAGCTTTGGCTTATTTCTGGTTTTGTGTGGTTTTCAGGGAGATCTTTCTTGAAAGAGCAAAGATAACTTTTTTTAAAAAAGGAAAAGCTTCCCAGTGACATAAATTTTCAAGAGAAACACTGAGAAGAAACAATACTTCAAGGAGAGTACGGTCTGGACAGACTTAAGCAAAATTGGCTCCATTTGGGAGCAGGGAAGAGCTGAAGCTGCACATTTCCAGGCAGATCTGTCTCTGTCAACCAGGACAACAGCCTGTGTCAACAGAGGGCCTTATTGCCTGGCACAGTGGTGCATGCCTGTATGACCCCAGCACTCTGGGAGGCTGAGGCAGGAGGAGGACCAACTAAAACCCAGCATGGGCAATTTAAGGAAATCTTCGGTCAAAAAAAAAAATGCAAAAGGGCTGGAGATGTGTGAAGACTCTGTGTTCAATCTCCAGTAGCAAACAAACAAACAAAAAAGAAATAAAAAAGAAAAAAAAAAGAGAAGAAAAGAAAGGGCTCGAAACAGCCAAAGCCATAGAAGACAGGCACTGCGACATCCAGGGGGAAAACTGACGTTTGCACCAAGGTGACTCTCTCTTCTTAGCACTTTTAAAAGATTCCATCATGATGTTTACTCTTCCTGGGGCCTGTGCTGCTTCTCTTCTGTCCTGAGGTGCATGCAGGCCAGTGCAAATGCACCCTGAGGTGAGGGCTAACAGCGAAGCCCCAGAGCACCATGCTAGCAACCTCCAGAGTTCGTCTCTTCTCTGAAAAAAAATTACAAATTTAAATACCTTATAGTGAATTCAGCTAAGGAACAGAAATGAAATATACTGTTTTTGACTTAAAATACTTCCAGGTGTAACTTGTATGCTCTCGTGCATATCTTGGAAACTATGGTCCCCTATGAGTTGGCATTGAGTTGAACTTTGACCCTCGGTCGGGATGACAATGTCCAGTGGGTAAGTGGATCCTCAGTGGGGTCTGCACTTCCTGCGCACATCTTTCCATTCATATCAGTGCTGGTGTGAGGGCTTTGGGCTTTGGGGATGCTTCCAGGGACCAAGGGGCCTTCTGACAAGAAGGGTCTCCAGGGCTGCAGACCCAGCTGATGACTCATTACTCGCTCTCTGTTCCCAGACACCAGTTTCTTCCTGTCACTTTCACGCTGCATACTGACTTTCTGCTTGGAGTCACAGCCTGAGGTGAATGTGTCTTTTCTTCCTACTCTATTTAGAAGCCATTGGTGGGAAAACTATGTTAGTTTCCTTATGTTAGCGTCCTTCCCTGTATGTCCAACACAATACCTCTTATGGAAAGCACTCTCAGTAATTATTTATGGACTAAGTGAATGAATGAACAATACTATGATACCAGCTATTAATGGGGAAGTATAATCACTCACCTTGATATACTTGCCAAGTTATTAATGTTATATTTACTGAGAGAAAGTACAAACAGTGGCTATTAACACAAATACACTGGGTTTCATTCTAGTGCTATTTTAAAATGGAAATTTTGTAAATGCCACCAAGTAGCATTTACATGATTTGTTGTGCTCTGCCATCTTGTCAAGATAGTAAAATATTGTTTGCATGTAAAAAAGATCTGACTAAACTAGCCTGGGTGGTATCCAAACCATCCGGCTAGGTCCAGAAAACATCCATGGGGAATAAAGATGTCTACAATAAGCTTGAGACTTTTAGATTTGAAACCTCAAGTGCAGAAGTCAGTAAATGTCCTCAGGTGGCAGCTTGCAGAGATAGAGACTGAGCTAGACAACAGATAAGGTACCACTGGTAGCCACTGGTGTTTGCAAAGATCTAACACAATGAGATGCAAGTAGCAGATGGAGCTCCTTTATTTCATGGTCACTGTGCTGTGGTTATTAACTGTGGTGTGTGCACCTGACCTCTGGGAGAACCACTGAGCAGATCAATAAAGCTCTGGCCATGTGTGTGGATGACTGACACTCAGGCCAAAAGCTGAGGGAGGAAGGCCCACTCTGGAGGTGGATAGCATCAACCAATAGGCTTGTAGCCTGGATGGAATGAAAAGGGAAAGAAGGAGGAAGTCTGCCCTTTTATTTGGGGGTCTCCAGGTTTTGCCATTGCCTTTGGAGTGTGTTCTCCAACCTTCTAGTGCAGACTCTTGAGCTCTCCAACACAGACTCTTCAGGCTTCCACACAGACTCATATAAGTTACCACAGCAGCTCCTAGGTCTTCCATCTTTGGTTGCTCCTGGGCCTTCCAGCTCTCCAGTGTATAGACCGCCATTTTGGATTCTTCTGCCTCTGTTTGCACAGATGGACATTGTTACTCTTCCCCTTCTGATCCTATAAGCTATCTAACATATTCCTTTGTATAATTATACGTACATTTCAGGTTGACGCTGTTGCTCTAGTGAAGGCTCACTAATACAAGTACCTGAATGCAAATCTGAACGCCACAGATCTGCTTGAGTTTTTGATCAAACTGAGACCCACTGGCATGGTCTTCTCTCCTCTTGAGGATAGATGTGAGAGATTTCTCCAGTCTTCGCTTAGTTTGACCTTTTTCCTATTTTCCATTATGAGCCAGATGCCTTGCAAGCTGTTGGAACCCCAGCAATCCAGACTAATGTGCTGTTCACCTTCATGGTAATTTCCATAGCATGAACACCATCTTTGGAATCAAATGAAGATTTAAATCCAGCACCTTCTACTTAAGATCTAAAGAAATCTGTAGGCTCTCTGAGAAATCAATGAAGTATTTATTTCTAGAACAAATAATGCAATCAGAACAGCATAACTCATGTATCTTCTGTTAAAAATGATGCGGCAGGTAAGATAAGAATTATGTGTGGTCAATAGGAAAGTGCCCAGAATCACATGGCCGCCAAGACAACGTAATTACACAAAGAGGCTGTTTGTGCAGTTCCTTAGAAGTATGAACCCAGCCCTTCATCTATTCCAAGACAAGGAGAATATCTTCCTTGTTACATTAAAATAAATGCAAGAAAAGCTTCAAAAGCTTCCAAATGCTTTCCTGTGTGTGTATGTGTGCATGTGATGAAAGTTAACCCATTTCAAAACATGCCAGCTATCTACACGTGAACTACATTCTGAAGGAATGTAATCATTAGGCACTGCAAATGTGTACTAATAAAACTAAAAAATAAATTATTGCTCAAATAAAACTTAAGGAGAGGAGAAATATCACTATGGGATCTGATAATAGAGCTTGGGCTTCCCTATGTATTCAGCTTCACTGTTATCAAAATCTTTGGAAGCAAAAGCAAGGGAACAAACCAGTGTGTCCCAGATTCACTCTTCTCACTAATGAGACTGAGCAGGAGCACTTCTCTGCAGGATGCAGACGACCACAGTTATCACACAATTGGGCCGCCAGTCAAGGTGCCCTTTGAATATTCTCTGGACAGGAATTCAATAATTAATCACCTACAGCACAAGACACTGTAATCGGTGGCCTGGGAATTCCAGAGGGAACAGCCACCTATGGCTTCTACCCAAGTGGGGCAGAGGATACGCAAGCAATTGATAGGAATGCTTGATGTGAATAAAACAAGGGGTGTGAGAGGCAGAAACAAAGAATGGAGCCAGTGAGAGAGAGCCATCAGGGTTGAATGACAAGTCTGAGGGTATCATTTTGGCAGAGATGACAGTCAGAGAGAGAGCCAACCGCAGGGGTGGGAGGCGGCAAAGGAGAGAGAGTTCTCCTGCAGGATGAAGTGCAGATGCAAATTCTCCTGGACTCCGGTCCATTTGAGGAGGGGGACAGTGGTAAGTAAGAGAAAACGAAGTCAGCCAGGTTCCCCAAGTTGGCCCATTCTCTGTGCCCAGTCCAACCACTCAGAGCGCCCTAGCCCTAGCCCTAGTCTTGCAGGTAAAGATGGACTGCAGCCTTGCTGGCCCACTTTCTGCTGTGGAAGCATGAAAACTCATTAAAAATAATTCTAAAACAGAAAATAAACTATATTCATCTGACTTGAAATTAAGTGGAAAAGTTACTCTACAAATTTGTAATTGTAATGAAATTTATGTGATATGAAGGAAAAGTTTTGCATAGGTGACAATTTTGGACAGAAAAATAACCAATCAGCTTCTAGTGGCATGGTGGCATTGTTGGAGAACTGAGACATTTTTAATGACCTTTCCCTTTCATTTTCTGTTTGCTTAAATATTTTTTTCTCCCTTGCAAAGAATGACATTAATTGCAATCATTGTTTTGTGGCATTCTCATGGGCTCCTGCACTGCTGGTCTTCCTTTATGTATTTCATTTATTTAAAAGAAATTACTGCCACCATGGGAATGATCCATTGTCTTTCTAACCACAGATTCACCATGCCCCGGAGGACACACTAAGTTTCTCTCTGTGCTCTGCTCCCCACAGGCTTCTCACCTTCTTGCTGAGCAGCCTGGGTCCTCCTTGAAGTTCCCAGCCTGGAGCCTGCAAGACCTGTAGCAGAGGCTGATGCTCATCCTGGTGAGGGCCCTCTGGGCCCTGGGCAAGCTCCGGGAAGGGAAGGAGGTGGATTGCACACCATGGGGAAGCTCTCGGAGGATATTGGCAGCAATTCAGTCACAAACCAGCTGCAAAAAGCTTTAAAGAACAGTGTTGCATAAAAAATGAAAAATGTTGATTGAGGACATATTGCCCTTGATTGAATGCTGAAAGAAACCTGCGGGGCAGAAAAATAGATATGAAAAAGGGAACGGGGAAGGAGAAGGGGGCAGGGAGAGTGCATCTGCCATTTGCCAGCTGCGGAGGAAGCTGTATCTGTCCATCCACAGTGAACGACACTTGGAGTGCGATTCTGTGCTGTCTATAAATCCAATCCTGGGACTCCACAGAATCTTGCTACACTTGCTATAGTGCCGTGCAGTGCTAAGAACTGCAGCCATCCTTGCTGAAGATGCTTTGCTACTAGGTTCCTTTTCCAGTCATCCTGGCCACCGGGATCTATAGCCCTGCAGGGTGAGGTGGGAGGAGGAGGTGTGTTTACAGCCTTTTCTCCCAAGTTCTGGTGCTTTGTAATCCAGTGACCTCCATGAGGTAATTTGGTTATATTCTTGGACATGCCACCAGCTATTTCATGATTTATCTCTGTGGGAGGCTTAGCTTGTGACCAGCCAGTGTGGGAGACTGCTCATTCTTCCCACAGTTGCCGGGCCACTATCCTTGAACATGAAGGCTTTGGGGGGTTTCCTGTAGGATTCAGCCACTTGCCCACTCTCACTGCCCAGGGAGGATGAACTTCTGAGAAGTATTCTGGATTTCTGGGTTGTCCAGGGCAATAGAGTGACCTGAGCAAGAAACAATGTTCACCATAGGTGACTCATCCTCATGCTGTAGCATAACTGAGTCCTCCTACCAGGAGTGGGGCACACTGGACCACTGACCTCTTTTCCATGGATCTCAGACCATAGCTGCCGGACACATCCAAGAGCATCTGGATGTGCCCCATATCACAGCATTTCTTGACCTCCTTTTAAAAAAAGTTCAGTAGTTTCAGGGACTGAACCCAGGACCTTCATACTTAGCTACATCCCCAGCCCTTTAATTTTTTTTTGACACAAGGTCTTACTAAGTCACTAAGTTGCTCAGGTTGGTCACCTCAAACTTGGGAACCTCCTGCCTCAGCCTTTCAGAATGCTAGGATTACAGGTGTGTGCCACTGTGCCTGGCTGCATTGTTCACCTACTGACCACAAGTAGGCACCATGCAAGTGGTAGGCATATGTACCAGGGAGTCCTGAAAAGCTATTGGAGTTGAATTTTCCAGCTTTGGGGCTAAAAGGTAAAGATCAGGGTATATATACCTTACTGCCCAATTAAAGACTCTGGAAGACTAAATTTTTCAAAGTAACTGCATAAAACACCCCACACTGATGATGAAGAGAACAGGGGTCAGACACAAGGCTCTGAGCGGCTAAAGTTGAAGTTGCTGAGAGTGTGTACATTTACATACAGTAGCAATGAGTACACTTGGTATAAAGAGTACTACATGTAAGGTTTTACCTTTCTGATGTCTTGTGAAGTTGACATGTATCTCAGTTAAACCAGAAACGTGTAAGACAATCAGGTTGTACAGCTCTGTGTGGGTAACTGAGTAATCATATAAATAGTCCTTAGGACCCAATAATACTGTCAGCACATGCTAGGTTACACTCTTCTCAGGAAAGGTGTATATTGCTAGGTCACAGGCCCCTGACCTATCAACTCTACTTGTAGGAATATGTAATAAAAGAAAAGTGTGATTGGCCCTTAGATTTAGTTAAAATTATGCCCAACAAACCTGTTTTATAATAAGAGAAAATTTGGTAATAAAGCCCCAATTAAATAAATTTTGAGCAGTCATATAGTGCATTGCTATGCAGATGAATAAAATGATATTGCAGAAGATTATTTATTCAGATAAACATACATTTTGAGATGTGAAAAAAGTAAGACAAATGTCTAGGCTGTATGTTTAGTATGATAGAGTTTTGATAAGATACATGCACACATAAAAGTTCTGGAAATACAGCAATTATTTTAAAATAACAGTAATTAACAAGAGGAATGTTTGCCTTCTTATTGCTTTTCATTTAAATTTTGCCTTTTTCTGAAATGAACCCCTATCACTTGTGCAATAAGAAAGGTAAGAAATTTTAACAAAGGAAAAGCCCTTCATTTAGTAAATGTAATGTAATAAAAAGAAACCATAAAGCCATCTCCCAGGCACTGTTTGGATAGGCAATGTTCAAAATCCAAAGAAATCAATTCTGTACTCCTAGAACCCAGAATTCTATGAACAGAGTAGAGACTCAGAATGAAAAAGGTAAAGTACAGAATTCCCCACAATGTCAGTTTCCTCCATGTGGAAGTCCCGAGCGGTCTCTGAGCCCTTGTTCCAATTTCCCTATTTTTGGTTTGAGGCTCTTTCTGGGCAGAGGTTCTCCAGGGGTCACCCCGTAGTGGCAAAGACAGGTTCGGTGTGTCTGCTTACCTGTCATCCCTGAGGACCTCCACAGGCCCTCAGTATCTGTGCACCTTGCCACCTGAGTGATGCTGCCTCTTCCAAATATTCCATCATGTATCTCACAACTTCCTGCTTAAGTCTCAAATCCAACAGCCTTGATCACAGAGGCTCTCTTGGACCACAACCCAAATAATTGCAACCCCCTAATCCACATGACACTCTGCACGTCTCCTTTATTTTTCATCACATTTATTGTGGCCTGCTGTGTGTGTGTGTGTGTGGTCTTCGTTTTGTTTACTGCAATGGCACGGGCATCTACAGCAGTCTTATGATATGATATGAACCTATGGAAATTTTAGGTGAATTAATGAATAATTCTGCTGCATCAAAGTTGAGATGAAACATGTGCGGGACATTTTTAGTATCAAGGAGGGTATGGAGAGAAAGAAACCAGGAAAGCTTCCCACCTCCCCCTTGGTGAGCATGAACTCGTTTTCATGTGACTGTGGAGGCAACCAGGGAACCAGGGACACTGTGCTCACTGAGCATCCAGGAAGACTGCATTTGGCTGAATGAAGGCTGCCTGAGACCCATGCTGCACACTGAAAGCCCAGGGCCTTTGCACATGACACATAGAGGCTGCAGGGACTGTGCTCATGATCATCTAAGTAAATTCCAGCCTGTCTACCAGATCAGCATTAGGCCCATCAGTCATGGCAAAAATGTGGGAAAGTTTGAGTGGTCAACAAAACTCATTAATACAACTGTTGAAATTATTCCAATTGATGTCTTTTTGGATCAGAGTTATCATTTCATTCCTGCAAAAGCAGGCCCATACTGGCTACCTGGCCTCAGCTCTACAGAAATCTTAGATCTGCACACTCTAAGTTTGGGTCTTCCATCTCCCCAAATGCCCCATGTCATGGTGTAGACCTTCCAAATAATGAGGATTTTCGCCACAGTGAATTTGACCTTCTCACTTTCCAAGCAACCTGTAACTATGTCTAGAGAAGCATTATATTTATGTTATGCCTTTCAGTGGTATGGCTGCTTTGAGAGTTCACAGAATTTACAGCCAAAAATTTTCCTCTAGAAGAACATCAGGGTTCTCTAGGATATTTCTCCCATAGGTAACATCTTCTTTAGGTAGCAAAATACTTGCCAAATAGGATCCAACTTGAAAATATCAAGTCTTTCATTAAATGATTAAGTAGCTAAGCAAGGAACTTCATTCTAGCAGCGAAGCTTATCTGCAAATCTGCAGTGCTATGATGCCTCCCACATGGCCATGACACCTCCCAAAGCTGTTGATATTTGCAACAACGTTTCAAGGTCTTTACTATGCACCTTACGAACATAAGCAACACAGAATGAGATCCAGGCTAGTCCCCACGCTTCTCAAGGATTGAAGCTCAGTGGGTTACAGGCCAAGGAAGTTCAGTGGGTGAAAGGGAAGTGGGAACTGCACACTGAGGAGCTCTGGTGTGGTCAGAAGTTCTCAGTGAAAATCCTGAGACAGCTGCAGACCCTGCAGTGGGCATAAAGGACAGGTAAGGTGGCAGCAAGATCCAGCCAAGTGACAGCACAAACCCCAAATGGAGACATAAAGGAACACGGGGCTGTAGCTGGCTGGTCAGTTCCATACCCAAGGATAAGCAGATTGCTGTCTAGAAGCAAACTTTTCAAACGAAGGAGACCTACCATAGACACATCATCACCTTTCCACCTACTAAATAAGGAAGCATTCTATGAAAGCAGACCTCAACCCAATTGCCACCAGGTACCAGTTTTGTGGAAGACAATCTTCCCCTGGACCTGAGGGTAAGGATGGTTTCTGGATTGGATTCTCAAGAGAAGCATGTGACACAGATATCCCTCATTCACAGTTCACAGGAGGGTTTGCACTCCTATGAGAATCTAAGGTCGAGGCTGATCTGACAGGAGTCAGTGTCTGGGAGGTGATGCCCCAAAGGGAGATTATGCATTCAGAGGAAACTTCGATGGCAAACCCACTGCTTGCCCCAGCTGCGCAGCCCTGTCACGGACAGGCATGGAGCTGCACTTGTGTGCAGCCTGTGGGCTGGGGCCTCTCTCTATGGTGCAGTGCTGGACCTCAGTGCCTGCCTTCAGCAGCAGCATCGCACAGGTAGAAATGTGAGAATGTAGCGAGCAACATTCAGCAATGCATCCAACATGAGTGCTACCAACTCCCTAAGATGAGGGGAGAAGAAAATCCCGGCTGTGCCTTGTCCTGTCCCAACCTGCTCCCAAGAGCTGCTTCTGGGCATCTCTTCCCAGCTTGGCTTTCTGTTGCCCTGAGCATTGTTATAAATTGTCCCCACTGAAAATATTCACACCAGAACTTGACAAAAGCGGGAAATCAAAGCCTCTTTCTTCTCTCTTGAGAGCCTGTGGTTCAACCTTCACTAGCATACAAGTGGACAAAATGTGCTGATTTTTGTTTGTAATTGAAGTTTAT
Source organism: Heterocephalus glaber (assembly GCF_053883595.1). Classification (NCBI taxonomy): domain Eukaryota; kingdom Metazoa; phylum Chordata; class Mammalia; order Rodentia; family Bathyergidae; genus Heterocephalus; species Heterocephalus glaber. The sequence continues at coordinate 8,928,913 of NW_028258435.1, forward strand.
TTTATCTTTATAATATCTACCAATGATGAGATTTTTCCACCTCTTTCACACTGGCCCTTTCAGAGACCAAGGGCTCCCACGCATTAACAAAATAACCAGCACTCACACACAAGAAGGGGGCGCGGGGAACTGAGTACAAAACATGTGTTCACCTTTCTCAGATGAATCTAAACTCCAAGGTCTTAGCCAGGGTAGTGGTGCATATCTTTAATCCTAAAACCCCTGGAAGCTGAGGCAGGAGGATTGCCAGTTTGAGCCCAGCTGGGGCAATGTAGCAACTTAGGGAAACCTTGTCTCAAAAAGAAATGAATGAGTGAATGAATGAATGAATATCACTCAGTGCAAAAGCATTGAGTTTAATCTTTAGTAATGCAAAAGAAAAAAAAAGATTTCTGTGTTCTTCAATATCTTATGATGCCATGAGTCCTCTGTGAACAACTTTTCATGGCTCTTAACAGGAGACAGTGACAAGCACGTGTATATTCACAAATTCAAGTCATCTGCTTGGACCGGACAGTGGTTGGTAGCCAACCAGTGGGATAGTGTGAGTAGACACCAGCCTCTAAATGTAAGGAGGTAGTGGGAGTCAGCACTTTCTCCACTGCTGTTGAACAACTGGTAACACACGCATGTCCTTAAAAGTGCCATCAATCTACAAGCTAAAAAGATGATCGAGTCTTCTGTGCTGGCTCCTCTCCAAAATATATTCCATTGCAGTGAAGTGTACGAAGCTACTAAGAGGTTGGAGGTGGAATGGGGGAGTGTTACCCTGCCCCTCCACATGCAGCTGATGGATGCCACCTTTACCATGAGCTCATACCCATTTCCAAATCCGTGATCTCAAACCCCAACTTCCAAATCAGTGTCCTGAGACTGGTAAACTACAGCTCAGCCCAGAGTCCACAAATGTGACTTTTCATGATAAAAAAGATTTGCATTAGAAATTCACTTAGCATAGAAAAGTCAGAGCAGGAGGATGAAGACATTACAAGAAATTTGGGGTGATTTTTGACCCACTCACTTCCTGTCAGGGCATCCCCAGGGTTTTCTTGTCTTCTCCACTCTGAATAGCATGGCATTTAAATGATCATTTTGTTTCTCCCTCCTGCTCCCCAATCTAAACAACAAAAGAAGGAATTTAACCTCATATCCTCGCTCTGAAATTAGCTCTATTGTCAAAAGATGACAGCTGTATCCTGATTTCAAGAATTTCGTGTTGGAATAAAACAGCAGTTTTGAAACCATTGTGCTACTTCAAACAGATTCGTAATGGTCCCTCGGCAAACCATTTCCAGAAGACTTGGGTAAGTAAGATAGAAAGACACCATTTCTACAGAGTTGCTTTTACGGGCTAGGTCAGAGTGTTCCTTCCATATTGCTCATTCCCAGTCGAATTTCCTAATAGTCTATCTCCTCCGCTAACAGATGCCCGGCCTCATGTCGGAACCAGACCGCCCCACCGCTGAGATGCTATCCGGCGCCTTTCTTATTGAGCCGTTTCCCTAGCAGATGGTGCAAGGCTGCAGGCACACTCCTTCCTGTTAATTACCAGCCTTCGCTACAGATGGAAATGTCAGTCAGCCTCACAGGTCCTGGTTCCTGCCATTGCCTCAGCCCATAGCCCTCTACCTAGGCAAGATGCTGCCAACACACACCATGTGTTTTGTGACTGCTGACTAGGCAGGCAACAAAAAACAACTTACTTCATGAATATTCATGGCGGAATGTTTAAAGTTCTGTTCATCTGTGATGCTTCTAGATCCGCTTAAAGGGGATTGTACCTTCCTAAGAACACTCTACCCCTTGTTTTGCTACACCAAGGATGCTTGAGGTACCAAAGTGGGTTGCCATGGCAATGTGGGGAGGCCCTCTAAATGTAGACCATCCGGAGCCTGGCAGAGGCACATTGGTTTCTGATTCACCTTCTTCTCATAGCTTTCAGTGTCGCTTCGTTATTCCTATCCTGCCATGACGGCCCGGAGTCACCAAGCTGGACTGATCGGTTTTCATTAAACTTTGATTATCTCATTAGCACTACACAGCTGATATGAATTCCTTGGTCTTTCTGGGTGTTTTAACATCATGAATTTCAGCAGAGTCATGCTTTATCCATGAAGACAAACTGTTGTATGATCTGTAGAAAACTCGTTAGCCACCAAAGGTGGGAATCTTTTCAGGTTTAGAGGAGGACGCTGGAGCTGAGGGTTTCAGAGTAGAGGAGGAGAGGGAAGGCTTCCGGGCCACATCTGACTGAAGGGCATTCACGGAAGTTTTCCTCACCCGCCTTCTCAGGGACGCGTTGTGTACTCAAAAGGCCACGGGTAAGAGGCCAGGATGGTGATGGAAGATGCCAGCTTAGCTGGGCGTTCTGCCTGTCCAGGCACATTTTCCTTCCCCACGAGATGAGAACCCAAGAGCTCCAAAGCTTCTTCTAGAAGACAAAATTATCAGCTCCTGGGATTGAAAAATGGGCCATGATACTGTTAAAACTGGAAAGTAAGCTTCCCGAATGCTGAAGATAGATGCCTTTGTAAAATGTGAATTGATTTTTCTCCTTAGTTCTTTTAATTTTGAAGGAGACTCTGCCCTGTGGGTTTTCTAGTGGGAGGAGAATTCCCAGAGTTGGTTCCGGAGCTGGGAGGAAGTCTAAGGGGCCGAATGGGAGTAGAACAAATGGGGCAGTGGTAGTCAGAGCTGCCAGTGATAGACTGAAGCATCCATCTTCTTTCCTGGTTCCATTTGGGGAAGCAGATGTTATATATTTGCTTTTCATATTTTACAAGAAAGAAAAAGCCTGTTTAGGTATCCAGGCAGGACAGAGATGAGCTGACTTTCAATGCCTCCCCCAGTAACTATGCTCCATGCATCTCCTAAGGTCCTGGGGAAGGAGGGCAGGGAGAAGATTCCAGAAGGGACCAGAGTTCTCTATTCCCTTGTACAAAATTCCCTATGATTCCCCTTCAGTGAAGAATGTGTGCAAAGGTGTGCAAGTACTTAATTGTTTAACATGCTCACCAAAAAGAACACTACTACACATACATGTGCATATAAATGAATTGTGAGTTTTGTTCATATAAATGATACATAGACTATAATTTACAAACAATAATGTAATGTGCCATATTCTTCATTGTCAATTCTATATAAACAGCTGATTCTTATGGAATGCTTTCATCAGCTTTTGCCAAACTTTTCTGTCTGTAGCCCACTTAAGGTTACAATTCAACTATGATTTGAAAATTGAATTGCATTTCTTTATGTGAACGTTTTCATTAAGTTTATTGTCATTGTACCTGACCTGTGATTTATTGTTAAGCTATTACTCACTTTCATATACATTGCATTCATTCATTAAGCCAAAACCTGTTTCAGCTTCATCACTACATGTGTCAGAATTTCATTCCTTGTTCAATGACTCCAATGACTTTTTGGCTCAGTTGGATAATGGCATTCAATCCTGGAAGTATATTTCTTCAATATTTTTTGCTATTCACAGTGTAGCAGCTACACACACAACACACTCTTGTATTTAGTCTGCAATACTTGTATTTTCTCCATCACAGTCCAGTCAATCAACAAAGCAGTGAAGGAATCTGTGCCTTTTGTTGTTTGTAGTTCTGTGTGGTGTATATAGTTCAACCACACCTCCTGTCAAGCTACTCTGATGGGGTCGGGGATGTAGCTCAGTGCGCAGTGCCTGCCTGGCAAGCGAGAGGCCCTGAGCTCAATTCCCAATATCAAAATGAAAAGCTACTCATATGACTTCACTGAATGTAAAACTGGAAAGAACACACATACCCGTGCACGCATGCATATTTATTTCTTAATAATGCTTAATGACCAACTTACAAAATTCCTGAAATTTTCCGAAAGGCCCTTGCAGAGTGGTACAGGTACAGTCAAGCATCAAATGTCTTCAATTTTTCTACCTCTTGACAACATAAATATCATGTCCTTGCTGTGTGTTAATTATACATAAGAAACTAGCATAAATTTACAGAATCTTACTTAAGAGAAGCTTAGGAAAATATTGGGCAAAATGAGTTGAATAGATGTAACTGCTTTAATGATGGCAGTTAAAACAATGAAATACTGGTACCTGGGAAGTCCTGTGACATTTGGGCTGGATTTTAATTTGTGTCAGGGAAATTTAACCGGATAATGTGGAGTCCAGGGAGGACCAGCACTTTCTGTGTAGTCTTGTCAGGGAGAGAGGGGCTTGGCTTGAGCTCAGAAAATGGGTAAGACTTGGATAAAGAGGAAAAAAAGAATATTTCTTTATTAAGTCAAGGAATACTTATTGATCAATTATCAGCCACAACAAGCACTATATTTTCACTGTTTACAATTCTTTAAAAAGTCACAATTTTTCCAAGGAATGTTTTCTTTCCTCTTCTAAAGAACTGGATGAGCCCTAAATAAGTATCAAATACATGTAGTTTAAGGATTTTTAAACTGAGTTCTAAAAACAAATCCTAAAAATTAACCACTGTATCTAAAAGAAAACAAAAAGGGTTTCCATTATGTACTGTACCTTTGAAGATTTCAGAGGAAATGTTTCAGAGAGCAACAGAAATTTGAGTAAGTGAGAAATTTTTGGCAAAGTATTGGAGACAGACGAAAACCAAGTGTATTCTCTGACACTGATCTTCAAAGATGGTAATGGCTTGGCTTCATTGTCATTCACAGACTGGCCTTGGAGGATTGTCCTCCTCGATCCAAAAGGACCCTGAGAGAGGGATCCACACCCTCCCAGAGTAACCAGGAGAGGGAAAGTAGTGAGCTGGTCTATAAGTCTAAATACCAAGCTACCTAAATCTCTGCTAGAGAGAATAAAAATCACAATCAACTGAAAAGTAAATGTGAAAAAACAATCAACTTAAACAACCAAATGGAGGATGCCCAATCTTGTTTGTCATGTAATTAAGGTAATAAGATGCCATTTTCTCTTACAAAAACAAAGACCAAAGAAGTGACTTTGTTACTGCCTCTTTGAATGTATGAGATAGATATGTCCTCACACTGCTACCTAGTGCTCTTCTAGAATTAGTTTGCCCCATGTACCTAGACCATAAACACATGCAGGACTCTGAGCCAGTGCTTCTAGGATTGGAAGAAAAACTCAGAACTGTAAACTAGAATTGTTTGTGAAATGATCAAACAAACCATCAAAATTCTTTTTACTTATTTATTTTTAAATTCTATTTTTATTGGTCTATGTTTGCAGCACATAATGATCACATTCTTTGTGGGGAGCTAGTACATGGATATAACACATCTTAATTCTTTTTCATCCCCTCCTTTTGCAAAAGATCTTACTCCCTGTTTCCTATTATCTTTTATCTTGCTCTTTATTTATATTTTGGATTTCTCATATAATAGAAGTCATGCAATAATTAACCTTGTGTGTCTGCTTTCAAATAGAGAAATGGTAAATAAATTGTGGTCTATGTATCTATCTATCTAATTAGGGAAAATCAACAAAGGAAGGAAAAATATCAAAATATTGGTGGTGACTATTACTAACTAAGAGATTAAAGGTGACTCAGTCTCTACAGTCTTGCGTATTTTCTCATTTTCTACATTAAACAACTATTGCTTTATAAATAGGAAAAGAAACCAAAGTTAATTTAGAAGAGCAATAAATTGCTTTGGAGGAATATAGGTTTTGGATCCAGAAATAGTTGGAATTACCTCCAGCTTCAAGTCACTATTCTCTGTGCAGCAGTGGCTAAACATTGCTTGGTCTCCACAATATGTTTTCACGTCTTTTCAAAGGGATAATGACAGGGCCTGCACAGCGTCACCATGCAGGAGCCACCCTATGAGCTTGTGACATGTCACCTTCAGGCCAGTTTCCCTCCTCCACCCACCTCCCATGAATGGTCCCATGGAAGGAAACCAGAAGACCGAAACGAATCTTTCTCAGTCTCATTAATTCTCTCAAAGCCGCCTCCCTCGCTCCTGCCCTGGCAAGGGTCAAGCCAGAGCAATGGACACAAAGTTGTCCTGCGTGAGGCCTTAGCATTTTCCCAAGCATCTGTTAGGAAGGATCCTGCTTTTCAGTTTGCCAAAAATCACATCGTCCATGGTGTGGAGTCTGCCCGGGTGTTCAGGCAGACCTGGAGAGAGAAAGACAGCGTTCCCGGAAGACCATTCCCCAGTCACTGCACCCCTATGAGTGTGGGTTTGGGGACCTGGAGCTGCGCTTGGGAAGGAAGACCAGATCGTTCATTGGCAGGACAGCACCTCTGCAGGCCAGGCAGCAAGAGCTGGAGCTGCATCCTGGATGGGGAGCAGTATCCAAAGGCAGAAGGAAGAGACCACAAATGTGAAAGAGGAAAAAGTGTAAAATCTGCTTCTGGCCATCACAGGAAGCTGATGTAATCCAGTCTGACTCCAGGGAAGGTGGCGGTGCCAGCTACGGCGGCCACATGGCTTCTAATGAGGCCAGCAGAGCTGTGGCTCAGCAGAGAGGGTGAGCAGCCAACATTCGCCAAAGGACAGAAGCAGCCATGGCAGCTGGTGAGTGAATTAACTGTAGGCAAAGTGAGGAGACCCAGGTGGAGGGACATTCTGAGCCCTTCCCTTGTGGGGAGAGAAAGAACAAAACATGGTAGGGAACACAGCCACCGTAGCCTCTTTGTTTTATTTTAGTTTCTTCTGACAGCTCTCTTCGACAGACAGGAAAAGGCAGAGTTGGAGGAGATGGTTGGAAACTAGACAGGCTGTGAGTCAGTGACATATCCGCGTTGAGGACCACACAAGAGAATGGGCATTTCAGAGCCACACAGGTGATGGAAACGGATTGATCCAACTCCCCAGTGGGAGAACAGCCACTTAGTGATGTGAATTCTTAAGGAATAGCACACCTCTGCAGCTCCAGTCCCTGCCACAGGGCTGAGCCCTGGTCCTTGCATTTGGCATTTGACATGTTTGTTTGGCCCAGTGTCTCCACAGCTGCGATTTCCCTGTGCACGGATTGGGCTGCCAGCATGAGCAACTGCCTTGAAGGTGGCCTGCTGAGGTTGCAGGCTGATCCTGGGGATGGCAAAAGTGGCTCTTGCCCTGGGTAGACCCCGGCAGTGGACAGTGCTCAGAATGAGCCCACACAGTACAGCTGGAGCCCTGTTGTACTACATTCCTAAATCATAAGCTTGGGTCTTCATGCTCAGTAATCCTCTGAAGATGAGCATTCAATGGTGGTACACACCTGTATCACCAGTACTCTAGAAAGCTGAGGCAGAAGGATCACAAGTTGGAGCACAGCCTGGGTTACTGGCTGGCCTAACAGGACATTATCTCAAGATGAATTAAAGGACTGAGGACGTGGCTCCGTGCAAAGCCTCAGTCCCCACCACACACACCAAAGTGAATTTGCAAAACAGTCAGGGAAGCTTTTTTGACAAATGTCAGAGAGATGTGAGCATTTTGGAAAGTTGAGTGAAACAAAAAATAAGCATATGTTGAGAAAGAAAATAGCCTCGCTGATGAGAAAGAGGCCAAATCAAATGTGAGTGGGCAGACGGGAAGAAAAAATGAAAGCAGCGCTGCTGATGCTCGGGTTATTCCGGGAAGATCTGTTGCCACCCAAGCCTGAGGTTAGCACTGTTTCTACGCAGCCCGAGAGCCAGGAGACCCAGTAGCATTTTGTGCCCCTCCTTGTGTGCCACAAGGTAGCACACAGTCCTCTGATTTCTGAAATATCAGCATGCAGCTGAGCACCGTAGCGCACGCCTGCCATCTGAGGCTGAGACAGGAGGATCCCAAGTTTAAGTTCAGCCTGGACAACCTAGCAAGACCTGTCTCAAAATAAATTTTAAAAATAAAGAAAAGGGTGTGAATGTAGCTTGGTGTGATGCTCTTGGGTTCAATCTGCAGCACTGCAAAAATCAACCAATCAATCAATCGATTGAACAACAGCAGAATCAGGATGTCCAGGTCCCTCTTTTTCTTTCTCCCACTTTTGTTTTCTTCATTCCCTGCCTCCTTCATCTAACAAGTGTAGGCTGCTTTCTGGGTGCCACCATTTGTGTTGTGTGCACACAGCACATGAATCACAGAGAGGGCAGAGGAGAAAGAAAACCAGTCAGCAAGCTGAGCTCAGGGAACTATATGGAGCCACAGAGAGCCACCCAGGCTTATGGGAGCAGCAGGGGGGAGCCTCACTGCAGAGGAGGGGTGCCCTCGGTGAGTTCAGGGACAGGTCATGCCCAGGTGACATTCAGGGACAGCAAGACAGGGGTGAGGAAAATGCATCAATAGGAAGTGGTGTGGGAGAACTCTCAGAGAAAAGACATAATCCCAGCACTCCGGGAGGCTGAGGCAGGAGGATCACTCTGAGCAACATAGTGACTTAGAGATAGCCTGTCTCAAAATAAAAAGGAGGGCAGATGATGTAACTCAGTGCAATGACCTTGAGTCTCATCCCCAGTATAGCAAGAAGGAGGAGAAGGAGGGAGAGGAGGAGGAGAAAGAGGAGGAAGAGGAGGAGGAGGCGGCTGCGGAGGAGGAAGAAGCAGAAGAACTAGTATGTAAGAGGATTGCAGGAGCAGGAAGAGCCGCCTGTGGAGATGCCAGGTGTGAACTCTACATGGTGGGAGGGGCAGACATAAGTCCCAAAGGCTGCAAAGGATCAGAGTGAAGGATGAGCTGGGAGCTTTGCCTTTCCACCCTGACAACTGTGGCATCCGAAGGAGAATTTTAAGCAGGGGAGGATCACGCCTGGCAGACACAGATAAACTCTCCAGTTGCAGCAGGAGAGAGACAATGCTAGGAGCTGTGGTTGTACAGGCCAAGGAGGCTTTTATTTATTTACTTATTTTTCCAGTGCTGAGGATTGAACCCAGGGCCTTCACACTGAGATACATCCCTAGCCCACTATTTATTTATTTACTTACTTTCTTACTTATATTTTGTTTTGAGACAGAGTCTGGCAAAGTTGCCCAGGCTGGGCTGAACTTGGAATCCTTCTGCTTCAGCTTCCTAGAGCACTGTAATTGCAGGCTTGCACTACAGCGGGCTCAAAGAGGTCTTTTCAAAGAAGGAGGCTGCTGTGCACGGCGTGGCTGAAGGCGACTCATCAGCTCCTAGGTGCAGAGCTCGAGGGCTGCTGCCCCGGGAACTCACGGAGGATGCAGACCACCGCCACAAGGGCCCCATGGGGACGCAGCGCTGTTACTGTTCTTTCCTTCTTTTCTTCCTTCTTCTCAGTCCCACCCTCTCTGCCTCCTCTTCCTCTCCTCCTTTGAGACCTTGGTTGAGAATCAGACCCCTGAAGGCAGAGGGTCACAGGGGCCGTGTGGGCTGGGGTCCTCAGGAGTCCATCGGGGACATGGTGTGAGAGGTACAAAGGGCAGATGCAAACCGTAGCACCATCGCCAGACAGGAGGCCCAAGCCACTTCCAGTAAAACTCCTGAAGGACCAGAGATGCGCTGATGCGTTACTTAGCCAGGGTCTGCAAGCACATCTCCAGAGGAGCACACGGAGAACCTTCCCTAAGCAGCAGAGGATCTTTAGTTTTGTGCTCAGCAAGGTTTAGAAACTGCCAGACTTGTCAAACTCATCAAAGGCAGGGGCCAGGCGCTGCTGCGCCTTGGTAGAAGAGAAGTTCTTGCCTTACCCAAAGGACAAAGACCGGCTGCTCTCAGGTGGCCTTTCCCTCCTGGGGTCCATCCTAACCATGGCCAACAGATGCTTTCTTTAAAAGATGAAAATTAATGAAATCAGGATCCGGGACCCCGCAGAAGCTCTTCAGACTCCTGGAGAAGTGGGCGATGTCCAAAGGTCCCCGCCACCTCCTTTCATCCTTGCCTCTTGTCATCCTCCAGCTCACCCACTCCTTACCAGCCCAGTGTCTTCTACACACCGGAAGCACAGGGGTGGGACTTGGAGCAGTGATTGCCCCCCTTACAGGGGGAGTGGGGAGCACTGCTCCTCGTGGGCAGGGGCCGGAGAGCAGGGCTCCCAGGTGCAGCGCAGTCACAGGGGGAGGAACGAGGGGCTCGTTGGCCTCTGGCCAGGTTGCTCTTGTGGGTGGGAACACGAACTAGTGTGGTCTCTATGGAAGGCAGCACGGAGAGTCCTCAAAAGGCTAAACTAGAAATTCCATTCAGCCCAGTCTTCGCCTTCTAGGTATCTTCTCAAAAGGGTTAAAGACATCGTATCACAGTGATCTGTGCACATCCATGTTTATAGCAGCACAATTCATAACAGCTAAATCTTGGAAGCATCCTCTATGTCCATCAGCAGATGAATGGATAAAGGAAATGTGGTGTTTACACACAATGGAATACTCCTCTGCCATAAAGGAGGAAAACAAATGTACTTTGAGATCATAATGTTAAGTTAAATAAATCAGACACACAAGCTTAGGTAGTGTTTGATTTTTCTTATATGAGAAACTCAAAGAATAAATAAGAGCAAAATAAAAATAGGTAATAGGAAAAAAGGAGATAGAGTTTTCATAAAGTTGCAAGGGATCAAGAGATGGGGTAAGGAAGAAAGAGGAAGGAAATGTAAAAAGCACTGAGATGTGTTGTACCCGTGCACCTCTCACCATGAGAAATGTGATCATCACATACTGCAATCATGGACTAATTAAAATAGGAAGCAGAGTCTGAAATCAGGAGAAATGGGTTTCAAGGTTACACACATACTTGCCACCTGTGTGCTGCTGGGTGTGTGACCAAGTGTTAGGGACTTGCATCTTTAAGCAGCAAGAGTCCAGGGTGTACACCTCCCAGGGTCCCAAGGAGGGTCATGAAGACAGCACGCAGGAAGTGGCTGCCTTAAAAAGTCACAATCACCCAGAATTTGACTGGAATTCTTAAGCTCCACAGAAAAGCAACTCCTCCAATCAAATTTGATTATTCTTCAACCCCGATTCTCACCCTGTGTTCTTTTTCTTTTTAAATTTTTTTTACTAGTCCACGTTTGCAGTAATGATTACATTATCATTGGCACAATTTGAAGATGTTCATAAAACACCCTTTTTTTTTTTGGTACCAGGGATTGAACTCAGGACATTGTTCCTCCCAGGCAGGGGTGGCACCACTGAGTTACATCCCAGGCTCACCTTAATTCTTTTTATTTTCCCTTCACTTCCCCTGTCTCCTCCTTCCCTCCATGTTTTGGTTCCATCTTTTATGCTTTAGCTCCTTCCTTCCTTCCTTCGCTTTCTGTCCTTCCTTCCTCCTTCCTTCTTTCCTTCCTTTTTTCCTTGCCCCTCCCCCCCACCTCTGAAAACTTAGCAAGTGCTATTTCCCCTACGAGAAGGCCTGATGCTTTTGACTTCTCAGACACAAGCAGAGGGGACCCCTGGGGCTACAAAGCTATTCTGGGTTCCTGGGAAAGAAAACAATGATGCCAGTCGGGTAGAGCGTATCCTTTAGAGTTAACAAGTTTAGACTAAAATGTAGATACTTGTAAGATTTGTCTCCATGGGAAAATTACCTTATACTGTGGGCTTCCAATTCCTCACCTGGAGGCCATGAGATCCAAGACACGTTTGGAAAGAGGAATCACATTTTCTCTCAGATCAACTTAGTCATTTTAACCATGAGTTTATCAGAGAAACTGGGATAGATGTTTTGCTAACAACTCACTTCTAGGTCACAGTTTTCAAAAAAAGAAATTATTTTTCTCTAGCTCTTTTTTCTTTTCATTTTTTTTTGACTTTTATTTTTATGAGTCCATGTGTGCAGTACCTAATGATCACATTCCTGGTGGGAAGTTGGTACATGCACCTAACACATCTTAAATCTTTTTCATCTGCTTCCTCTCTCTTCTCACCTCCTCCCTCATCTCTTGGTCCTCCTCCAATTTGCAAAAGATCCATCTCTCTGTTTCCTATTACTGAGCATTTAGTTTTTTCTTTATTTACATTTTTGAGGTTTTAAAAAAAGAAATGAGGGCCGGGGATTTAGCTCAGTGATTCCACTGCCTGCCTCGCAAGCGCAAGGTCCTGAGTTTGATCCCCCGTACTGGGAAAAAAAAAAAAAAGGAAATGAGTCTTAGGATTGACTGTGTTCCTGAGTGAGGCACCTCTGTGTCACAATTTGACAAAGTCCAGAAGGCCTGGGGAATGAAGACTGGTAAGAAGGGTCAGAGAAGCCCCTGAGATCTAGAAATGCTTCTAAGATCTGCGTGGAAATCCAGAAAGCAACATCAGGTGCATCCACGCTCAGGGCTGGTGGTTTTCTAGACAGGGCTTATCCAGGTCCGGGTGTCCAGCAGACAGCATGGACAGCAAACAGGCAAGGTGAGCATCCAAAAGGCTGGGGAATTGATGTTTTCAAGAACTTCAGAAATACATCAACTTTGCAAACTTTGTCCAAAAGTGGGCAGGCTGGGATGAAACTCCAAGGCAGAAACTCAGGCCTGCAATGAGACGGGTAAGAGCACCCTGACTCTTGCTCCAGGGAGAGCTGGTGGCTGGAACCAGTTTCTGGGCAGGGGTGCAGGACTCCGATCAAACAACAGTGGAGACTGCCCAGAGAACAGGGCCGAATTCATTCAATCCCACTAGGATGCCAGTGTGGTTCGAACCAGAAGGTAGGGTGGTTAGGACAAGGATACTGAGAAGCGTGAGGGGCGCTCGCCGAGGGTCCAAATTTACAGGCTGCCGAGCTGCTCAGTCGTCGAGATAAATGATATTCTAATGCAATGGTTAGAAAAATAAACACTGAAACAAGAGCAAAGATCCCTGGTGAACCAAATATCCAAATGCTAAGTACAGACTGAAGGCGTTACTGAGCTCCCTGCTGCTCGAGCTGCACAGCGGCTCTCGTGCTGGCTTCCCTGCAGCCAGCCCTTCTGTGGAGACGGAGCCCTGAGCTCTCCCAGGTCCCTCCTGGGCAGCACAGGTGGAGGCTGAGCCTCGGGTACTATTTGGGGGTCCCACAGCAGGAAGGCCTCACAGGCAAAGTGGAATGTTATTGGCTAGGGTTTATCAGGAGTTTCCCTCTATGACTCCAATCCATTTTATCATTCATCTGTTAGACTGGCCAAGATCCCTGAATAAACTTTCTGACCTGGAAGTCTACTTTTTCCTCTTTTCATAAATACATAAAAGAAAACTCTTTGTCCAGCTTTGCTCCCCCTCCAGCCTCCTCTGCTATTCTCCAAGGATGTTTAGTGAATATCTTCCAGTGTCTACCCTGTGGAGAGTGTGTATATGTGTGTATGTGTGTGTACACAGTATTTATGGGTGGCTGTGTAATGTGTATATGTGCTGTGAGTGCACGGTGTATGTGTGGGCACTTGTGTATGTTAGTGGTGTGTGTGTGTGCGCTTGTGTGTGTGCCTGTGTGTTAGTGTGTATTTGAAGGCCCTGGAGCATGAGCAGAACAGGCAGAAAACAAGAGTCCACCCAAGACAGAAAGAGGAGCCCAGCAGGAGAGAACCAAGCACAGAAGGTGGAGAGGCCCCGGGACCCTGCGTCCCCTGGGGACACGGAGTTTGCAAGCAGGCGAGCCTGGATGCAGACAGAAGGTCCTCCTGCTTGTGGCTCAGCTGTCTGAGGACTGAGTTTGGTGCTGCCCAGGAGGTCAGGTTCTCACACAGATGCCAAGTCTGTGCATTTTGCTCTGTGCAGATTTCACCTCAGTTCAGAGGAAGCAACTGGATAGACATGCCTCTGGGTCTGGCTGACATCATGGGATACACACAGGGATGAGATTTCCTGAGCCTTGGTTTTCCCAGAGGAAGAGCACACTGGACCAGGCCAGGTCCTCCCATGCAGCCCCGAAGTACCCTCTGCCCACCTCCCAGAAGCCCCTAGGAGAGTCCGACAGTTTATCCTCACAGGGCTCAGGGCTGCGGGCCCACAGGCCTCTGGCTCTGTGGGTCACACTGAGTACCCTGGCTATTACCTTCTGAAGTGCAACCGTGGGGACAGCCACACAGGAGAGTGTGCTGAAAGAGTTCCTGTCACTGTTACTCCACACGGGACCATGCCTACTCCTCACAGGTCGCACAGGACTCTGCATCCCAAGCAGGAGGCTCTGAGCAGCCCCAGGGCTCGGTGGCCCTGGCCTCAGCTTTTTGAGTCCCACACTTCCTGTCCTGGCCAGGTTGGCCACATGTGAGCGCAGCCCTTTGTCAGAAGGTGTGTGATCCTATGACAGCTCTGGGAGCTTCCCACTTTTCTGCCCTTGTTTCCAAGGTTTGACACTCCAAACTCTCGGAAGAGTGAAGGCAGCAGCTGGAGAGAAGTGGAGATCCATTTGCAAGATGCTGTGTGGGGAGTTTTTCCCTCTCCCTTTCCCCTGAACTGCAGTAAGAGTGCAGTGTGACTAATTACACCAGAGAGGAAAGCAGAAGCTCTCGAGTTAAAGTATTTTGGTAATCATGTTTACTGCCGGTAAAGTACGTCTGCATTAAATAAGTCAAAACACAGTGCGCGAAATTTGGAATGACTCCGTGAGCCTTGCAAGGATGAAGTTAGATGTAGAAATGATATAATGTCCAAGTCGAAACGCTAGAAGAGAAGATAAACCATCTGCTTCAACTAACTCAGATCCACTTGAAAATGCTAATTGTATGGCAGTAGAATGATTAAACTACATTTAAGAAAAACTTTTTCCGTGAGAGATGTGCTCTGCTGTTTGGTGAGATTGGGCCCCCACAGATGGAAGCAGTGTCACTTCCCGAACAAGGTGACCATGCGTGTCTCAGGGCGTGAGGTGTCTGCCAGCCTCTGCTCATCAGGCAGGCTTGGTCCCGCAGTCCCTGTCTCTGCAGATGATCCTGAAAAGCAATGAATGCTTCCAAAGGCCTGCAAATATCAGATGAGCCATCTAGACCCTAATCTCTGGTTTTCCCGCTCCAGCTTCAGTGCCCTTTTATTGCTTTTCCTGGTAGAGGATTGAGTCCTACATGGATGGGAAAATACAACCCAGCCCCAATGTGCTGTCAGCAGAGCTGAGAGAGATATGCAGGAGTTTCCAGACTCAAATTCCAATTCTTAATTCATGGGCAAAGTAAATATGGGGAAGAGAAGCCAGGATCATTGTTCACTCCAACAGAAAGCTGCAAGGTGGGGCATATGCAACGTGCACGGATTCCCGCAGAATCCCGCTCGCTCTCTTTTGAGTGCACACCTGCAGGGCACAATGACACATTCACCTGGGGAGTCGGTGCCTGGGCACAGCACACCTTGACTCTTCTTTGGCCCATTCACTGCCCCTCCCTCCCTGCTCCTTCCACTTCTTGGTTGCCTTCCCAATGGCAAAAGCAATTCCTACTTCCTATTGTCTATCTCTTCACTTTGCTCTTTATTTGTATTTTGACTTCTCATAGAAGAGAAACCATGTGATATTTAAGCTTCTGTGTCTGATTTCATCTAACATTATGGTCTTGAGGTGCATCCATTTTCCTACAAATGGCTCAAGTTTATCCCTCTTTATGGCAGATTAGTACTCTGTTGTGTATAAATACCACATTTTCTTTATCCGTTCATCTGTTGACAAACATATAGGCTACTTCCAAGATTTAGCTATTATGAGTTGTGCTGCTACAAACACAAGTGTGTAGGGCTGGGGATTTAGCTCCATGGTGCTGACCCCTGCCTCGAAAGCACAAGGTCCTGAGTTCGATCCCTGGTACAAAAAAACCCCAAAACCCAACTCTTACAAACACAAGTGTGCATGGATCAGTGTGATACAATGTCTTTAACTGTTTGGGGAAGACAATGAAAGAAGAACAGCTGGGTCAAATGGAATTTCAAGTTTAACTTTTTGAGGAATCTCCATACTGATTTCCATAGTGATTGCACTGATTTACATTCCCACCAATAGCGTAGAAGGGTTCTTTTTCCCCCACAGCCTTGCCAGGATTTGTTATTTTTTGATGTCTTGGTAATGGCCATTCTTTCTGGGGTAAGGTAGAATTTCTGTGAAAATGGAACAAAGTCTTTGCATGGGTGGGCTTAGCCAAAGGGCACACCTTTCCTTTTTGATGTGGTCAGTGGTGTCCCTGATAATACAATGAATAAGATAATTCTGACATTGCTTTTTTGAAAGCCCTCTGCATAACTGCTGAGCACTGTGTGTATTGTTTTGGTTAATCCTGCTGAAATGTCTGTGGCCATGTATGAGTTTGCTAAGGCTACCATAACATAAGAGGAGGAGAAAACAATAGAAATGTATTGTCTCACCATGCTGAGGCTGAAAGTCTGAATCAAGGGGCGGGCAGCTGCTTCCCTCTGAGGCTATGGGAAAAGATCGATTCCAGGCCTCTGATGCCATTGGAGTAGCTTAGGGTCACCCTGCCCTCCTTATTCTGACTTGCTCTGGAGGCCTCTCCTCCAAACAAGCCCCCACTCTGAGGTACTAGGGGTCAG
Source organism: Heterocephalus glaber (assembly GCF_053883595.1). Taxonomy (NCBI): domain Eukaryota; kingdom Metazoa; phylum Chordata; class Mammalia; order Rodentia; family Bathyergidae; genus Heterocephalus; species Heterocephalus glaber. The sequence goes on from NW_028258435.1 coordinate 8,945,259, forward strand.
GACTGCAGCCAGTGGACTGCATAGGAGGCACAATTCAGCCCCCCAGACCAGCACCATGGTTGTTACTATTCCTGTGCTGCAGAAGAGGCAACTGGGCTCTGAGATCAGTCCTGTCTGGGCCACAAGGCCAAAAGGAAGCAGAATATCTGCAGACTTGTAGGTCCAAATGGAGAAGCTTTGCCTTCCTCCTGAGAAAATCCTGTTCACTTCTGCATGAGGTGCAGGCAGGCTGGAAGCAAATGCTTCAGCCTCTGACTGCTCCCAGGAGACAACTGAGCCTGGAGGACTCTGTCTGGGACTGCTTCTGCTGGAAGGAAACAGAAAGGGTTTCCACATCTCCCGGTCCCAGCCCCGTTGGCATTTGTCTTCTGCCCCCAATTCTCAGGGTCCCAAGTGTGAGCTGCTGTCCAATTCTCAGCCACCACCTTCCTCATTGGTTTCAGGACAGAAAGTGGGGTGCTGAGAAGCCAAGAGAATATTCTGTCTTCAATGGGAGAAGGGATGTTCAATAGCTGCAGGTAGGCAGTACAATCGAAAACCATGGTGGATGTTTAATTCTAAATTTTTATTGCAGTAAAAGACACACTGGCAGGAATTGCCCTCACAATCCTCCCCTTTGCTTCCAGCACACTCATCCCATCATCCTTGCCACTTTCTGCAGCAGCTCTGGAGTCCTCTTTCCTGAGGGTCTTTAGCTGCACTGTCCTGGCTGCCTCTGTGTCTTGAATGGATTCAAAACATCTCCTTTCCGTGATCATTTTGACTTTGGGGAAGATCCAGAAGTCCCGTGGTGCCAGACCTGGTGACTAAGGTGGATGAGGATATAGCATCATTTTTTAGGAGCTACCTTTTCATTGGCAGCAGCAGTCACATTTTTTTTTAATCACACTTCATAAAGACACTCACGAAAGAGAATTCCAGAGCTTCTTCAGAAAGTGGCAAGGGTGATGGGGTGAGTATGCTCAAATGAGGAAAGTATTCTGAAGGATATTAATGGCAACATGTCATTTCCTGTAATATATTTTTTAAATTAAAACATTCACTAATGCTTTTGTTACACTGAATATATACTGTTTACTCCGTGAAGAGCTTTCAATTGTCAGGACAAATCCCTAGAAAAACAGGTGACTTTGGCTTGGGCAGAGGGAAGACTCAAGTCAACAGAGAATCACTGTGGGCTAAAATACTTGAAAGTAATACAATAGAAGAAAAGCAAGAGTCCCGGTTGCTGGTTAGAAAGAAAGCCAAAGATTGAAAATTCAATCCAAGCTGTTAAAGAAAAATACTCACAGTTATAGCTTTATTTTCCCCAAAGACTTCAGTAGAATTAGTCCTGGGTGGAATTAGTCCTTCAGTGGAATTACGTCCTTGTGAATCATTCTCATGAGAACTGCACTGGTAATTTAAAGGCAGTAAGGCAGACAGAGCAAGGCACAGTGTCTCACAGGAGGAGGTGACAACTGGATGGGGCTGGTTGGTCACCTGTCTGGGCACAAGTACCACTGCATAGGAAGTGGAGAGCAAGTGAGCTCTCCAAGGGTCCTGTCTGCAGCAGGAGGCTCAGCACGGATTCCTGGAGAGTTGTGGTCATTCAAGGAGAGGACTCACACGCGGATGCTGGAGTGAGCTTCACACTAAGATGTGCACAACAAATGTCTGCAGTGAGAAATAATCGCATTGTCGGGAAGCACAAGTGGAGACCAGGGATTCTGTCTGTATCCAAACCTCCCTCTCCTAGCCCACCAAGAGAGAATTCTGTACTAATCTTCAAAGATATCTAATGAAGGGGCTGCGTCATGAGATGGAGAAATAGACTAACATCTTAAACACTGGTGAGGCTGGCCGTAGATGCAGACAGAGGGTATGACCTCAGGCAGCTGTGTAGCCCAAGAACAACTGTGGGCTCTTGCAGGGGGAAAAAGAACAGTGAATCTCTAGAATGATGAGACCATAGGGTGAGAAATGTTGGCGAGTGTGACTTTTTCCTTTGTCCCGTGGATGTTCCAGGTAGAGACTTGCAGGGGCTAACTTGACTGGGCACCACTCTCTCCTGCAATACCTTTTTCCTGACTCAGTCTTAGGGGTTAGATCTAAATGTCCCTCAAGACACTTATGTGTTTAGGAAGGTGATTGAATTATGGGGTTGCTACAGGGGACCTAGGAAGTGGGGCCTGTTGGGAAGAGGTGGGTCACTCATGTCTGGAAGGAGTATCTCCCTCCCTGGCTCCTCCCTGGCTCCTCCCTTCTCTCACTGTGCTTCTTGACCACATGACCAGAAGCTCTCTGCACCACACCCTTCCACCATGCTGTTTCTGCCTGAGAGCTGAGCACAGACTGAAACTGTGACAGCGAGGCTTCCTATAGCCCAGAAATTCTTACCCCATACTTCAATAGTGTCAAGTATGTATTGGCTAAGCTTGGAAGTATTCTTCTCCCAAAAGTCACCATTCCTTATTTGTAAATTTAAACAAATTATGTGAACAGACCAAGACAGTTGGAGGAGGGCAAAGGTAGTGACAGAAGTCAGATATGTTGTCTTCGGGTAAAGCAAGACAGTGTGTTGTTTACTCTGAAGTCAGAGTTATAAAAATCTACAGTTTCATCTGAGGAAATGTTTATTGTAACATGACCACAAAACAGTGAAATGAAATTTATACATAAACATGGCTATGCTTAAAAATAAAACTATAAATAAGAAAGAAAGAAACTGGGCAAGATGTGAATTAAGCCGTGTACACTGGTTCTCCATGTGCCATGGTAGAGAGATTTTTCTCTTATTATTTCTTCTTATCAAAAAAATGAATGATGATAAGTATTTAAAACTTTATGGTTGAATAAGTAATAACCTTTTACCATGACTTCAGATTTCTTAAGAATGACTGTCTGATAACTGTACTGCTCTTTGGCATGAAAATTCTCTCTTAGAATGACATCTACCATCACACAACAAGGACACAAAGCCTTGGCTCTTGCTTGTCAGGCAAATTATAAATCTTTAATATACACAGAGAGCTGGAAATTTCTTGTAAAAGCACTCTCCCAAACCCAAGTTAGGTTAGGTTCCCAAAACTACGTTGTATGGTAGGTGAAAACAGGATTAATACCCTAACAGGGCATACAGAGACGGAGAGCTAAAAGACTGGGTGTGGGTAACTGAAGGAGGACAAGACATTGCCAACCATGAAAGCTGCTGATTTCTAGTTTTCTCCTTGCTTTAGTATCTGTTTTTTCTTTAAAAATGCATAGTTAATTTCAAGTAAGACTCTATAAAGGATTGCTTCTGCTTGTGTAAATGGCAGTTCATAATTCCTCTCTTAATATACATATTGAACAATGTTTAAACAGAGAGTTCCATACTGAATTTTAAGACATAGGAAGTAACCAGTGTATTCATTTGTACAACCGGGGTAACCTATTTTGGAACAGATGTGAACATGTTTTTCACATACATTTCCTGAATATATGGATATTCACATAAGACATATCACTGAAAATTAACACTCTAGCTTTGCACTGGCTTTCAGAAAATTGAGACTCCCTGCTAGGGATTTTTTGACTGGAAGTCCAAGGGATGCAGAACATTGTCAGTGTCCCCTGGTTTTCTTGAGTCAACGCCAGGCAAGCTCAGGTGTCCCGAGGTACTCCATCCTCCACCCCAGATTTATTATCGTCTGTGCAGTAAGAACAGAAAACATGGCATTCCTCTGTGTGGTTATGTCTTAGCATAATAATCTGAGGGCATTAAGTGATTTATTTGTATGTGCTTTGTTTTATTTTATTTCAGTTTAGTTTATTTGATTTTGCTGTTTGTCTAGCTTTTAGATTTATGATTTAGCTACGAGAATAGTTACATATTGTGATTGGCTGTAAGAGAAGTCAGACTTCCAGACAATTGGAATAATTTTTAAATAAAATTTTATCATTTGCATTTAGGACTTTCCCACAGATTCCTAAAGTAAATCCCAAGAATGTAAAGCAACATTTTTATAAAGTCATTTGCAATCACATATCTACATGAATCAAGATACTTGAATCTCATATAATCATAACAAAATATCAGAATAAATTAGGTGGTAGCATTCAGACTGAGGTCCCAGATTTCCACTATGCCAAAATTGCTCTGTTTCTTAATCACTTGATATTATAAGAGAATGTTATAAATTTGAGCTCATAAAACACATTCGTATTAAGAAATTCTGACTGCATCTGTCACCTGCTTTATATTGTACACATCTATTGAGTGGCTCATGTGGCAATACGATCCTCTTCTTTAAAATTTGAGAAACATTAATGGACACCAACACTAGACCAAGGGTAGTGATCAGACCCATCACTTTGATGGCTTTGGCCTGCTCTCTGTACTACATTGCTCTGCTCCACTAGCACTGCAGTGACTTTGTAGGTTGCCTGAGCTCCCAAGATGGGCAGCATTTGCAAACAGGCAGTCGGTGTCCAAATGTCAAAGTGGAGCAGTTTCAGATGCCTAGAGTTTAGTCTGTGTGAAGTGCAGAGGCAGAGCTGGCTGTTCCCAGGGAGCCTTTTCTGAGCTCTGTAGCAATCCATCCCAGGCTAAGACACTGGGAACACCAAGTAAGCTACTGGCTGGAGGCTAAGGACCCTGGGCAGTAGCTTATCAGAATAGCTTTTCATGACTGTGCATCTCTTCTGTCTTTGAACTGAAGCCACTCTGCTGACATGACATATCCAAGAGAAATGGTCATGGGATTTCTCAGCACCCTACAATCACCACTGAGGAACTAATTAAAGAAGCCACCCTAAGCTTTTATATCAGAACATATTAGTCACTTCCTCAACACCAGGACAAGATACCAGCCACCTGCAATTTAAAGGAGAAGAGGATTATTTGGGTCATAGTTTCCAGTTGGTTCAGTCCATGGTTGGCTGGCTCCAAGGCAAAAACAGCATGGTGGAAGGACACAGTGAAGGAAAGCTGATCACCTCCTAGCATCCAAGAACCACAGACAAAAATACGTCCTTCTAGGTCATGCACCCAGTGACCACCTCCAAACAGGCCCCACCTACTAACAGCCCATTTAGCCATGAACCCATCCACAGATGGATCCACTAATGAGTCCAGTCACCATCCAAAAGCCCCACCTCTGAACACAGGAGGCTCTCCTAACATAGTTTTCTCCTGTGACTCTTCTCATTCTTTCTGTCCAGCTACGCTAAGGTACACGATCTGCTGCTTTTTGCTTCCTACCCCAGGGTTTCTCTGTTGCTGTTAAGTGGGATTTGTAAGACAACTTCTCAGCTTTTCTGATGTCTTTACTGACTTAAAAGCTGAACAAGGGAGTTTCTACCTCAATGAGCAAGTCTTGAACATACGAGAATGGAAAATGACTCATCAATGCATCCTGTCCACCCTTCACTCTGTGTACAGCAGTCTGAGGGTCCTCAGTTTTCTCAGGCAGTGATCAGATTGAGAACACACCTCCTGTTTCGCTTTGCCTTCTTACTGTTTCACTCTTTCCCGACATCACTTTATGCCCTGGTCTCAAGCTCTGCTTTCAGAGCCACTGACCTAATATTGACCTTCACATTTTATGTTTAGCCTTGGCCCCTGGCGTAGCTGCCAAAGAATCCCATAAATTTCATGCGTTAAGTTGAAGCAACAGTTCTCACTATTTAGCCCACAGGAAATCTATGTGGGGTATTGAAGATCTAATAAGCGCTGATGATGCATTCTTATCCCAAGACACTCTCCTTTCAGCATGGAAGACTGAGAGGCAAACAGAAATTTCAATGGGAAGGGATCTTTCGTTTTATAATTCAGTTAAACTTTTGTTCATTCATCTTGAGCTACTGTATCTTCCAGACGCTTCTATGTACAGAGAAAGGTTGACATGAAGCTGTTTGCAAATTGATCATCTCAAGGAATGGTGAAATCCGTCTGACCTGGAGCTGTCCTTTGATAGTACCTGTCTAGGAAGGTATGTGCCTAATGTGTCTTTCACATTCCCGTAAGAGTCATAGGGACCAGATCATGACAGTCTCATCCACCCAAACTCCAGGGTCTCATTCAGCCTCCTCTTTAGGACAAATAAGAAGCCACTCTCAACTGGTCACATTCACAATAAAGCCTATTTGCCTTGAAAAAACTCTTCATTTATACAGATGAGAAGACAGATCCAGGGTAGAAGAACTTGCAAATAAATAGCAGAGTTTAGTCAAGAATCCACGACTACTCATACAGTCCTCTTTCTTCACTGTTCATTCATTCATTCATTTATTCCTCCATCACTTGATTGGTTAATTAGTTGTTTCATTCTTTCCCATTGGTTTATGAGTTCATCTTGTTTCATTCATTGATTCATTCACATGTTTAGCCAACCAAAAGCCTCACCAAGATCTTGAAATGAGAGGTTGATTTCACTTCAACGAGAATATCACAGACACACAAATATACAAGTGTATTTCCTACCGCCTATGAGCTCTCATATGCAGAAACTATTTCTTAATGGTTGCCATATTTCCACAACTACTGTGGCCCCACCATGTCTGCCATCTTGTCCTTCTCCCCCTGGAGTCAGTAGGGGACTCTAAGGAGTTTTGAAAGCCCTGGAGTTGAGAAGAGCTTGCAGACCCACAGACATGATGCTGCTATTGGTCACACCTCAGGTAAAAAATCAGAGTCACTCCTAGGGCTTCGGACAGAAAACACCACATAGGAAGCCAGTTGAATAGGTAGTAGGAGAGTAACAGAGCACGAGGGACTCGCTGAACAGTGAGGGGCAGGAAGTTGTTTCCTTGCCTAGGCTGAGGAGCCAAGAAAAGAGGTGATATGGTGAGGCCATGGAGTCCAAGTCACCCAGTGAGAATTCAGCTCATAAAGTATCTCTCTGGCTGGTCCACCATGGGAGACACCACTGAAGGAGGAAATAGGAGGAAAAGCTAGCTTCTCCCTTCCTCCTCCCTGCTAATTTTCCACTAGGGCTCCCATTGTCCAAATTGGGATGAATATCAGCTGGCCAGCGAGACTGGAATTGGGGAAAAACAAGGAAGTAATAAACAGACAAATTGTCCCGGACAATGCTCCCTGCCCCTTCCAGTTCTAACATCTCCTAAGTCTCTAAGCAGATCTTGGTCAGATCCATGGTCCAGAGCACATTTTGGTTTAAGCAAAGAAGTGCTTTTCATCTTGGAAGAAATGCCAAGGATATGTGATTCCAGGCTCTTAGTTTTTTCAGTTTGTTAAACAGATGAAAATATGCTATTCTAGACTGTGCCTTAATAACCTACACACGTGCCTACACAATGGAGGAAAATAAATATTTGTATAAAGAGACAGAGACATGGGTGTATAATCTTCAAAGGGAATTTCTCATCAAGTAGAAATGTAAGCTAACATATGTTATTAGAAAACAATATACCTTTATTTAGTTCAGTGTCCTCTAAACAAAGTCTGGTTTTCATGTGCACAACCATTCTAAATCTACCTTCCAAAAGACAAGAGGATCCAGGCTGGGAAATCTGAAAGAAGGAAAATTTTCAGATAAGCATCCAGAGAATGGCAAGGGAATGATACAGCATAGCTAGAAAGCAACAGAGAAGAGAAGTCACAGGGGGTCACCCCCTTATGGAAGTCAACCATCGGAGGAAGTCACACCAGCCAGACTGTGATGCTGGGGCCAGAGGGGACAACCTGTACCCAAGTGGCAGGACTGAATAAAAATGGGACAGAGAAATCCACACACTCTGTCTATAGATGGCTTCATTTACCAAAAATAAACACATATTAAACCAGCTTTTATTATATACCCACTGCATAACAGATCTATGGTAGATGAATTCTATGACTGAATTAATCCCTTTGCACGTTAGAGAAACACCTCCTCATGGAGATAAAATAAATAAGGTCACGTGTACAAGCCAGACAGTCTGATCCAGGGAAAGTTATCAATAATTCAAAGCCACTTTTAGGTGACTGTGATTTCTATTCTTGTCACTATATATTATCATTTTATCATCACATATGCATATTTTAAAAATAAGATTTTAGATTTATTCTACCTCCTGCATTTAACTATGACTTCAGCTAGTTACATACTGTAAAGTAGAAATGCTCTTCCATACATTTTCTTATGAACTACAGTTGGGCTAATCTGTCAAGAAGTGTGGAAACCCAAAAGCCATCGTGGTTGGGCACTGGAACGCATTCCAGTGGATATTTTGGGTTATTTATTTAGGCTCACTAAGACAGCACACCAAGCCTATATTCAGTGTTCTTTCATGCATCATTTGATTTAGTTTTTACAGTAAACTCCCAAAGTACAAACCCTCTCCCTTTCTCTCTCTCTCTTGGAACTGAACCCAGGACTTTTTTACTGAGCTACATCCCCTTCCCTTTCTGGTTTTTATTTTGAGGCAGGGTCTCAGTAAGTTCCCCAGGCTGGGCTTGAACTTGGGATTCTCCTGCCTTAGCCTTTCACTGTGCTGGAATTACAGAAAAGACCCCCAGCCAGGTGCTGACAGAGCTGGAATTCATCTGACCTGTTGACCACATGTCCAGTGGTCTCCCCACTGTCCTGTCCTCCCAGATTTCCAACCCAAATCCCCTGCCTGGTTGCCCAGGGAGCCCACAGAGCCATGGAAACTCTTCCAAGCTTAGCCCAGCGTTCAGCCCAGGTGTTCGATTCTTGGCCTTACCTGCTCTAGATTATGCTTTCCAGGGACTTTTGTGAAGGAGATCTCACATAATAACCCTATCATTAGTATTACCATCATTATGATCATAATCCTGTCTCTGAAATAATTTCCATAAAATATATTTACTAAAGGAAAGCAGCACTTGAGATAAAAATGCTAATACATCCCCATACCACACAATCCCCAGATGGCCTTGTTTTAAGTGGAAGAAGACACCATAATAATAACCACGATTACCATCAGTTCCACAGGGTGCAGATGTGGATGCGACAAAGATGCTGGGATGCTCCCATAGAAGTTCAGAAAATCTTTCTGTCCTCCATATGACACAAAGGCATGAATCCAGTTAAAGAACGGGTTCTGTGCACTCACATTTTCATCTTCCTTGCATATCTATGCCCCAGATGGCCTCATGTTTAATGGGAGGAGAATAATAGTCACTTTGTGAGCCATTTGGGAGAAATTACAGAAGTATGGGAACTGCCCTGGGTATCTTTATTCAATTTTCTCTCATTTCCCCAGCAGTGTGAATAAAGAACTGCATAGTTTAGCCGAGGGTGCCATCTTGACTTCTAAAGGGAAGGACATCTAAAGTGAATTCTCCTCTGACCCTTGGGACCTACTTGGACTCATGCACAGGAGAACACAGCAAGCCTGTTCCTTGCCTCATGCTCCCTTTGCCCCTACACACACACACACACACACAATGACACAATAATGACACAATATGTCTTCACATCTCGGATACCTAACTGTAAGTGCTTCAAAAATTGAAAAATATTTTACTATGTTTTTCCCTTTTGCTTTTAAATTGAAACTTCTTGGCTTACATAAATACTGCCTTAGGACAATCTACCAGATTCTAGTAAAGATAATGTTTTGATCTCTAACTTTAAAGTCCAAGACTTTGTGTTATTTAGGAAGAGAATGTGGCGTTGGGTCTCCTTGCTGAGTGAGGGGACAGGAGAAAGGCGCTCTGTCTTGATAACACTGGGCAGAGGTCTTCCCTGGGTGGCACTCTAAAGCTCAACAGCTCTGGGAATCTTTACACTCCCTGGGATTCCAGGCGTCGGAGCAGAGAAGGATCCATATCAAACTCACTAAGAGATGTCCGAGCTAGAAACTGGCATCAGGATCCCAGCCTCTGATTCACCACATTTCTGGAGTGCCAGCGATGGTGGACACAAAGCCAGGAGGACCCAAAGTCTTGAGTTCTGTAGTGCCTACAGCAAAGGCGTACTGTGCTAATGACTTAGCAGTAGCAGAACAAAATGTCCTCACAATGCAAGCATTGAAGAAGAGACACCAGAGATCTTTATTTTCCAAATGAGTGATCCAAAAGTTGAAAAAGCTGAGTACATTTGCTAAAAGTGGTGATAGATTCAGGTCAAAATTGACTGTACCCACTCCCAACCAAGCGTTCTTTCCATCCACCACAGAGCATGATCCAGATCCCATGATCTTATTCCTCCCAGCAGAAACCCCAGTGCCTCCACCCTGAGGGCTGAGGCTTAGGCCAGCCAGCCTTCTTGCCCCATGTCCTATCAAGCTCAGTATAGACACCTGGAGCCATAGACAGGCAACTACTGCTTTAGCTGGCAACTGATGCCTGCTGCTTCCCTAATGAGAGTCCTCCTTGTGCAGTTTCCATCCTGCCCAAAGGGAATGATTCCTGTACCTCATAATTCTCCACCACTCCCTTCAGAGCAACAACATTTTTATCACTACTTGTGCATTTGATTCAAGAAAATAAAGATGCTTTTGAGAACTATTAATGCATCATTTAAAGTTCTTTCCTTCCTCTCCTTATTCAAGTTCTAGTCCTTTTTTTTTTTTTGGTACTGGGGATCAAACTCTGGTCCTTGCGCTTGCACAGCAGGCAGCAAAACCACTGAGCCAAATCCCCAGCCCCAAGTTCTAGTCCTTCTTAATAATACACGTTATGTATCAGCCTCATTATGTCCTCAACAAATAATCCTCTTTTCTCTAAATGTGTGCTGTGTAGCACAGTACACACCAGCCATATGTGGCATTCTACCTGAGGGTGAATTATTTAAAACCGATGAGATTGAAAACAGGATTTCAGTAGTCACATTTCAAGTGCCCATTAGCCACAGGTGGCCGGTGACTGCCACACTGAGTAGCACACATATAGAGCATTTTCATTGCCACATAGTTATATGGAATAATATTGCTCCAAATGCTAAGGATACCTTTTAGAAATAAATAGCTGTATTGAAAGGTAGGATCATAAAGTTTTTAAATGCAAAAGACTTTGGAAAGCACAGAGCCCAAGGCTTCATTCTACATAAGAAAAAATGTTAAAACGATTGACGTTGCTGATAGGTGACATGCAGACGCTCTAGGAAAACTATCATGTCAGGTGTGCATTTATCTCCGGTATGTTTCACCTCCAGCTTTAATTTGTAAGATCTTTGAGGACAAAAATGACTTTTCTTCATTTCTGCATCTCTCAATCTTGATGCCACATCTAACAGACACGGGCAGGATGAGAATAAAGTCCAGATGAATCCACGTGGACAGGTGCTGGGGTGTATCTCCCAGCCCGGGGCAAGGTCATTCCTGAGAAAAGGCACACATGTGAAGAACTCTGTGAGGACACAGTGAGTATAGTCAAGGAGTTGTCAATGGGATTCAGATTTTAGAAGTTCTATCCAGATTCAGACCATCTGGGAGGGTTGCACTACAAGTTCTAACCAACAAAATTAACTCTCATTCCTCACAGAAGGCTGAGAGGTTTCAGGAGTAAAACTCGAGACTCTAGATCAGGAACTGAACTAGAGGAAAGCAGAACCCTGACCCGGAAGAAGCAGAGAATGAGGCAGGTCACTCTGTTTATAGACAGAGGGTCCAGTGGGGTTTCTTTCCGAGCTCTTGATGTCCTGAACAAAGAACAAGGCAAGACACATGGAAAAGGCAGCAAAAGTGTAGAGTTACTGAAGGTGGAAAATTAGTACACTCTGCAAGATGAACGCAGCCATTGAATGGCTCACAACAGCCCTGAAGGATAAAGGAAAGGAGTCTTTGTATTCTAATTTCTGGATTGGCTCCCTGCTCACACAAATTAGGTATCTAGATAGCTGTCCTATAAAACGCTCACTTTCCTTGGTGCTGTGTTTAAACTGCCCATGGAAAGACTTGCCTGTCTTCCCCTAGATGTAGATGAAGGATGAAGATCAGTGTCTTTTGATTGGCTATGTGTCTGCATACAGATGAACGATTGAAAGTAGCATCTTCTAATTGGTTCTGCAAACAGCACCAGATTCAAATGAAGGTTGAAGATACCACATTTGGATTGGTTCTTGTGCAGTGCTCAGGGGCTCTAGAGTCATTTTGGGTCCCGTGTTTTGTGCATATCTTCTGAGTCTTTATGACCTCTCAGTTGATTGTCTGGTTTTCCTATCCCTAATCTCCTAGGCAGAAACTAAGACTCAGCAAGAGATGGGACAAAGACCATCTTCAAAATCATTTCAGACCATTGTTAGTCCTGTAGACCTCCTCAATTTAATGAATACAAATCTGCAGCTCCTTCTTCCCAATTTCCCTCCATGGGGAGGTTGGCTGAGATCCAGCGCCCTGCTGGGGGTGGCCAGGGCCATGTGACAGGGGTGAGGTCTGGATTTGGGGGGCAGCCCTAGGTCCCTCCATTGGGCACTGAGCTTGTATGCTTAGAGCATGAGAAAATAAGGCCACCAGAAGAAGAAGTGCAAGTTTGTATTTTTAAAAAGCCATGAATGTAGCTAACCTAGGAAAAAGGCAAGATTTCATGGGATTTCCGGTCACTGTTAACTTTCCTCTTTGGAGGACAATCCCTATCATTCCGTATGAGCTTTGGGGTAGATGGAAGTCCTACTTCTCCCTTGCCTAGTGGGCACAGGACATCCAGACGGACTCCGGCAACAGGGATGTGCTCTCTGGCTCTGTGTGTGGGATCCCCTCCTGTGGTCTCTTCAAAAGAACCAAAGCCTTTGCAGGAATTTCATCCTCCTTTCCCACCTCTATGTAAAGCAAGATCCAATTAAACATTTAAATTGAAACTTAAAGCCATTTCCTGAAAGAGTTAACATACTATAACCCATCATAAAAGGAAAATAAGACCCATTTATACTCAAATTACACAGGAGTCTCTTGCCTCTATCGGGCTCAAGAGTATTTGCTCTTAGAAGCTATTTTTTCCTTCAAAACAATAGCACAGGTGCATAGCCCTTCAGAGTACAGCCTGCCCGTCCTGGGAGGCAGGAGGGGGATTTCACACCTGTTTCTTCTCTTTATTTGCTCCTGGCCAGGCTAATTTGTCCAATGTCAAGATCAGCATGGCCAAGTCTGCCAGGGAGAATTACCACCTTGCAGCACAGCAGCCTCACTCTGGGCATGGGGCTTCGATTTTCTGGCTGCACAGCTATTCTGTTTCATAGCATACTGAAATAGGACTGAATAGTGATAAGGATTTAGAAAAGGCTCAGTGTTTACTGACCTGAGAGAGAGAGGACAGAGTAAGAGGAAAAGGAGAGAGAGGGAGGAGGGGGGGGAGAGAGAGAGAGAGAGAGAGAGAGAGGAAAGAAGATAAAGGGAAAGAAGAGAGAAAGCAGTTTTGACTGGCATGTTGCTAAGGGGGATGGAAGAAAAGGGACATTATTTTGTGCTTTGATGGGCTACAGGTGAGTTCTAGGAAAACACGTCTAATCTTTACTTCTTGTGTCTCAGAAATAGATGGTCACCTGCTCAAATATGTCTGGAGGACAGAAAGGAAGAAAAGGACTTCACCCGTGCTCAGGACCTGAGTGTCACCACGTATCCAGGGTCGGGAGGGAGGCTGTGCCTGTCTGCACCCCTCTGCCCAGAAAGCTCAGTGCAGCCAAGGCATGACCACTCACACAGTAAGACATAAGCCAAGAAGGTATTGCTGAGGAGAGCACAGTTACATTGCATGCAGTGGTGACCACCCTACAAAGTTTCTGCTTTAATTTGAATCTGTGTATTCCTCATATTTCACCCTTAATTTTCTCTGGGATAGAATGGCCACATAAGGTACATTTTTAAAAAACTGATTTGAAGCTGGGCATGGCGGCACATGCCTGCAATCCCAGCAGCCTGGGAAGATGAGACAGGAGGGCTGCCAAGTTCAAGACCAGCCTGGGCAACTTAACAAGACCCTGCCTCAAAATTTAAAAAATTAAAAAGGTTGGAGATGAAGCTCAACGTTAAGGCCTAAGATTCCATTCCTAGTACCAAAATAAATAAATAAATGAAATTGGTTTGAAATATTAATTTAAAATAATGAATTGTTAGACTTATACAAAATTTTAAAAATACTTCCTTACCCAATATTAGTAGATGACATCATTCTAGCATTTACATTTTCAGATATGATTTTTATAATTCTAATGGAAAACCCAATATCCTATAGGTTCATCAATTTCTAAGTCAGCACTTTGAGGGCTCACAATGTCTCTAATCAAACAAAAGGCTTTAAAAAAACATTTGATATTTTTAAATAATGTGTACTGAATTATTGAATATAAACTTATTTTCATAGTTTATGTTAATTATTTAAATATTTAGAATATGGTTTTAATTACCATAAAACTTTACTAAACATCCACCTGTCAGTAAAGAAACCAATTTTTTTTTAGATTCTCTTTCTCCTAAAAGCAAAACAGGTGTGAAAACTGCAGGTATTTATCCACCAACAAAAAATAAAAGATATCTGTGAAATGTGAAGGAAGGAGTAAAACATGAGTCAAATCTTGGTGCTACAATTTATTCCTGTGAGATTCCAAGCCCGATGAGCACACAGACCCCAAGAAAAGTCTTCCTGTTGGCCTCGTACCTCATGCTCCTTGGCCTTCACAGTCGAGGCCTGGCCACCACGTTCTGGGCTGTGTTAGGGTGATTTTGGAATGCCAAACAAGGGTGCCAAGACTCCAAAGCTTTCTAAGAACCATAAAGTGGTACCCAAAATAACCAGTGATGTAGTAAATGTCTAAGTCAGTCAGAGGAGGTATAGATGTGTTTGTATCCCTTGGCAAATAACACATTGTCAGGTGTGGAGAAGACTCCTGGAGTTGGAGGAGGAAGAATGGAATTGAAGAACCTGCTTCACGGAGCCACTGTTCAAAATGAATCAGTGGAAGGATAGATGGATGGATGGATGAATGGATAATAGATAGATACATAGATAGATAGATAGATAGATAGATGGATGGATGGATAGATAGATGATAAATGGATAGATAGAAGGAAGATAGATAGAGATAAATAGATAGATAGATAGAGCACTTACTCATGCCTCCTTGGCCCACAAAATGTTGCCTCTTTGTCAGCTTTTGTCATTAATAAAGAATGATATTTGAATGTAGCTCCAATAGTTCAGCCTGCATTCCAAATGCTGTTCAAAAGGAGAAACAAACTAGTAAGGATATCAGCATTTACCTAAAACATGTTTTATCTCATTACAAGCTTGAGAGTATAGAAACCACATTGTTATTGTGTGGTAGGGAGAATAACTCCACCAGAATAATCATTACACACGTGCAGAGCTCTGGGGACACTGGTGACCTATGTTAACTGATATTTGTTATAGAGAGCACTGGGAAATGTCACAGCTCTGTGTGTGTGTGTGTGTGTCAGAATTCAGTTCCTAGAACTCAGTTCTCTGCCATGGTGTATGGGACATTGTGGCATAAATATCAAGTCAGAAATGTCATCCAACATCCTAATATTTGACATCTGACATTTTGTGTCTAGATCTCCTCATTGTTCAATTAATCTCACTGAGTAATATTTTTTAAGAAATAATTTTTTTATTCATTAAGTTTATTGGTTCATTCTAGGGGTACAATATGATGACATTCATCATTGGGAATTTGTACCTTTACATGATATATCTTGGTTCTTATTTCTCCCCCATTAGCATCAATATTCAAAAAGGCCTTGCCTCCACTTGCCTATAAAATGAAGACCAGACTTCTTATCCAGAAACCCTCATCACAGGAAGGGCTTCAGGTGACACCCTTGACTCTTCTACCCAGGCCAAGGGATCCCTCTGCATTTCTCCTCTTCTGACATTAGGGGCTTTTAGCCCTCAGCTCCAGGAGGACACGAAATGTTCAGTGTATTTAACAGTATTCAGCACTTCTCTGTAAGAGCATTCTCTGTCCTCTCATTTTCCTCCTCTTATCAGAATTTTTAAGCTTCATGTGAATCTTCACTTCTTGGATAAAGAATTTGTCTGAATTTTCCCTTCCTCGCCCCAGGACACAGGGCTGCCTGACCTCTGTGTCCCTTAGTGTGGTCAGCACCGTGGTCAGCGACTGCCAATGTAGAGATCTTGGTGAAACCTGGTTAAGTCCTGTCCGTCTGTCTGTCTATCCAACCATACCATCCATTCATTCATCCATCCATCCATCTGTATTTTTCTTTATTTCTTCTGTCATCTATCAATCTGTCGTCTAGCTATCATCTTTCTGTCTATCCATTCTCCATTTCTCTAATCCTTGATCTTTTCGGGATTGTGTATGAGACTATAACTTCCATTTTATAGATATATGAATTAAGTTCCAGTAACTCCACCCATATCTCCGTGGCTTTCATGGAACTCCTTATTTCCCATTGTATGTTAGTGGTCTGTTGATGTCTCCTGTATCATTCTGATATCATCAATCAAACCTTCATTCCTCTCACTATAAGGTTGTCGATTTTGTTGGCCTTTTCAAAGGGCAAGCTCTCAGCATCATTGATCTCCTTTATTGGTTTTCTGATTTTAATTCCACTCATTTTTGCTCTTTATTATCACTTTCCGTCTGCCTGCTTCATGGTTATTTTGCTTTTCTATTCCTAGTTTCTTAAAGGTGAGGCTTAGATGGACTTGAGGCTTTGCTTTCTTACAGTCAGTAACTTAATACTTTGATTTCCACCAGTGAGAGAGTCTGGTGTGATCCTACTCCACCTTGCCCAGAAGTGAGGTCAAAAGGTTTAGGCTTAACACAAAGCAGGAGGTGTAGTGGAGCACTCCAAGCATGGAACCACATTGGCTTGGGTTCTATCTATATTTACTGAACAAACTGTGCCTATGCAGAAGATCTTATCCTCTGTTTCTCAATTACACTTGCTACAAAATAGATGCAAATCCTAGTTTCTGGTGCTCCCATGAGAATCTATATAAGAGAATGTAGGTTGCCAGTCCAGAATTTCTTGACAATGCTTTACCTTATCTTCTTTTTCCCTGATGCAAAGCCTTGGTCCCTTTGGCCATTCAGACCTCTGAGGATTGGCTGTCCCTTGTCAACACAACTCACAACTCCTCAGAGCATCACTAACCCCTGCTTACTCATCGTTATTATTGATCGCTATTCAACATTCAGATCTATTTAGAATTTATGTACCATCTACTTCACTAAGCTAAAAAAAAAATCCCCACATATGTTAATTTTTAATTCAAATATATTCTCGTGGAGGAAGCTATTCTTATTTAACTTTGGAGCAATAAAGAAAGGCAAGCCCTTATCAAGGTCAGTCAACTTGTCACCTTGACTGAGAGCTGGAAATTTAGCTCAGTTTTAGAGCATTTAGCTAAAGTGCAGGCAGTCCTGGGTTCCATCCCCATTACCACAAAAGATAAACAAATAAAAGTAAATAACTAAGCAAAGATTGAAACTCATGGCAGTTTGACTCTAATTCCATTCCTTCCCCAATGTACTACAACTTTCCCTAATTTTTGTACTTTGCCCACTGAATTCCTGTCACAGCCCACCCATGCCTCCTGACACCTGACAAATCTCAACCTCATCTTGGCAGCTCCAGTCTGGGGAGTCATCTACCTTTTTTACTTCTGCTTTGGTTTTGGGGCTTCCTCAGTTTACCCTACCTGACATCAAAGTGTCAAGCTCAGAATGATGGCAGGGCATGAAGTCAAGGGAGTATGTAAGTAAACTCATCACTCCCTACTTAGGGAAACATTTTTTTTCAAATTCCTAAAGGCAAACTGTTTTCAATTTATTAAAACAGAGATTTATATTCATGGCCGAGTGGAGAATTTTTTACTGACTATTACCATTTCAATCTGCTGTCAAGGACAAATCTGCTTTTGCTGCAACAGAAAATCCATTCCTATGATTCCTATATGCACTGTGGGCCTATCATAAAGACATCTTTCATCATAATGCTTTCATAAGTAATGATTCCATGAGCCCTCGACTCTCCTCCTCCTCTCTGAACCGAGGCAAACTTAGGAACTTACCTTTAAGTCTCCCATTGGTCCCTTAACCCCACTCCAGCCATCCCTGCAGAATCTTTACCTTCACTGAAGTCAAGTTGTCTCAAATAAGAAGGGTTGAGCAGAATGAGGGACATCTCAGAGCTGTATCCATTTAAAAGAGGAAGACCCTGGGGGGTGAGTAGTGGGTGGAGGCAAAGGAGGCAATAAAGGAGAAGGCAAAGACACAAATCCAGACAAACCAAGGAGGCAGACATCTGGCTCCCCTTTTCCATCCCCTCCAGCCACTCCATTCCTGCACCTCTGCCAGTCACAGTGAGAAGGACTTTTCTCCCACAGCGAAACTCAGGCCTCGATAAGAAGTCCCCAATTTGTCACCGGACTCTCAGTTGCAGCTTGATTCTTCCAGGGATCTGTGGTCTCTGGAGCCCAGTGTGCAGTCAGTGAGCAGGATCCAGGAGTCACCCTGAATAGCTACAGAGAGAAAAGCCAGGGTGAGCCCTGCAGGAAGAACACGCAGATGCTCTGCCTACCTGGACATGGAGGGGTAGACCTGTGTGCCTGCTGCCATCCCTCTACAAGCTCAGCCAGGTAGACACAGCCAGAACTGGGAATCAAAGGAGCTTTTCTCTCCACGACATTCCCTGCCTCTGTTCAACCTCCAGACCACCTGTGCCCCAGGCACCATCTTTTCAGCCTTGTTGGAAGCTCTCCATGGTAAATGTCACCTAGAAGCAGAGCTGCACACTCTCTAGGGTGGTCACAGCTGGGACATCATCAAAGGCTCTCAGCTGGAGGGCCTTTCTTCCTTTCATCCCACAAGGATGCATGTCCTAGATTCTGGGGTATCTCGGGACTTCAAGAAAGGTTCAACTGATGGAGACAAATGCTTCCCATTCCAGTAGCTTCTGAAGAAGACTTGGATCAGATTTAGTAGAATGAGATTTTTGCACATGAGCCCATGTGAACAACCTAAGTATGATCATGCCCATGTCACAATAAATTCTAGGCAGGAATACCCAGAGAATAGAGTACAAACGGAAGAGCTGTCCATTGGATGAATGTGCAAGAGCACAGCTGGAAGGACTTCCTAGAAGTGCTCTTTGACCAAAAATTTAGTGCAGAAAATGAATCAGTAAAACAAAATATGGTGGGTGAGGTAGGTTTGCATGTATGGGAAAGAATACTACAGGGAAAGCAGTGTGTAACTGAGTATACCTTGGCTTTGTTAAATGTGTGTGTGTGTGTGTGTGTGTGTATTTATGTGTATGTGTCTGTGTCCTGGGATTGTGACTATTGATATATATAAAAGTACATATTTACATGTGCAAATATGCCATGAATCTTGGTATTGGGACTGCTAGTATGCAAATGCATGTATTTGTATATGTAAGTGAGTGTGTGTAGGTGTGTGAATACTGGTATTGTGATGGGCATGAGTGATTTCTGGATAACAAAAATTAAATCAATGTTTTCCTGCTTTTATTCCTCACTTGCCTTGTTCTAGCATGATGCCTCATAAGTACAAAGTTTTGGAACTTAGCATATGGATTGACAATAAGCTTTTATTCTCTTTCAACCTTGAAGCACAATTCTGAAATTTTTGATTAAGGAAGTAGACTGAAATGGATACTTCACATAAATAAGTTATATCCCTATTTTAAAGAGAAAATTTTACCTGAACTATCTTCAAATGTTTTCTTGTTTTAATGAAAAGTATTCCCACACTATATTCTACCTGCAAAGTATATCCCAAGGTAAATCCTGAAGGGAGTTTGGTTTTTTCTACACTCCTCCCTGCCTGCAGTTTTGGTGATGAGTGATAATTTGTGTAAGGACAATTGCAAATTAACAAATAAGTTTTTATAGCAAATAAAATAATATGGTAGATCTTTCCCCTGCATAACAGTTTGCAAAATATTCCTCTGTGGGCTTTTGAGAGAGATATGTTATGAATTGGTATAAAGCTCACAGGCCTGTGACATGAATTTGCTCCAGTTGATTTGATAAATGGCCACCATGTTCTTTGGGAAGATATTTGTGTTGCTGGATCCACTGATTCCAAAGCTCTGTTCTAGAAAGGCACTGGGCTGGCATCACAACACAAGTCACACCAGATTAACGCAATTTAGGGAGAAACTTGAAAGTCACAGCAACAACATTCGAAGAAGAAGACCCACTAACCCAGCACAGACAAAAAGCTCCAATTAAACCCCAAATCAAGCCAGTTCTTATTTTCTTTTCTTAAAGCAAAGCTTTCTAGACTCTCGGTGATTTGCTTATTCTCAGAAACAAAAGCAAAGGAGTTGCAGAGCTTGGAGCTGCAGACAAAGAGCTCCAATCTTCCCCCTTCTACTCATCAAACTGAAGTAGGGAGAGGGGATTCTTGTTTAACCAATACACAGGTGTGGTCTCCTTAGACGAACAGTGACTGCATGAGAAACAACAGGCTACAAGCTCTCCCTGTGGCTTTCTCCCGTGGGAACTCCCCCACCCATAAGTCTTGTCCAAATATCACCCCCTGAAGCTGTCATTCTCCAGATCTGCAGAGATGAGCTTCCTGCCTGGGTCCTTCATGAAGATGGAAAAAGCTGATTGCCACAGAGGGAAGCAGGGCAATGACAGCTTTCACTGGTCGGTGTTTTGTAGTTTGCTTTTCCAGGGGAAGCAACTGCTCAGTGGACAGAACAGGTGATCTTGCCCCCCTGCCAGGACACCCAGATGATTGTTGGAGGTCAAGAGGGGCTAGCTATGGGGAATCTCAGGTGAGTGCTTCTGTTGTAGGCCATCTTCTCCCTGGCCTGTGAGCTACACAGTCCCTTCTGAAGGACTATGTGTTTTAAATACAATGGGTATTTTCAAACTCTAACTAATAATCCTACTATATATATATATATATATGTACATATATAACCTACTATATATATATATTATAACCTGTGTGGTCACAGATTAATCCTTTGTTTGAATTTTAATCACCTCTAAAATATAAATAACTTCAAGTGTCTTTAAACCATGACAAAAAATGATTGATTTAATCAAACTAAATCTAATTATTTCAATTCACTGAGCTTTGAACAAGCACCCCCCACTAAATGTTAGAAACTGATGTGTGTGGTCCATGTTCTCAGTGAGCTTAAAATAGTGCTTTACTTATTGATTATTTCAGTCTTTTCCTAGGCTAAATTTTTTAAAGCATAAAGTCACAGAAGAGGACTTGAAATAATATAGACATTCTGAAACATGAATTCAGTAGATGATTTAATGAACACTTATAAAGATCCTTGGAACGCAATGCAAATAAATAAACCCAAAGTCCTAGGCCTAAACTGAGACAGCTTGGTTAGGACAGAGGTGACGAGAGAAGAGTCACAGAATCAGAAAGAAAGGTTTGGCTTGAAAATTTAAGAATGGAATCTACTTGAACCTTTTCTTGCAAAGAGGATATGAGAGTCTGCCCAACCTCTATAGAATATGGAGAGAGTTGGGAGAATAATTTCCAACCAGAAACTCCAAGGAGTTTT
The DNA here is from genome assembly GCF_053883595.1 of Heterocephalus glaber. Classification (NCBI taxonomy): domain Eukaryota; kingdom Metazoa; phylum Chordata; class Mammalia; order Rodentia; family Bathyergidae; genus Heterocephalus; species Heterocephalus glaber. The sequence goes on from NW_028258435.1 coordinate 8,966,688, forward strand.
CGAGAATCAAGCTAGGGAAGACTAAATGTTAAAAATCCAAGTATCCGATGACTGAGAGAAAGTGACACATGATCTCCCATTTGGGAGGGGTCCACACATGTATTTTCAATAGTCTCATGGCATCCAGTTGTGGGTAATTTGGTGGCTGGGCACTTGGGATTAGGATGCCGAGGTGCCTTAAGTCACCTACAGCACAGGAATAGACACTGCCACTCAACCTTCCAGTGACATGTGGCAGGGACTCCTCCCTTCCAAGGCCCAGGAAAAGGCATCCAGGCAGTTTGTAGAATCCTTGAGTGGAAGGGGAGTTTCCAGAACATTCCCTAGGCTAATTATATTCACTGATGTAGTCATAGATGAGGAGGCTGCTGGGATGTCGTGTGCTAGGGTTGCTATTTTGATAATCTGACTAATAAGCAAGCCCATGAAGAGGCTCCAGCGTGGCGTGAGCCTCTTTCTGCTTTCTTTGACATGTTTCTCCAGTCATGGTCCTGGGAGAACTACCACAAGTGCCCACGAGTTGGTGATGTGAACGTCCTCTTGGCCAGCTGTGCTGGGCTGACTGTGTCACAAAATTCATAAGGCAAAGCTCCAAACCCCAGCTCCTCAGAATGTGACAGTGTCTAAAGATCATGCCTTTTAGAAGGTAACAGAAGTTCACTGAGGTACACCCCAGTCCATCATGTCCTAAAAGGAGGGGGATTAGGACACAGACACATAGAGGTGAGGACACACGGAGAAGAAAGCCATGGGCAAGGCAGGGGGAGAGGTCTCGGGAGAAACCAACCTTGCCTACACACTGGCTTTGAACATCCAACCTCCAGAAGCGTGTCTTTAAAATGTCTGCTGTTTCAGGGCCCCTGCCCCAGTCCTGGTTCTCTGCTACAGAGCCTCAACTGGCCCAGACACCACCCAAGTGTCAGGATGCCACCAGGGTCCAGTGGCCTCACACAGTGAGTATCCTGACAGGAGCAGTCATCACTTGTGGAAGCAAAACTGTGGAAGCCAACAAAGACATATTGGAGGCAAAGCAGGCAGGAAAAACTGAGAGGAGCCCTACGGTGGCTTTCCCTGAGGTCACGCATTGGAATCACCTGAATACTTTCCTGAAGCCCCGACTCAGGCCAGGCCCAGACCCTTGAAATCAGAGTCTCAGTGGTCAGAAACTCAGTCTCCAGGAAGGATTTGGATTCTCTACAGGACTCGGATCTGCAGCATGGAGCAGGCTAAAAGAGGGCATAGGGCATCAGACTAGCTCAGGGCCAGTTACTTTCCAGTTCATGGCTTTGCTGGACATGACAGGAAATGTGGACAAAACCTAGCTCACCATGACTACAATTCGTTCTGAATTTTATACCCTATTCCACATAACCACTTTATTGCTTGAGTTGTAGAGCTTGGCAAAACTCTTCTTGATTTTGTTTTAAGGCCAAGTGAGAAAAATGCTTGGATCTAAAAAAATAAAATCATAATAGCAATACAAAATGAATGACACAGGGAGCAAAACATTTCTGACAGTGGCACAAACATATTTTGGTGACATGAGTTTTATCAATTTTGCCACCTTAGCTCTTTAAGCCAGTAGTACATTCTAGCTAATTCTGTAAGTACCTACATCTTGTTGTCTTGTTTTTATTTGTAAACTGTGCCAAAAAATCTTTAAGCAAAAAAGATGATTTGAAAGCTCTGAATCTCATTAATATAATGGCAAAGTAGCATATTTTGCATTTGGACTAATTTCTTTTAAGACACAGTTAATCCTAGCCACAGACTAAAACCAATTCGAAATTTCACCACTGCTTAATAGCATTGTGCAATTTTATCTGAAAGGAAAATTCAAGAGGGGGAGCTAGTTAGCTAATTGATTAGAGATCCTGACTGAAATTTTGCAGACAGGAAGCACTTTCAGGGTTGAAGCTGTTTTGTCCCATCAGTGCCTTGTCCCTTTTTACCCCTTCCTTTCTTAGAAATTGGCTGATCTTTAAGCTTTCCCATGAGCCCAGAAGGGGAGCTGATCAAGGCTCGACAGCAGAAAATGATTAGGATTTTTAATCTTGCATCTCCCAGAAATGGAGCTACAAAAACCAAAAGACTCGGCATTGTACCCCATGCCCTGCAACTCAAAGCAAGTAAAAGAATAACAGGTGCATATAAAGTATGTGGTTGAAGCATTTGAATCTGGTTCCTGTTGGTAATTAACAATGCTCTCCTTGGAGATCACATTTGTAAGGTGTGACATCTCACGGCAGGATCCCTCGACCCGCGGCCACCTCAGCCACAAGTTCTAGGTGAATGCTCCAAAGGCGCTTCTTGTGCTTTCTGTTTGTATATTTTCTTCTGTTCTTAATTCACCTAACACCTCACTTTCTCCTCTTCTGCCTGCATTTTTATTTTGGAATCAAAATCACACATACCTGCTTTTGTGGTTTTTCTATTCATCTTGTCATTTTTCTCCCTTAGGAAATAAATTCTCGCCCACTCACACCTGTGCAGAGGCTTTTCCGAGACACAGCAGGAGGGAAGGGCCAGCTCTGAAATAAAATTTCCCAACACAGACTGTGGGACAGTGCGTGTGTGTGTGTAACTATGGTGTTGGTTTGTATGAAATGCCAACAATAGGGTATACTAATAACTGATGGTGATACTATATCAAGACAGCACCTGCAAATGGGTGTGAAGCATTTTCAATGGGTGCTGGGCATTTACTTGATGCTTAGGAAATGCTAGTTCCCTTCTCACTCTTCATGCTTCCTCCTACCTTTGTCTTTTTGCTCCCTGTCTGTCCCCAACTCCGTGTCCTCTTATACCCCCGGGCCACTCAAAGCTGCAGAAAAAAATCATATTTTCTGTGATGGTTCTGAGCAGGACCATTGTCATAGGAAAAGTGACTGGATCATTTTAACCCATGAGGAATTAGGGGGTACACAAGATCACAATGATGACCCCCAGGTGACCCTACAGTGGAGGACCAGCTCTCTGGCCTTGGGGCTGAGGGATTTGAGGGCAGCTCCTTTAGGAATCCTCTCGGTGCTGAGGAGGAGTAGTCCCACATTCATGCCTCTTTTGGGAAGATTCCCCTGTGTGATTGATCCTTGTTCAGGCTTAGGACTGGGGCAGTAGCAGAACTCTGACCATCTCAGCCTAGCTCGGGCGCTGTTCTGAAGCTCACATGAGCTCCCCAAGCAGCCCGTGAAATAAGCCGGCTGTCCTGAGCTGCTTTTCCTGAGGTGCAAAGCTGAGCCTCCTCTGTCCCTCCTCCCCTCCTCTCCCTCTTGCCTGTGTTGATCCTGAAGCACATCTTCATGAAGGTCCTTCATGCTGAGCTCCAGCTCAAGGCCAGCTCTTCCAGAACCCAGGCTGCCATAGGGGTCCAGGGAATGTAGCTTGCTGCGTACCTCAATCCTGAGCTTCGCGTGAACATGACAGGTGCATTGCAGAAGGGGAGCTCCCACCTGGAGGACTCTGAGGTAGTGCTGTGGAGACTGATCATGGCACCGAGAATTTACTCCAGTCCAAGCCATAGGCTGAGGGAAGGTCCTGCAGCTGTCCTGTGGGTGGATAACCACGCAGGAATCCAGTAGAACAATGCACATGTTCACTGGGCTTTGGTGGGAGACTCGCTCCTGGCACAGAGACGATTTTGCCTCTGGGGTCTCAGTGCCCCTTTCACCTTTATCTGAAAGACACGTGGATGTGGCCTCAACCTCAGAGTATTCAGGACCCTCAGTCTTTGCCTCTGGTAGGCTTTGCTCAAAGAGAGAACAAAGACATGGAAGCAAGTGGTTCCAAATCCAAAATGAATCTTTAAAAATAGAAGAGACTCAAAGTCCATTATCAAGAGACTTTAAAAACTAACAAGAGCAGTCACTGGCCAGGTGCTTCTGATGAGGCTCGCTCAGAAGACTCAAAAGTTAGACAACTTTGTTCTTTGTCTAGGAGAAACTTAGAAGCTACAGGGAAAGAAACACAGTGAGGTTTTTTTTTTCTTTACTTCTCTGAACTCAGCTTAATTTGCACAACAAGGATATAATAGCTCTCTCATTGCTGGACACAATACTCAATGCCCACAAATTAAAGATTTCATTTGGGTCACGGTTTCTGAGGATTCAATCCATGGTCTGTTGGCTCCAAGGCAGGAACATCGTGGCAGAAGGGTGTGGGGGAGCAAAGCTGCTTGATTCCTGGGGGCCAGGAAGCAGAGCAGGGAACAGGGCCAGAGAGAGCGGACACCTCCAGGACCCCCTCAGACACACCCAGAGGTGTGCTCCACCAGTAGCTGGGGCAGCGCCCAAGCCAGTCAAGGTGCCACAATCAAGCTTCTCCATCAGAGTAGATAATGAGAGTACATTGAGCTCTTTGAATGTGTCACATAATCAGATAGATGTGACAATCTTTATGACTACCCAAGAAAGAGACAATATTTTCCCATTTTACAGATGAGAAAACTGAGACTTAGAGAGTTTCTGTGGCTGTCCCAAAGGCACCCAGATAGAAAATACCAACACTGTAACTTGTCCCTAGACACTTTACCTGGGTCTTACTCTTTTCTCTTCAAAACATAATAGCTCCCAACAATAACTCACCTTCGCCACAGGGTGCTGGTGATGGCGGAGACAGCTGCTATACGTATAAAGCCACATGCTACATGTAGAAGGCTACCAGTGGAGCCTTGGCACATGGAGAATACCCAAGGAAAAGTTGTCATTGTGTATTCCTTTTGGCTTTAGACACACTTGCTGCAGGGTTCCTCTTAGCCAAGTTGATTAGCCTGGTTTGGTGCATGGCTTTGGGAAATGAGTGAGGCCAGTGTGGCCTGAATCCAGAAAATGAAGAATCAGGAGGGCAGAGCAAAGCTGTTAGGGTCCCCAGTGCAGAATCATTTAAAGACTAAATCACCCCAAATCCACTTGCAACTCCCACTAATGCTAACAGCTGGGGCTTATATGTGGTGTTCAATGTGACCTTTGGGAGAGGAGGGGACCCGGCCAATCCGGGCCACTATGCTTTCCACCTGAGCCCTACTGGTGCCAGAGCCGAAGGCAGAGATGCTGCTGCCCTGGAAAATCCACACTGTATCTGTGCACAGCCCTCTGGGAATGCAGATCCACCTCATACAAACAAGGGCAGCTGTCTTCCTTCAACACCTACCAACACACGGAAGGAACTCAAGACGGGAATGGCCATCATCGCTAATACTTACTTGGAAATTTATACATGATGATCTCATTCCTTTGGCTGGGATGTCTCTCTTTATGTCTCGGTTTAGGTATCTCATCTACTATTTAAGCACCAATTCCGTTTTTTCCTTTCTGTGTCTGACTCATAATTACTCCACAAAAAGTGCCAGTTTAGAAAACGCAACATTAACTAAATAGGATTGGGGTAGCCATAATGAGCTCCTGAAGATGGATTTTGCTATCTGCTCAATGGTGCCTCTGGGTGAGGAGCAATGGTGTCTCCAGTCTCTGGAGCATTTAAGGACATCAACGCCAGAAATGAGCATGCTTTTCACTCCCACATCCAAGCATTCATCACTGTTTCCTGTCTTCTCTTTTCGGCACTTTTGCCCCCAAAGATGAAGAAGGTAGATGATTCCCATGTGTCTTTGTATTAAGTGCCAGTCATGCACTGGAGGACCAAGCAGATCAACTCCCTGGCCTTCTACCCCCAAGAACTCTCAGCAGTCAGGGGGCCAAGCAGGGACAGAAGCTAGCACAGCCACTGCAGGGGATAGCGTGGGGACAACAATGCCATCTCATTGCTGTTTCATGCACAAGGAAATTGAGAGTGAAGTTCCGGAAAGTGAAGAACCCTTGTACATCCCACAGTGAGAAGGTGCTCGGGATAACTTTGTAAACAAAGGGAATCTGTGCAAAAAGCTAGTGTCCACTCCTTCCCTGCAGTCCCTGAGCCTTTTTATCAGGGTTATGTGTCAGAGCACATACAGCCCACCCTGGTGGCTTGGCTAATCCCAGTCTAGTTGTGGACTCTCAACAGCCCAGCTCTTGAGGTGATTCCTCGCCAGCTCCTTCGCACAAGACCTAGTTGCATCATTCCTGTGTCTTGCATGAATCCAGTTTTAGTAAGAACCTCCTATTTTCTGTTGCAGTTACTTCTGCAATTACAATTGTCCTCATAATAGCACCCTCATCTAAATTAGGAAGACCTTTTAGTCTGGATTTCCAATTCCAAGCCTGTCAAATTTCCACCAAACATCAAACCTGAGATACTCTCTATGAGATTATCCACACAGGGGTGAGGGCTTGCAGGGGACAACAGAGTGAAATTACATTCCTCTTTCTGAATAGCTACTCAACAAAAACCATGCTCACTGCATGGGACAGTGCTGCTAGACACTTTCCATATATTGGGGAAGTGCAAAAGTGATTCCCCTCTGACGTCTCAAACCAGCCGTAGATACTTCCTCCCAGCAGGTCTGGTCCAAAGATACACAAGAAGAGCTGAAGTTAAACTGCTGAGGGCTGTGGGATCAGTGCTCTGCTCTTCAACTCCTAGGCTCCCCGTCTATAATAATCCACTCCTTGTGAATGCGTGGTGGATAGAGTGGGCTGGAGGAACTGCAGAACTGATCCCTTACTAGGAAGAGAGCAGCTATTAGCTTTTCACTCTTACTCAGAATTTGGAACATCCCAATTAAGAGAGCAACATTGAAAAAGAAACTAACAGGGCAGGGCATTTAGCTCAGTGGTTTTGCCACCTGCTGCACAAGCACAAGGACCCGAGTTTGATCCCCGGTACCAAAAAGAAAAAAGAAAAGAAAAGAAAAAGAAACTAACATTTCAGTCTGACTCCTGGTCCTCCAGGGAACTAGACCATGCCCCTGCTGTAGAGGGTGTTGGCAAAGGACCAAATGCTCCTGGGGATGGAACACACCTTGGCAAGCAGCAGGAGCAGTAGATGTGGAGAAGTCCAACCCCTCAGCCTCTGCCATCCAGGAGTTATGCCACCCACATAGGCAGCCACTTGGTCTCTCTCTGGCTCTGTTTACCTGTGTGAAAGTCTCCTTTTTTTTTTTAGCACTGGAGATTGATCCCAGAATCGTCACACTGAACTACATCCCCAGCCCTTTTGTTTATTTAGTTACTTATTTTTATTTTTATTTTTATTCTGAGATAGTCTAAGTTGCTAAGATAACCAGACTCTGCTCAAACTTACAATCCTCCTGCTTCAGCCTCCCAGAATGGTAGGATTAAAAGTGCATGCTAATCTGCCCAGCTCTTGCATGGAATTTGTAACATCCACCCTTACAAGGATGTTGTTATGAAGAGCAAAATAGAAGACAGTTAAATAGGAAGAAGAGGGATCTTTGGCAAATAGATGGAGGAACAAGAGATGGAGGAGGAGGGGAGGGAAGGAGAAGAAGACAGAAAAAAGATTTGAAAGCAAAAAACAATGAAAATAAAGCTTTTGCAAATGAGAAGGGAACCGGAAGAGGCAGGAAGAGTTGGAAGAGGCAGGGAAGGGAGGGAGAGGGATGGGCTGGGAAAAAAGAATTAAATATTTTATGTACATGTTCCATCTTCCCATGATAAATGTAATCATTAGGGTTGTTATTAATAAGTAGGATAACTTATAAAATTCCTCTTTAAAGTGAAAAGTTCCTAAATTTGGATTTGAACAAAATTAGCTAAAATATATTTCAGTCATTTACCAAGAATTCATGTAATGTAAACAAATGTGGATGACAGTTACATAGAATTTTAGGCTTTACTTAGTTCTGAGCATTTATTCAATCTATAATCTGGTTTCCTGGATGGATTTAAAAACCAGAAAGCAGAGGGTTTACCTTCCTATTAATGTTCTATGGTCAATTAGCTATCATTTCCCATTCTGGTTAATCAGTCAGATCTCCGTGACCTCAAATTATTCTTCATGCCATATTTGTTTTGTACCCAAAATGTCCCAGACTCTTCTAGACATAGGAGTCAAGTGTATTGAAGCCAAATCAATACAAACTACTCAAAAGTGCTCAAGTCCAAAATCTGACCATGTCATTGATGGAGCTCTCTCCTCCTCACAGCCCATCAGGTCCACACACCTTGCCAGTAACCCCTGCTGAATGTCTGTCAGAGGTGCTGCTTCTCTCCATTCCCACTTCTACACCTCAGATCTACAGATTTGTGATGTTAGAGGAAATAAATAGATCACCCTTGTTTCTGACACCAACCGCTACACGAAGGGTCAGTCCACGAGTCTGACCACGCTGACACTGTTCTCATATCACAAGATGTCTTGAGTCCACTCTGTTTTGACAACTTGCAGTGCTCAGAATGCACTGAAAATAGTTATGCTCAGGGTTACAGTTCAGGACAGCTAGAGGACAAGACTGAAGCACCCATGTACAAAGGGCACCGGTGAAGCCCTGAATGGTCCCAAACATGGAACTGCAGGTGGCCCTGCCCCTGGAGGACACTAGAAGGATGATGTTCTCAGAGAAGATGTGTGACTGCCAACAGGGAAGTTCTGAGGGCTTTGTGTCCATGGTGGTTATCGGGCTCAGTGACATAAACCTGACTGGCTTCCTGTGAACACTCATGAAGGCAACCTCAGACCCACACCCCAAATCAACCTTAGGTTCCCCGGGGGAGACCCAAGTCCTCCAGGCAAACACAAATACCCCCAAAGGTGACATTCCAAAGGCTCAGAGATGACTTCTCAGGAGCTGAGCATGAGAGTCTAAGACTTCTCTTTGGACAAAGTTAGTCTTTACCACCCAACACCTAGTCTTTGTCCTGGAGTCATGCAATGTTCTTTCACTGACTTCCCCTGACTCCAGTCTCTCCAGTCCATTCTCTATCCTCCTGACAAATAAGTATCCTGACAAGCAAATCCGACTGGGTCATTCACCTGTAAAAATTGGGTGAGGAATTCCTCATCATCCTGAGGATTGAGATTACACTCCTGAGTATGACTTATGGGATCTAAGTGTGAGAAAAAAGTGTCAGAGTGCTTGATCATGATGGGAGAATTAGAAACTATGTTCTAGTTTATTTATTTTTGATAAAAAGCACTATCTAGACCAGTGATGCCAAAACTCTTAGAGACGGAGGGCCCAAACTGCAACCCCAAACCCACTTATTTATCACAAAGTGCCAACACTGCCATTGTACCTAAACACTGAGGTTTAGTTTAGAGAAAACTCATACACATGGCTGGAGTGCCAACAGAGAGGGATCTGTGTACTGTGCTGAATGCCATGGGTTCGCCACTCCTGATCTGGACTGTTCCAGAGGAAGGACTTCACCTAGACACAATAATTGGTCAGGAACTCCGACATGCAGGAAGACTGTCATCAGATCAGGGACAGTTGTATCGGTGGTAACTAGAATAAGGCTTTTCTTGGCATTTTTTTCTTTTTTTTTTTCTTTCATTTGTCTTTTTTTTGAGCCAAGGTCTCACTCTGTAATTCAGGCTGGCCTTGGACTCACTGTGTAGCCCCCAAGCTGGCCTCAAACTGGTGGGAAGCTTCCTGTCTCAGCCTCCCAAGTGCCAGGATTACAGGTGTGCCCCACCACACCCAGCACATAATTTTTTCTTGCCAAAACTGAAATCAAAGCATGTGAAGCCATTTGTCACTATATTAATCAAATGCATTATCATTTTTAAAAGGAAGATTGGAACTGTGCAGAAATGATTGGCTTAGGAATCAAACAAACTTTCAGTGACAGCTCTGTGACTTTGGGTAGCTAATTGAAATTTTCTGATCTTGACCTTTCAGATCTTTTAAAAAATCTGGAAATACTTTCCCTATAGATTTGTTGAGAAGACAAAATGGATTATAGTTAGTTTGGGATACTTCACTGCATTGGAAACAGTTACAAGCTTTGGGAAAACAATAGCAAACAAGTCGGGCCCAATCTTTCTCATAGGATTTAAAACCTCTTGTCAAAGTACTTGACAGAGAGTGGGTGTTAAGAACTAAAATTTACTTACTGATCTTATTATTAGAGATCTTCCAGCGTAAGTCTGGCCTCCAGTCTGTTGGTCACCCTTTATTTTTCCATGGGTACATTAAGGAGCCACATTTCTAGAGGACCCCAAAGGAGAAAGATTCCATTCAGTTGTTTGGATTAGAAACATGTCACCATGTGAAGTGATTTTTTAAAATTATGTGTGATATGATACACACTGCGTGTCATCTAAAAAGTTGGCAAGAGGAGAAGCGCCACCCTCAGGAAGTCACCCTGACTGGATGGGCCTTCTAGTGCAGTCCACACTGCCACCAAGAACCCAAGCCTGGGGTGACCATGGAGCATGCCTGGCAGGATTGTCCTGGATGGCTTACCAAGGGCACCTTTTTCTATGCTTCCGCATTAGCAATATTTTGCTCAAGTTTGAGTAGCATTGCTTTCCTATTAGTAAAGATAATATCAACTTCTTTGTCAAAATAATCAACAGTGATGTCTTGAGAATAACAAGATTTCAAGGAGGTAAGCCAGTGAGATTTGTTGGACACCATCTACTTATTTGAAAGTGATATTTGTCTGTGTTTGAGTGTGAGACTGGGAATTGGCTAGGAAATCTGATAGATGGTCCTGAACTACCCCTGCCTTGGTGGCTAGAATTTGGAAGAGTTGAAATTTAAGATGCAGGAGCGTAACAGCATTGTGTCAAGCAAGAAAGAAAAGAAGGAGGTGTCTCTGAAACCCATCAAAGACCAGAACTGGGCCAAGGTTCTTTGCTGTGCTGTGAATGACTTCCACTTACTCCCTGGTTGGATGAAGGTTAAGTAAGACTATGCATATATGCGCAGGCCTTATACCTGGAATATAAGGGCTATCTGCCCAACATGAAGATAACTTTGCCAAAACTGAGTGACGAGCAGGCCTGGAAACCTGTCCTGTAGGGATTATGTGTACGTGGCCCTCACAGAGAAATGACTTTTAGGTCACACTTGGATGGGTAAGAACTCCAAATGCATGTACAACTCCAAGGATGACACCATGGGACACATAGCAGTTGCTGGGAACATTGAGAATGACTACAATCGTGTGGTCTGTTAAACACACTGGAAGGAGAAAAGTAGCTTTTGCTGTAGCTTTTGCAATGTAGCTTTTGCTTAGGAATCATTTGGCAAATCCCAGGAAGAAGTTACACAATGCTTGACTTTCAAATTTTTGTGAATAAATATCACTTTTCACCCAGATAGAAGAAAACAGCCTTTTGTGGTGCTGTGATCCACTGCATGTCCACTGTGGTGAAATGCAACCACAGGCTCCTCCATCCCTGTACTTGGGACCCCTCATTGTTGTGGTCTAGAGCTTTGGCTCCTGTTCATCTCTGTCAGTAGCCATGAGCTATGGCTCACCCAAGGATGTGCTCTCTCACACTTTCTAGGCTGATTTTTGTCTCTATTTTGGATGTAGGGAGAAAAGAAATAATGGCTTTTGAAATTGTGCTGCTTTACAAGATGTTCGAGTGTTTGACAACCTAGAATAACGAGTCTGGTGCTAAGCAGATAAATCAGCCATAGATATCTGTTGGTTGTTTCTTTTGCTATTTTTTCCTTCATTATTGTTTTCTGTGATGTTCCAATTTTTTTAATGATGAAACATATTGTACTTAAGGGGAAATTTCTATCTCAGTTCAACAGACTCTTGTAAGGAACTCATCTGTACCAACTGTGGGATTTATCATCACTTGGACCAATTCCCTCTCCTGCGATAAATCACAGGCTGTGAAGGAAGCCAGTGTGTAAACTATGACACGATACCAAAGCATCATTACAGAGGAGGCACCAGGTACAATTTGAGTGCATCAGAGGGAGGGCCGGAGTTTACATGCAAAGGCCAAGAAGGCTACACAGAGAGATCCTGGAAGGAGTTTTAAGAAAGAGTGTTTGCTTCTTAGGGGATAGAAACACAAGGGTCTGTGGAAACACAGCTTGACCCTGAACTGCAGGGAGATCCTTAGGACCCAACACAGAGTCCAAGAAAAGCCTCAGAGCAGAAGAGGGCCATGTCCCAGGCCACGGAAGAGCTTATACATGAGCTAAAATGTGCTTTGTGCCGTCTTACAGGACTTGAACAGCCTTTAAAGATTTTAGTGGGGAAGAATCAGGATCAGTTTGTTGATTAAACAGAAAGGAAATGGAGTAGACCTTCCTTATCCAAGAGTACTGCATCTGGGGTCTCAATGAAACTTAGAGTGAAAAGTAATTTTTAAAGCTTTACATCAGTGCTGAACACGAAGGGTCATTCTATCATTCTCTAAACACTACAATGTAGGACCAACTTACAAAGCTTTTGCTTGTAATATGTAACATACACATGATTTAAAGTATAGGGCAGGGTGGATGTGGGTTGTATGCAAATGCTATGCCATTTTATATACACCAAGCTCTAGCATCTGTGCCTTTTGGTGTCTGTCATAGTGTGGAACTAACTGTTCCCCAAAGTCTCCTGTGTGGGGAAGGTGATGGATCATGGGATGCTGTGCTCATCAGTGGATCCAACTGTGGATGAGTTCAGGGCTGAATGCGCTGTAGGAGGCAGGATCTGATTGGAAGGAGTCAATGGAGTGAGACCTGGAAGGCTGCATTCTTGTCCAGGGCTCCTCCTGTCTCTCTGCTTTCTGATTGCCATGGGGTAAACAGCTTTCCTCTGCCAGGCCTTTCCACCATATTATTTCTGCCTTAGAGACAGCTGACTATGGACTGAACCCACTGGAAACGGAGCCAAATAAACCTGTCCTCCTTTAAATTGTGGGTATTCGGTATTTTGTCCCAGTAATAGGAAAGTGACTAAAAGAGTATCCGTGGGGGTTTCTGGAATCAATTGCCTGCACATAATGAGGGATCAGTGTATGTCCCATGAGCTCCAAATGTGTCTTCTTCAATCTAAAATAATTAGTTTTTTACCAACATCCACTTTCCATTTTGTTATCTTTGAGTTAGGTCAAAAGATATAGGAAAAAGCACTCCACACGTGGAGGTTCACACTTTGCCTCTCTACACATTGAGGTTCTGATAAGGAACAAGGGAGAGATTTCCCATCAACTTTATTCAGCACACAGCTTCATCTCTAATAGTCCTGGTTCTCCCTAAACACCCAGCACATCCAGCTCCTAGCTCCAGTGTTGGGAGCAGGGCCTCACCTCCATGTCTACCAACCAACTTTCCTGGTCTGGGCTGCAGCCAGTCCTCTGGCTCCCTGCCTTATCTCTACAACCTGGGTGGTGTCACCTTAATTTCAATCAACTCCTCCCATATCTCAGAGGTCAGAGAAGTCGTGCAGCCCATGGGTGGTGATAACAGACCCACAATCAGCATTCTCAGGAAGGGGATACTGAGCTGGGACCCAGGCTCTGACATTTCCATCACATTGCAAAAGTTCTTGGGATGGTAAGTGTCTGAGGGCTTTATGCTTGCTCAAAACAGCCAGTTACTCACTGGCAAGTGAATAACCCAGCTCTGCTGTCATCCATGATGACAATGACCCCCAGTACTACTATTGTATCCAATGTCCCTAAATGTTGTGGTGTACATGTGTTAAACCGCCTGTGAACTCTATGAAATATTACAGAATGATACTGTCATCTTGTCTCCACTCTTTCTCCATCTACCTCCCCAGTTGAGGGACTCAGAAAAATAAACAAAACTTCCATTGGAAACAACATTCTGCTTTTGTTTGGTTTGTAAAGGGTCCAGGCTTCAAAAATGCTTGGATATTTGTACAGTTTACTGTCCTTGTCTCTCTGTTTTTGAGAAACCATGATTTGCTTAGGGTACAGGATGCTATTAGAACTAAGTGATCCTAAATTACTTTCACTGGGCAAAAAACAACATGACAGTAGAATAAACAAACAACCAAATACATAAAAATAGACTCTTCTCCCAGTGGCGATGAAAAGAAAGCATCTCACACAAGAGCATACAATACTAGGACTCATCTTGACAGAACTGCAATTTGGGGTGAGATTTCCTCATTTCTGGGTGTAGCCTTAGATGTTTGTCAGGGCACTGGAATGGAGTAGTGTCATTCATGCCCTTGACACTTTGCAGGGAACTTGGACATGTCATCCAATTTCGTTGCCATAATAAAACTGGAATGCAGGTATTATTATTACTATTCCTCTTCAAGAGTGAGGGGACTCAGAATGGTTAAGCAACTTGCCTAAGATTGTAGTGGGGGGAAATAGGATTTGAACCCACATTCATCTGGCCTCAAAAGCTGTAGATTTCCTGTTTGTTTGCTTGTTCTTTCATACAGTCCCAGAGACAGCAGTCTACATTTCCAGGCAGATATTGAAGTTTGATAACACAAGAAAGTCAACAAGACAAATGGGGTTGATTCAAATAACAACATTGATCATGAAAATGAACAAATAAACAAGATAGAAAAATTTAATTCAATACCCGAAATCCCAAACATTGGCCCTCTCCCTATTTGGTAAGAATGTGGGCAGGCACGAGATGTGGCTTTCGCGTCTCTAAAAAACCCCCAGTTGAGTGGAGAAGGCAAATTTACACATAAATCATTCATGCAGTCCTTTATCCATCCTTTCATTAACTTTTTATTTTCCTGGCTGGGGCCATAGTAGGCACTGGAATAAAAGCATTGCACAAGTCAGACCTGGTCCCAGCTAGGATCAGCACACCCTGAAGATCCAGAGAAGTCCTCTCCAATGTCAACCTCATTCTCCATGAGAGTCCTTTGTTCTCAAGATCTCCGCTGATTCTGGGAGTTCATGCTTTTTTTAAATGGTCTTTTTATTCTTTGCTTTTTCCCAGGTCCCAGAAAAAAAGCACCACCACCAAGGAACTCACAGAGCTTAGAGGATGCTCTGCTGAGCAGGTGAACATCATTCAAAGAAAACAGAAAGTCTGCAAGCTCTCTTTCCTGCAGCTCATGGCATGTATGGCCCACTTTATCTGTCTCTTTCTTGCTTCCCCAGTTCCAGCTCTTTTCAAGTTGTGTCTAAGTGTCTAGTCAAAGTAAGTTCCTAAACTAAGAGCATCCTCCACCAAGTGTGTGGAACTGATGAGGAGGCTATGGGAGCCCAGCCAGGGTGGACCCCTGAGAACAAAGCAGGTTCTGCATCTGAAAATCACAGAAATGACAAACAATGGCAGGGACAGTCTCCTGCACACCCATGTCCTGGTGGTCAGCATGAGGGCCACTTTTGGCAATCACCACCAAGGCTGGTGAGGCCTATCTCCACTTCTGTGCTGCTAAGAGCTGGGACAAAAAGACCACACCTAGGCACACACTAGTTCTTTTTCTCTCTTTCACTTTTAATTTTTAATGTTATTTTTTTTAAAAAACAGCTGTATTGTGGCACATTTGCATAGTAAGTCTGCATGTATTTAAAGTATAGAGTTTGCTGATCTTGAACACATACTATATGCACAATGAATCTATCAACACAATCAAAGTTACAGCTATTTCCATTATTCCCCAAAACCTCCTGCATCCATTTCATACGTGTGTGTTAAAACCACTTAATATGAGCTCATGACTAAATTTAAATGCATAACCCAGTTTTGTTGATGATAGATGCTATGCTATACAACAGATCTCTGGAGTTAAATAATACTGTGCAGTGCATTTTTACACCAACTGAGTAATACCCTGTCTCCCTCTTCTCCTATTCTCTAGTAACCACTGTTCTGTGCTTTAATGTTTTGAGCTTTACTGTTTCAGGAAACTCATGTAAGTAGAACATGCAGTATCTATTCTCTTGTAACTGGCTTATTTCACTTGGTATTATGTCACCTGGTTTTATCTATGTTGCCACAAATGGCAGGGCTTCCTTGTTTTCTATGACTGAGTAATAGTTGGGTAATCTACATGCCATTTTGACTTTACCCCTCTATCTGCCAATGACTTTTTTTTCATTAAGTTTATTGATACAATCTAGATATAAAATACAGTCACATTCATCATTAGGATCTTGAACCTTTACACTATGCATCTTGGTTCTTATTTTTTCCCCTTCCCCTGCCCTCCCTTCACCCCCTCCACCCTTCTCTATTTGCAAAGACTTTGATTCCATTTTTTCCTTTTCTCATATTTTTTCTTTTCCCTTCTTCCTTTTCCCCTACCCCTCCCACTTTCCCTATTCCTTTAGACCTTTTCTTTCATGACACAATATCATTTATACATTTTTAAAATTACAATATCAAAATTTAGAGGACATTACCATAGATTTTACAGAATTTAAAAGGATATAGAAAGAATATCCCCCAAATCCTTTTTGAAATAAATTTGACAACTTCTAAGAAGTACCTTGGAAGACAAATTAATGAAACTGTCTCTGGAGGAAATATAAAATTTGAATAGCACCTACTAAAGAAGCTATATTCCTAGCTTGAAAACCTACCTATATGGAGACAGGCAGGTTTGCCCACACCCTACCGAGGTCCCCAGTCACGCAGAATATGCCGAATCAGCCCACTGCACACAGGAAGGTCTGTGCACACCCTACCGAGGTCCTGAGTCATGCAGAAGACACAGAATCACCCCACTGCAGACAGGCAACCACCTGGTTCCACACTACAAAGATGCAGAGGACACCAGAACACCAGACCAAGGTACTGAGTCCAGCTGTTCCCGGCCCAGAGGTAGGGGCTTCTGAGCTGTTGTCCCACTGCTCCTGGTCCAGAGGAAGGGGCTTCCAGGCCACCATCCCTCCCACAGCTCCCAGCCCAGAGAGAGGGGCTTCTGAGCCACCATCCCACTGCTCCTGGTCCAGAGGAAGGGGCTTCCCAGCCACCATCCGTCCCGCTGTTCCCAGCCCACAGGAAAGGGCTTTTGAGTCACCATCCCTACCGCTGCTCCTGGCCCCTGTCCCACTTCACCCAGCTCAGAGGAGGTAATCTGTGCAGGCGCTAACAGCCCCCCGCCCCAGTCAAAATGAGAAAACATGTAAATAAGTCTCAAAACCAGACTTCCAGATCACCTACAGCAACCCCAAAGGGAAATGAGATGGAACACTCTGGTACTCAATCACCTGGACCCACTGAACTGGAAACAAAAGGGGATCTGGAAAAAATGAAATCAGAAATAATTTTTCACATAGCAGGAGAAACTGTGTTCCTAGTGCAAGACATGATTAATAAATCTAGAGAGGAGCTCAGGAACATGATGGAATCCCAATATAAGAAACAAATGGAATCCATAAAACAGACGCAAATAGATTTCCATGACATGAAAAACTCCATTGAAAGTCTACACAGCAGAATGAGACAATGTGAGGACAGAATTTCAGATATAGAAGATAAGATTGCAATTAGTGACCAGGAAAAGAAAAATTGCTTCAAAATTATAAGGGAACATGAGAAATCAATCCACCAGCTGCTAGATGATGCAAAGAAGAATAACATAAGACTGATTGGGCTCAATGAAGAAACAGGAGAGAGTGGAGATGACATAAAAAAATCTCTTCAGAGAAATAATGGCAGAAAACTTCCCAAGCAGGGGAAAAGAGCTTGACACACAGATAAGTGAGGCATATAGGACTCCAAATAGCCTTGATCAAAAAACAAAATCTACACATAGGCATATAATTATTAAGATTCCAGAAACACAAGAGAAGAACAAAGTTCTACAAGCAGTCAGAGAACAGAAACAAATCACATACAAAAGGAAAGCCCATCAGAATCACAGCAGACTTCTCAACACAAACCATCAAGGCAAGAAGAGCTTGGAGTTTCCAAGCCCTAAAAGAAAACAGCCTCCAACCCAGATTGATGGACCCTGCAAAACTATCTTTCAAAATGGATGGAGAAATAAGATACTTTCATGACAAAGAGCACCTTAGGAACTTGGTAATTACCAAACCAGCACTCCAAAGAATTTTGCACAATATCCTAGGAACAGACATTGAGGATCACAACCACAGGAAGCAAAGCAGAATGAACCCATCTGGCATGACAAGAAATTAAATGTAAAGGGGGAGAACCCAACAAAAAGAAAAAGCCATGGGAATGACAAGTCGATACGTTTCAGTTATAACCATCAACATTAATGGTCTCAATTCACCACTCAAAAGAAATAGACTGGCAGAATGGGTCAAGAAGCAAAATCCAACAATATGCTGCATACAAGAAACACACTTCATTCTAAAGGAAACTCATACACTGAAAGTTAAAGGGTGGAAAACAATACTCCATGTGACAGGAACCCAAAAAAAAGCACCAGTAGCTATCTTCTTGGCAGATCAAGTACATTTCAAACCAACACTGATTAAGAGAGACGAAGAAGGACACTACACCCTTGTAAAGGGAACAATCCCACAGGAAGAGACGACAATCATAAATATCTATGCACCAAACACTAGTGCACCCAACTGTATAAAACAAATACTGATGGACATGAAAAGTCATATATGCACTAACACAATTGTAGTGGGGGACCTCAACACCCCACTGTCACAAATAGATAGATCAACTAGACTAAAAATAAGTAATGAAATACTAGACCTCAATCGAACTCTTGAACAAATGAACTTAACAGATGTTTACAGAGTCTTCCACCCCACAAAATCAGAATACACATTCTTCTCAGCTGCACATGGCTCATTCCAAAATAGACCACATACTCACACATAGAACAGGTTTAAGTAAGTGCAAAGGAGTTGAAGTTATCCCCTGTATATTATCAGACCATAGTGCGATGAAATTGGAGATCCATAGCAAAAGAAACTCAAAAAATTTCATAAACAAGTGGAAATTGAACAACACACTTCTGAATAAGAAATGGGTCATAGAGGAAATTAAAGAAGAAATCAGACAGTTCATACAATTAAATGACAATGACAATACAACATATCGGAATCTATGGGACATAATGAAAGTAGTCTTACATGGGAAATTCATAGTAGTGAATACGCATATTAGGAAAACAGAATGAGCCCAATTAAACAACCTCATGATGAACCTCAAGCTTCTAGAAAAAGAAGAGCAGGACAGCTCCAAAGCTCATACAAGGGAGGAAATTATAAAGATCAGAGGAGAAATCAGTGCAATGGAGACTAAGAGAACGATACAAAAAAATCAATGAAGCCAAGAGTTGGTTCTTTAAAAGAATCAACCAAATTGACAAACCCTTAGCCAACCTTGTCAGCAAAAGGAAAGAAAAGGCCCAAATCCATGCAATTAGGAATGAAAAGGGTGAAATTACAACAGACCTAGCAGAAATCCAGAGGATCATCAATACCTACTTCCAGAACCTATACGCCAATAAGAAGGACAACACAGAAGAAATGGACAGATTCCCAGATACATATGAATTACCAAAGTTGAACGAAGAAGACCTAAAAATTCTGAACAACCCAATATCAACCAATGAAATTGAAAATGTAATTAAAAACTTATCAACTAAGAAAAGCCCAGGCCCTGATGGCTTCAGTGCTGAATTCTACAAGACATTTAGAGAGGAACTGCTGCCACTACTGTTTAAACTCTTCAATGAAATTGAAAGGGAAGCAATACTCCCAAATTCATTCCTGGAAGGAAGCATCACCTTGATCCCCAAAGCAGAGAAAGACCCAACTGAAAAAGAGAACTATAGGCCAATCTCACTAATGAACATAGATGCAAAAATCCTTAATAAGATAATGGCAAACAGAATGCAGAAGATCATCAAGAAGATCATACACCCTGATCAAGTAGGATTCATCCCAGGGATGCAGGGATGGTTCAATATACAAAAATCAATCAATGTAATACACTATATCAATAGAGCCAAGGACAAAAACCATATGATTATCTCCATAGATGCAGAAAAAGCATGTGACAAAATCCAAAATGCATTTATGTTAAAAACCCTACAAAAAATTGGAATAGATGGTCTCTACCTCAAACTGACAGAAGCCATCTATGAAAAACCAACAGCCAGTAACATACTAAATGGTCAAAAACTGAAATCCTTCACACTAAAATCTGGAACAAGACAAGGATGTCCACTATCACCACTCTTGTTCAATATAGTTTTGGAAACATTAGCCATGGCAATTAGACAAGAGAAAGAAATAAAAGGAAAAAAGATAGGAAATGAAGAAGTCAAATTGTCATTATTTGCAGATGACATGATACTCTATACAGAAGACCACAAGAACTCCACCAAAAGTCTTCTAGACTTAATAACCAAATTCAGTCAAGTAGCTGGTTACAAGGTCAACACACAGAAATCAATAGCTTTCCTCTACACCAATGACAGACTCACTGAGAGAGAAATAGGGCAAATAATTCCTTTCACAATAGCATCCAAAAAACTGAAATACCTAGGAATCATCCTAACGAAAGAAATCAAAGACCTCTTCTCTTAAAACTATGGCACTCTGAAAAGAGAGATTAAAGAGGATATCAGAAAATGGACAGACATCCCCTGCTCCTGGGTAGGAAGGATTAATATAGTGAAAATGGCCATACATCCAAAACTGCTCTATAGATTTAAGGCAATTCCAATTGAGATCCCAGCAGCATACTTCATAGACCTTGAGAAAACAATCCAAAAATTCATTTGGAACAAGAAGACACCCAGAATAGCAAAAGCAATTCTAGGTAACAGAGATATGGCAGGGGGTATCACAATCCCCAACCTGCAACTATACTACAAAGCCACTGTGACAAAAACAGCATGGTACTAGCAAAGAAACAGACTTGAGGACCAGTGGAACAGATTAGAAGATGCAGAAACAATGCCAGACACACTCAGCCATCTCATCTTCGACAGAGGAGCCAAACACCCTCACTGGAGGAAAGATAGCCTCTTTAATAAATGGTGCTGGAGAAATTGGGCTTCAACTTGCCAAAGATTAAAACTAGACCTATATCTCTCACCATGCACTAAACTAAAATCAAAATGGATTAAAGATCTAAATATTAAAATAGAAATGCTGAACCAGTTGGAACAGAGGTTAGGTAGAACCCTTGAAGACATCGGTGTAGGAAAAGATTTTATGAACAAAACCTCAGTTGCCTGTGAACTAGCACAAACAATCAACAAATGGGATCTCTTCTTATTAAAAGGCTTCTGCACAACAAGAGAAACCACCAGCAGTGTGAAGAGACAACCCACAATGTGGGAAAAAATCTTCACCTGCTCTTCCTCAGAAAAAGGTCTACTATCTCGAATCTATAAAGAACTTAAAAAGATCAGACCTCCCAAATTTAAAGACCCAATCTGAAAATGAGCATCTGAAATTAAGAGACATTTCTCAGACAAAGAAGTAGAAATAGCAAATAAATACATGAAAAAATGTTCAACGTCACTGGTCATTCAAGAGATACAAATGAAAACAACGCTGAGATTCCACTTCACTCCAGAAAGAATGGCTGCTATCATGAAATCAACCAGTAACAAATGCTGGCAGGGCTGTGGGGAAAGAGGAACCCTGCTCCACTGCTGGTGGGAGTGCAGACTGGTGCAAGCACTGTGGAAATCAGTATGGAGATACCTCAAAGAGCTAGGACTGGAAGTCCCATTTGACCCTGCTATTCCACTGCTGGGGATCTTCCCCAAAGAATTGAAAGAATCATACCACAGTGATATATGTGCGCCCATGTTCATAACAGCACAGTGTGTGATAGCTAAAACTTGGCAACAGCCCAAATGCCCATCAACTGGAGACTGGATAAAGAAAATGTGTTTTTTTAATAAAATGAAGTACTACTCAGCCATAAAAAATGAGAAATTAGAAACATTTATAGCTAAGTGGATGCACATTGAGGAGATACTCTTAAGTGAAATAAATAGGACACACATGTGTAAATTCTGAATAGTTTCTCTGGTGTGAGAAACTGAAAGTGTAATTAAGGACTAAATGTATAATAGGTAATGTGAAATAGGAAGAAAAGGGGCAAAGGGGAAGGAAGTGGGAGGGCTAGGGGAAAGGATTGAAGGGAATGGGATTAATATGAGAAAATGGAAAAATAGGAACAAAATCTTTGTAAATAGGGAGAACTGGAGAGGTTGAAGGCAGGGCTGGGCAAGGGTGAAAACTAAGAACCAAGAGAGACTATGTAAAGGTGCAAATTTCCAATGATGAATGTCATTATATTGTATACCTAAAATGTACCAATGATTAGAATGAATAATCGAAAATGTAAAATAGAAAGAAAAGGTCTAAATGGGGTAGGGGTAGTGGGAGGGGCAGGGGAAACGAAAGAAGGGAAAGGAAAAATGATGAGAAATGGAAAAAATGGAAATAAAGTCTTTGTAAATAGGGAATGGTGGAGGACTTGAAGGGAGGGCTAGGAATGGGGAAAGAATAAGAACCAAGATGCATCATGTAAAGGTACAATTCCCAATGAGAAATGTAATTGTGTTGTATACCTATAATGTACCAATAAAAGAATTTAATAATAATAAAAAAAGAACCAACAGTTCTGTTCTTAAGCTTTTACTTAAGAGTAATGAAGACCATGGAAGGCCAAGGTGCAAAGCAGTCTGGAGCTGGTAGTTTGTGGGCTTGATGGACAATGCTGAGTCACTAATTCAGCTCCCTCTGAGCTCTGTCTTGCATGCCTGGGTCCTCTCCCTGCTCAGCTACGTGAAAGATTCTGGGCTGCTTTCCAGGGCCTGCAGCACTGAGAGAGAAACTGAAGAAGGAAGGAAAAATGGCTGTTGGACTTTGTAAAGTTATGTCCCAGGGGTTGGTGACTTTCAGGGATGTGGCTCTAAACTTTTCCCAAGAGGAATGGGAATGGCTTGATCCATCTCAGAAGGAATTAAACAGGGAGTCATGTTGGAGAACTATAAGAACTTGGTATGGCTTGACTGGGAATCTTGGTGTGAAATGAAGGAATTGTCCTCAAAATGGTCCACTGATGAAGAAGAAATATCCCAGGGTATGGTAATGGAAGGGATCAAAAGTGATGGCCTTCAGTGCTCCAATTTCAGAGAAGCCTGGAAATATGAGGGTTAATTTGTATGGCATCAGGGAAACCAAGAAAGACATTTCAGGCAAGTGACAACTCTTAGAGACATCTCTACTGGAAAAAGACATAATGAATATAATAATTCTAGGAGAAGCATCCCCCTAGAGTCAGTCTTTTTAACACAACAGGGAGCTCCCATAGTAAAGCAAGTTCATAAATTTGATATTTATGATAAAAACTTCTCTCAAAATTCAGTCATAATTGAATATGAAAGACTCCATGCTGAAAAGGAATCTTTGATAGGTAATGAATGTGAAGAACTCATTCAGAGTACACACTTTAGCAAAGATTTAAGAATTCCTTCTGGTGAGATACCTTACAAAAGTACTGATTTTTCAGATCCCTTGAGTTTCCACTCATTATTTACTCAGCATCCAACCAGTAATTTTGGAAAATTACCCCATGACTATGATGAAATTGGGGATGCCTTTACCTGTTATTCATTCTTTACTCAACCTCAGAGAATTCACAGAGGAGAAAAACCATATGTATCCAATGACTGTGGAAAAGCCTTTACCCATGACTTCTTTCTCAGAGAGCATCAAAGAGCTGGAGAGAAACCATATGAATATAAGGAATGCAACAAAGCCTTCAGACAGAGTGCACACCTTGCTCAACATCAGAGAATCCACACTGGAGAGAAACCCTTTGCATGCAATGAATTTGGGGAGGCCTTTAGCCATTATGCTTCCTTATTGAACATCGAAGAATTCACACAGGAGAGAAACCATATGAATGTAAGGAATGCAACAAAGCTTTCAGACAGAGCTCACATCTTAATCAACACCAGAGAATTCACACTGGAGAAAAACCCTTCAAGTGTAATGAATGTGGGAAGACTTTTGGCTATCACTCACACCTTAATCAACATCAGAGAATACATACCAGGGAAAAGTCCTACGAATGCATGAAATGTGGCAAGTTTTTTAGGATTGACTCACAACTTATTAGACGTCATAGAATTCATACTGGAGAAAGACCATTGGAATGCAGTGAATGTGGAAAAGCCTTCAGTGATGCTTTAGTTCTAATTCACCATAAGAGAAGTCATGCAGGAGAGAAACCCTATGAATGTAATAAATGTGGGAAGGCCTTCAGCTGTGGCTCATACCTTAACCTGCATCAGAGAATTCATACAGGAGAGAAACCTTATGAATATAATGAATGCGGGAAAGCTTTCCATCAGATCTTGTCCCTTAGGCTACATCAGAGAATTCATTTGGGAGAGAAACCTTGTAAATGTAACGAGTGTGGAGATAATTTTAGCTGTCCCTCAGCTCTTAGATGACATCAGAGAATTCGTAATAGAGAAACCCTCTGATTATAAGAAAGAAAATACGTAGTCACCATTCAGTCTTTTGAGTATCAGTGAATTCTGTTTGGTTAGTAATTCTATGAATGTAATACATTTAGAAAAGCCTTCAGTTCATGATCATCCCTTATTTGAAATGACCTAAGTATAGACATCTGTTACTTTTTTATTTATTCTGTATCCACCTTAACCACCCTCAATGCATATAATTCTGATGAAATTGAACCAGCAGTGGATCAGTCACAAGCTAGCAATTATTTTCTCTCAAACTACTAGTTAGTAAAAGATTGGCAGCTAGGCACTATGGTGGATGCCTATAATCTCAGCATTCTGGGAGGCTGAGGCAGGAGGATCGCAAGTTTCAGCCCAGCCTTGGAAACTTGCCAACTTAGCAAGAACATATTTCAAAATAACAAACAAACAAACAAATAAAAAATGGGGGACTGAAGATATAGCTCAGTAGGAAGGACCTGGATTCAATCCCTAGGACTGAAAAAAAAAATTGCCAAATGGCCATGTGTGAACCAATAGATCTCTTTATGGTCATTCTTATGTCAAGTAAGACCTTTAAAAAATTTTTGGAAAAGCAAGTTTTGAGGAGTCTGTAGGGTTAAAAACTTATAAGTAGTTTTGTGCCACCCAATGCATAAAGCCTTTCAAAAGAAATCTAACAGAGGAAAATGGAGATAACAGAGATCTAATGACATTGTTTAATTTGGATTCAGCCATGCATGATGTCTCAATGGTCCTTTTTCATTTTTGTGATCCAATAAATTTCTTTTTTTTTCTTTGCTTAAGTTAATTTGAATTAGAGTTTTGTCTCTTGAAACTAGAGTATACTTGCTATACATCTGAGAAATCCTTAATTGTTTATGTGGTATAATTATTTATCCAAAAGAAAACTTTATAATTATGAAAGTTGAGTACACAGTGTTCATAAAGCTGAGAGAATTGTTACATTTTATTTGCTGATAAAAATTAATTTAGTGTGTATTAGTCTGTGTGACATTAAGGATGAATGCTTTAAAATCCACCTAGTAAAATTCCTTAATAGGGTTTCTTTTTAGGAGTTAAAACCATTTTTGGCAGTGACTCACACCTTAGGCCTGAAAAGGGAGACTGGAATCTAAGAAAATTATGAATCCATCAGTTCTTCAGAGTGAATAATTCTTCATTTTAAAAGAATTTTCTGTTTCAATGTGGTTTAATTATATTTGTGACAGAATATAATAAGGAAGCACTGTAAAGGAGGTTTATGTTTGTCGTCAGGCTACAAACTTGGTTTAAGAAGTTTTAATTTTGGAACTAGAGATGTTAGTCATTGTTGGCAGACAAAAAGAATGAGCCAATTTAAAGTACAGATCTAGTGGATTCACTACTTTAGACTGTTCCAGAACATGGCAGAAAGAAATACATGGAGACACAGAATTCAGGTAAAATAATAAAAGTTTTACTTGCAAGCAGGCAGGACCGCCAGAAACTGGTCTGGTTCGTGTCCGCGTGCCACATTCTTTGTTAGTTACCTTTTATACTTTTGTTAGTTATTATCTCATCCCTAGTGGTCTTTGTTGAGTAAATAAAGTTCCAATTTCTGCCAAAAAAAGTAATGAAAACACATCTTCACAATAGATTTGTATATACAAGTTGACTATCCCTTATCTGCAATTCTTGGGACCAGAAGTGTTTGATTTTGGTTTGAAATCCACTTGATCTGCAAAGAGGATATCGACTCCTGCTTTTTTTCAGGTTCCTATCACATGGAGTATTGATTTCCACCCTTTAACTTTCAGTCTATGAGTTTCTTTTTGAATTAAATGTGTTCCTTGTATGTAGCATATTGTTGGATCTTGCTTCTTGACCCATTCTGACAGTCTATTTATTTTGAATGGTGAATTGAGACCATTAACATTGATGGTTATAACTGATGTGTATTGACTTATCATTGTCATGACTTTTTCTTTTTGTTGGATTCTCTCCCTTTGCATTTAATTTCTTGTTGTGGCCAACAGATTCATTCTGCTGGCCTTCCTGGGGTTGTGATGCTCATTGTGCTTTTCTAGGATATTGTCTAAAATTTTTTGGAGTGCTGGTTTGGTATTCATGAAGTTCCTAAGGTGCTCTTTGTCATGAAACTATCTTATTTCTCCATCAATTTTGAAAGATAGTTTTGCAGGGTACATCAGTCTGGGTTGGAAACTGTTTTCCTTTAGAGCTTGAAATACATCACTCCAAGCTCTTCTAGCCTTAAGAGTTTGTATTGAGAACCCTGCTGTGATTCTGATGGGCTGTTTCTTGTATGTGAGTTGCCTCTTTTCTCTGTTTGTAGAATTTTGTTCTTCTGTTGGGTTTCTGGAATCCTAACTATTATATGCCTATGTGTAGTTTTTTTTTTTTTTTTTTGATCAAGGCTAGTTGGACTCCTATATATCTCACTTATCTGTATGTCAAGTTCTTTTCCCCTCCTTCGGAAGTTTTCTGCCATCACTTCTGTGAACAGTTTTTTTATGTCATCTGCACTGTCTCCTGTTTCTTCATTGACTCCAATCAGTCTTATGTTATTTTTCTTTGCATCATCTAGCAGCTGCTGCATTGATTTCTCATGTTCCCTTACAATTTTAAAGCAATTTTTCTTTTCCTGGTCACTAATAGCAATCTTATCTTCTATATCTGAAAGCCTGTCCTCACATTGGCTCATTCTGCTGCACAAGCTTTCAATGGAGTTTTTAATCTCCTGGAAATCTGTTTGTATCTGTTTTCTGGATTCCATTTGTTTCCTATGTTGGGATTCCATCATGTTCCTCAGTTCCTCTATTTTTTTTTATCTTTGTCCTCTCTAGATTTATTAATCATGTTTTACACTATGGGCACAATCTTTGCTGTTATCTGAGAAATTATTTCTGATTTCATTTTTTCCAGATCCTCTTTTGTTGCCAGTTCAGGGAATCCAGGTGGTTAAGTATCACATTGTTCCTTCTTGTTTCCCTTTGGGGTTGCTGTAGGTCATCTAGAAGTCTGGTTTTGAGACTTGTTTACCTGTCTTCTCATTTTGACAGGGGCAGGGGTTATGCTGTTGACACCCACATAGCTCACCTTCTCTACCCTGGGAGCGGTGCTATGGTGCCCCAGGTGCCTCCTCCTGGGAGCTGGGATTGGCTCACCTCCTCTGCACTTAGAGCAATGCAGCCGGGAAAAGCAATGGCAGCACTTAGAGCAATGGCAGCCCAGAAGCTTTGTCCTGGGCACTGGGATTGGCTCACTCTCCTCTGCTGGGAGCGGTGCTATGGCAGCCTGGGAGCCTCCTCCTGGGCACTGAGAGTGGCTCTCCTCCTCTGCCTGCCAATGACTTTTTGTGTTGGTCCCTTAACTTGGTTATTGTGAGTAACACTGGAATGCACATAGGGTTACAGCTACATCCTGCAGATCCTGGCTTCAAATCTTTTGTGGGTTTCTTCAGAAGTGGGATTTCTTGATCCTGTAAGAATTCTAGTCTCAATATTTTGAAGAAACTCCATATTGATTTCCACACTGGCTGTACATTTTTATATTCTCACCAACAGTGTAGAAGAGTTTCATTATCTCCACATCCTTGCCAAATCTTATCTTTTGTTTTATGATAGTAGCCACCCTAACATGTGTGAGGTGATGTCATTGTAGTTTTAATTCACATTTTTCTGAGGATGGATGAGGTTGAATAAAGCAATGGTCACTGTGAAGTGTTGACTGGACTGGATTGAGGGATAAGCAGGGAGCTGACAAAGCAGCGTTTCTGGGTGTGCCTGCAAGGGCATCCTGGAGACTGACATGTAAACGAGTTGTCTGAGTAAGAAACATGCCCTTTCACCCATGTGGGTGTGCAGTATTCTATCTGCTGAGGCCCGGATATAACAAAGACAGAAGAGAGGTAAATTTTCCCTCATTTCTGCAGCTCAGATACTACTTTCTCCAGCCCTCGGACAGCAGAACTCCAGGTCTTGTGGCCTTGGTCTCCTGAATTGCAACAGTGGGTCCCACTGGCTCACAGACCTCCAGCCTCTGACTGAGAGCCACAGCATTGCTTCCCTGGGGCTGAACTTCAAAAACATCTGACTGTGTGGCTACTTACCCTTCACAATCCCAGCAGCAAGCTCCCCTAACAAATGCCCTTTAGTATGACTGTGTCTCACACCCGTATCTAATGCATATCTCTATCTTTTCCTGGGTCTGCCTTTCTGGAGAACCATGACTAATACAAGCAATGTGGCATGTACCTATTGGCCATTCTATGTCTTCTCTGTACAAATGTCTGTTCACTGCCTCTGCCCATTTTTCAAAGTGAGTTATTTGTGTTTTCTTTATTGACTTGCCAGTGTTCCTTGTATATTTTGAAATACCCTTGGTGTCAGGAATGCAGGGCAGGAAAAGGACAACCTCTTTAAGAAATCATGTTGAGAAAACTGGCAATTCATAGGCAAAAGAATGAAATTGAACCGTACCTTATATCAAGCACAAAAATAAACTCAAAATGGATTGAAGACAAGCCCCAGGCCTGAAATTGTAAAACTCATAGAAGAAAACACAGGGGAAAGCTCCATGAAATTGGTCTTGGCAGTGACTTCCTGGGTATGACATCAAAAGCCCAGGAAACAAAGGCAGAAATAGTCATGTGGTACCACATCAAACTGAAAGGCCTCTGCACAGCAAGGACACAGTGAGATGAAAAGGCTTCCTATACAGTAGAAAGAGATACTTACAAGTCCCATGTCTGAGAAAAGGTTCATAGACATCTTTGCTCTGAAAGTCTCTTCTGTTCACTCTTCCTGGGCCAAAGCAGTGCTCATTTCCACAGCCATGACTTTTTTCCAAGAGGAGGAAGTTCACTCCACTCACAAAGGATGGCAAATGGCTACAGTGATGGTGTCTTTCCCCTGCCCTTCTTTTCACAAATATGAAGGTCACTCTTCCTTTCTTCTCGCAAAGCATCACTTCTTCCCCAGAGAAAAGAGTCCAGAGTGCAGATATGGTACCAAAACTAAAGTCTAGGGTTTGTGATAGTCTCCTGGAGGTCTTATGAGAGCTCATTCTGCTGTAGAGAGTTACATACTGATCAAAAACTCAACCAAGCCAACAAAGAACAAGACTTCAAATGAAACATGGCAAAGAAGAAAGGTCTGTACTATTGCAATAAACACCCTGAAATCCCACCCTGTTCATCCACTGAGAAACTTGCTCCTTCCAAGACTCTACCTACCTCTTAATTATACTACTTGGCAATACATACAAAGAGATCAGCAGGAAACACATAAGGCTCAGCATGTTCCTAGGACACTCCCTCCAGTACAGAGTTGGGGCTTAGCCTCCCTTTCCATATAAAGGGATAGATTTTTTTTAAATACAGCCCTTTAAACTGTACTTGGCTTCAGTAGCTACATGCAAAATTATTTTTAGGCATGCTTTTTTACTTCTCTAGACTTAATTGCTGGTACTTTGAACCTAGTCGATTTCATGGAAGAGCCAAGCAAATTTCTCTTTTTACCTAAGTCTATGTGTCCAGTGAATGTAATTTAGTCAAATTTTAACAGTTTAAGATGGAGTGAAATGATTCTCTTGATTTAGTCCTTGTCACTAGACTGAATTTTAATCAACCTATGGATCTTCGAGGTTGAAGAGCAACCATTAGCTACGTTTCCCAACTCGCTTCCTTGACACAGAATTGTGGACTTTCCTCCCTTCTCTTCTCGCTTTTAAATTGGACAATACCTTCCTGATCACATCCCTTTTAAAATAGACTCTAATCAAACATAACCATCAGCAACCAACTTGTGCTACCCAAGACTGTGTTCTCACTATTTGCCTAAAGCGATGATTTTATTAGAACATATTTGTCCCTGAAGCCAACACACAGGCAGTTCTCCTCACATTTCATAGCAACCTCACAGGGTTGCCATGGTTCAAAGTCCTGTTGATGGGATCACCATCCATCCCTGGAGACAAAGTCACATAAGGGATGATCCAAATATATGCTGAATGTTTAAATTAAAACATGTACTACATTAAAAGTCACACTGCCATGAATCCCCTCAAAATCCTTTCCTTTACTTAAAACATTTATCCCATTGTTCTTACCACTTTCTGCAGCAGCTCTGGAGTCCTCTTTCCTGAGGGTCTTTATGAGGTGTAATTAGAAATACAGTGACTGCTGCTGCCAAGTGCCATCCAGCAGAAAGACAGCTCATAAAAACATGACACTGTGTCCTCGTCCACCTTAGTCACTGGATCTGGCACCATGTGACTTTTGATTCTTCCTCAAAGTCATAATGACCAGGAAAAGTCAATGTTTTAAGTCAATTCAGAGCAGCAAGTCAGCCATAGCAGTGTAACTAAAGACAGGAATGAGGACTCCACAGCTGCTGCGGAAAGGGACAAGAAGGGTGGGATTATTGTTCGAAGTAAGGGGTGAGGGGAGTATTTTGAGAAGGATCAATGGCAATGTTTCTTTTACTGCAAAAAATCTTTAAAATTTATACAATCCCCATAATTTTCAATAGAGTTGTTATGCAAATATTTTTTCTTTGGTACAAATTTCTAGTAGTTAGGATGAGCTGTATGTGATACTATAGCACCAAATAGATAATCTGAAAAATTAAGCAATTTAATGTTTCTTGCTCATCCGCATGTCCTTTGCAGGGAAGCACCTGTGTTCTGCTTCTCAGTCAACTGAACATCCGGGAAATACCCTACCTTTGACACATGCTCCTCAGATCTTGAGGTGGAGGAAAAAGAGAGCATATGAACAGCAAGCAGCTTTCGAAGCTTCCATGTGGAAGTGACAACTGTCTCTTTACTCACACGTCATTGCAAAAGCAGGTCCCATGACTATGCCCTGAGATGCTTATGGGTGAGCAAGGGGAGTGTTCATGTTTATGAATGTGAATTAGTAGGGAGTTAAGGAAGACCTTCTATGGGTGTGATACCTAACTAGCAAAAAAATTCATTTTAGTGTTGAGTACAGAAATTGGCATGTGCCACACACTCCAGAAAAGGCCGATAACACAGATTCAGAAAGAAAGCCAACATAGCAGGAGATGACAGGGGTATTGTCAACAGAGCCACCAGTGGTGAAGTGGGGATTGGATTTTCTTAAAAGCAGAACACCAAGCGGTCAAGCCAGTCAGCTGACTAGGGGCAGGGACAGAGTGCCAACAGAGACAGTTAAATCCAGAGCTAGCTGCGGGGAGGGTCTTGGAGCCTGGCTCCTGCCCACATGCCAGAAGGCCCACCCCCTCTTGGGCTGGCTTTCTGCATCCCAATTTTTAGGGTGCTTCTGAATCTGTACCAGCAGGACTCAAATAGCATGAAAGGATTTACTCAAATCTGAACTTACTGGCAAAAAAGCTATGTGTTCCCAGGGCCACCAATCAATACCTTCTATTTTTCTCTTTATCTTTTCATTACCCGAATATCTTCCATTCTCCTGCATTCAACCTAATACTCATTGAAAGTGGGAAGCACCAGAAGCAAAGACCCTTTGATTCCTGCTGCAGAGTCCAGGACTCACCTCTGCATGCATTGATTCTTCTCCTGCCATCAGTTCCAAAGTAGGTGGATTTGTTTGTCCTTCAATTCACTGCAGATGCTTTTACCAGGGACTTGAATCTCACCCTTACTCACCTTCTCAAGGACTTCATCTCTCAGTGGTTTCATACTGTCTTATGCAACATCATTCTTTTCTTCTAATGGGCTGCTCTGGTTAGCATCTGATATTATCCCTGAATTTTCCATCTTCAGGGAAAAGCCACTCCCTTTATGTGATTCTTAAAGGTGGTCCTCAGATGTAGTCTTCATTTTCTTTACCCTTGTCAGTCATTAATCCAACAGTAGGGCTTCTGGCCCCTTTCACTCCTGTAAATACACCCTTTCCACCCTGCTGTGAAGGTTGTGCCTGCCCAGCCATTCTGCAGCACCTCCTTTCACAGATGTTCTCCTTCCACAAAACTGGGAGTGAAGTATAGCAGGTTTCAGATATATTTTCTCTTTTGGCCTCATACCTTCCTCTTTTAATGATTATAACAATTCTCATATTTTCTTAAAAACTGAAATAAATATAAGTTCATCAACTGTGTCTCGAAAATATACTCTGAATTTGTCCTCTGTTCTCCAACA
Organism: Heterocephalus glaber; assembly: GCF_053883595.1. Lineage (NCBI taxonomy): Eukaryota > Metazoa > Chordata > Mammalia > Rodentia > Bathyergidae > Heterocephalus > Heterocephalus glaber. The sequence continues at coordinate 8,999,045 of NW_028258435.1, forward strand.
CTGTCTCTACAAACTTAATGTAGGTCAGTATTAAATCTTATTAGATTGATTGCTGCAGTTTCCCAAGAGTTTCTGATTTACTCTTCTCTAATTTAACTTTAAATTACAAATAAGACTGTGATGTTACTGACCTGTTTAATCATACATTACTTCTTTAACCTTCTAGCTATGTCCTTGTGACCATGCCTTTATGTTAACATAGTTTTTTTCAGAACTAGGGATTAGATGTAGAGCCTTTGTCCTGAGCTACATCTCCAGAACCCACCTTTTTAAAGTATATTTTGAGACAGGGTCTAACTAAGTTGGTAAGTTTTCCAAGCTGGGCTCAAACTTACCACCCCCCTGTCTTAGCCTCCCAGAGTGCTGTGGCTGCAGGTGTGCACCGCCAACACTGGCCTGACCATAATTTCTCTGCCATGTCCTCTTGCCGAGCCTTTCTTTTTTACTGTGACTTACAATATCACATGTCACCTGGTTTCTACCATCTTGCTCACACTCCCATTGGGTTACAACTCTCCAGGTGTCAGCTCTCTTGCTTATATTTCAGGTCTTCAAACATCCTGAGCTTTTCCCCTTCCCTGAGCACCTGTGGAAGCTGAGACCTATGGCTGAGACTCTTTCTGGACACCTTTCATCTGCCTAGATCTCATCTCTTGGCTCTCAAAAGCTTAAATATTTCTTCCTTAAAAAGGATTTTGCTCCTTGCCCCTTAAAAGTGTTTGCTGCTCATTGTTTTTTAAGGTGTTTTTGGTTTTTTGGGGGGGTGGTACTGGGGATCAAACTCAGGTCCTTGTGCTTGTGGGGTAGGCTTTAAAGTATTTTATTCATTACAGATGAAACAACTCATCATTAAGATATATTCTGGAAAAGGGAATGATCCCCCCTTTCCCCATTTTACCCTCAGTGATGAGTGTACAACCTGGCACACAATAAATAGTTGTTGAAGAGCTGAAATCTAGGGGCATAGCCTAAGGCCTAAGTTGCTCCAGTTTTGCCATCTGTGTGAATCAAATTAAATGCTAGTGTAGTTCTAAGACTGAAATACATTGAACATAGGTGTGAGACAATAAAAATAATTTCTCCTATTCCTTTGCTCTCAATTTCTAATTTTAGTGGTTGTCTGCAAGACTGAAATGAATCTTATTCCAACAAAATAGGAATTTCAAATCAATAAAGTTTTTACCAATTCTTCTCATTTCTCAATAAATTAAAGAAATTAAGAAACTTAGTATGGCAGATCATTTCCTTTCATCTCATTAAAACACTCACAAGGAGACACTAAAGCAAAATCTACCAACATAGTATGTTAAAGATAAAACTGAAGCACACACTCAATAAGCGGAAATATTTTTCTTAAAAATACATTCTATTGTGTGTAGGTACTGAAAAATGTATTCTTGGACTAAACATCTCATTTCCTATCCCGCATGTCAAAATAAATCAGATGGCTCCAAAAATGCTAGAAAAAGACTTTCAAATACTCTTCTGGGGATCTCAGAATTCATGCTGACTGTAAAATGAGCCAAGATACAACCAAGCAAAGCAAAATAAGTAAACAAAACCAAATAATGATAAACACAGACCCAGACTCTCTCACTGAGTAGATGCATGGGCTGAGAACTCACAGCCCCCAGCTCTGGTCTGAGACAGACCCCCAGCCTGCAGAATGATGAATGCAGAAGGTCTCAGTATAGCAGCCTTACATTTGGGGGCACTGACACTTAAGAAGACTTTTTATTTTAAAGAAACTAGCCAGGGCAGGAAGATCTCATGGAACAGCATATGCAACATATATTAACTTGCCTGTAAAACTCAACCCAAAAAGGCATTGAAAAGTGCTTTGTTTACCATGGTCTGAGAAGTTGACCAACTGGAAGATTCAAACTCAAGACAGCTGCTAGGGTTTATACCTAGATGTCCCTCAAGAGCTCTATGTGCTCAGAGATGAGACTTTTGGAACTGGGTTGGACTATCGGGCACTACAGCTGACTTGCTGTTAGGAGGGCATCTGTTGGAAAAGCTGGGGTCTGATTGGAAGAAGCAGGTGCTGGGGTGGGGTCTGGAAAGGTCCATCTCCCTCTTCTGCTCCTCCCTTTTCTCTCCACTTCCTGTGCACCATGCTGTGAGCAGCACTCCTCCACCAGGCCCCTGTGCCATGCCGTCCTGCCTTGGAGCCAGCCGACTGTAGACTGAAACATGAGCCAAAATAAACTTTTCCTTCTTTAAGACGCAGGTGTCAGGTATTTTGTCTGAGAGAGGAAGAATATGACTAAGACAACAGTAAAACAAAATTTCTGATCGCCTTCAAGGGAACATCAATAGAGGGCAGTGATCTGAACTTAGGATCATATACACAAGACAGAAGCTGACTCAAGAATATTCAACCATAGATGCCTGCAGTCCTGGGGAACATGGCGGAAACATGCTATTAAACATCATACTGATCACAGACTAACAAGTGGATATAAACCAGACCTGATTTCAAGAAATTTGAAAAATGAAAGATAACACCAAGGAATACACACTCACACACATACACAAAGAACTAAATGCAAAGAAAGCTATTTGAAATATAGAAAATAGAAAAAGGGATAAGAAGTTTTTAAGGATCAGTCTTTTGAAAAAATGAAAATGAAAGAGCAAACCTATGATGTATGAAAATAAGTGAATTAGAAATCAGAAAATTCGTATGCTGGTAGACACAGCACAGGGCAAAACTGGAAAGGCTGTCAGATAAAGATTAGATTAATTACTTTCACAATGATGTTGGGTGGGTAATTTTCTGAGTATTTTTAAGTTTTCAAAATAGTAGAAAATGAGTAGACCACTAATAAGGATAAATTATAGAATTTATTTCAGAATTTAAAGATTAATTCCAAAATATTTAATATTTTTGTTGTTTTGCAATACTGAGGATAAAACCCATGACCTCAGCACTGAGCTACATCCCCAGGCATTTTTTATTTTTATTTTGAGACAAGTCCTCTCTAAGTTACTGAGTTGCCCAAGCTGGGCTCAAACTTAGGACACTCCTGCCTCAGCCTCCCAGAATGCTGGGTTTATACGTGTGTCCCACCAAGCTTTGCTAAGAAGTCAGTGCATAAAAATACCAATGAATCATTTGTAATTAAAATATGTGATTAAATTAAACACTTTATGCTACTTAAATATACATAAAAATACTTTGCCTCTCACTAATTCAACGTCTATGCAAGGTTTTTGACATATGCCTACCAATCATAATTCCGAATTATATTTTAGAATGAGACACATAGCATCTGAATTTCAAGTTTTGGTTCCTAGAAGGCAACAGTGTATTAGAACCTTGTGAAGTCATCTAAGAATAGGAGCATGGGGACTCAGCCCTGGGGGGGCCATGGAAAGGAAGCATATGACGTCACTGTCACCGCAGTAAATACTCAGGTGGGTTTAGAGTGCACATTCACTCTGCACCGAGTTCCTCTAAACAACTAACAGCAGAAAAGTGTGGGGGAAAGAAGAGGTCCCATTTGACCCAGCTGTTCCCCTGCTGGGTATCATCCCAAAAGAAGTAAAAGCATCATACCACAGAGATATATGCTCACCCATGTTCATTACAGCACAGCTTGTAATAGCTAAGACTTGGAAACAGCCCAAATGCCATCACTTGGTGATGGATAAAAGAAGATGTGTTTTTTTATAAAATGAAGTACTACTCAACCATAAAGAATGGGAAACTAGAGACATTTACAGCTAAGTGGATGCACATCGAGGCCATACTCTGAAGTGGAATAAAGAGATCAGTTACACTCTTGAGGTCCAACACCAAGATGTCCAGTCCTGGGCAGTGTGTGGCCCTGGCTCTGGCCCTGACTGTGGACATCCATCCCCAGATCCCAGCCATCTGTCCACGGTGCTGTGTTGTGTATACTCCCACCACCAATGGAGAGTGAGGTAGACTGGGAGTCTGCACAGCCTGCTCTCACCAGAGACAATGCGGAGGGGATCACAGTGGAAGCAGAGCAGGAACAGGCATCAACAAGGATCGAGTCCCCTCTGTGGGCCTCTTCAGTGTCCACCAGAGCCTGGGGAGCCTCTCCCAACAGCAGGCAGAGACAGAAAGTGCCACCCAGGCACCATGGTCCTGAGGCCTGGCAAGACGCAGCTAAGTACATTTACCAATTCTGCCCTCTTCCTGGTGACTCAATAACCTACAAGAAGGAACAGGTGAAAATCTAACAGTAAGAAACTCAAGAAAGAAAAATGGCACCAAGACCTTCAGAGCTGTTTGCCCTGTGGTCAGGTAATGGAAACTCTACATTTCCCATGAATCATGGATTGGCTTCATGGTTTTAGTAGGGGGCTTCCCCTCCTAAAGAATGCTTCATGGTAATCAAAAACAATTCTTAAAAAAACTGTTTATTTTCAAAACACCCAAGCCATTTTTAAATAATTTCATAAATAACCGAGTAGAGATTTCAAGAATTTATTAAAAATTTGTATTAATCATTTTCAATGTATTTTGAATTAAAAAAAACCTTAAGAGTATTAATAAATTTTAAATGAAAAATATTTGAGCCTCAGAGTGAGAAAAATAAGAATAAATGAAATTGGAACTATTTGAAATAAATAAGGAAAAAGTTCATCTGTAATTCAAACATTGTATTCAGTTATACAAAATACACTTAGTTAAACCAAGTTAGATACAATTCAAAAATTATACTTTAATTATATTTCAGATGGCCCAAGAGTAACAACTGAAAATCTATTAAGCACACTAACTCAGGTAAGCACAATAATTACATGAAATATAGACACAGAAAATTCAATAATTTACTTAGAAATTACCAACACACTTTTAGAGGATATAAAATGAAAATGGCCACACCCAGAATAAGAGTAGAAATATGAAGACCCTAGCAATAAATTTGGCGAGTTTTACGTAAAAAATATATGAAAGCATACAAAAATATTGACGTGATTTATGTGATTTATAAAACAAATATGAGTACACAGAGTGTTACTATGTTTGGATGTGAAAACTGAATACTATAAACAATTTTTATAATAAATGTTTGAAAATTCTTCTGTAACTGATTTGTAGATTAAAAGAAGTCAGCCAAACTTTTAATGAATTAGCTGTGAAGATGAGGTAAACCACATTCTGTCATCTTTGCCACTAAATAAAGAACATGGAAGAAAATGACAATGTCTAGAAAAAGAGGTAACTGGTGGGGAAAGGGGAGAGGGAGAGAGAGAGAGAGAGAGAGAGAGAGAGAGAGAGAGAGAGAGATTGTGCAGAATTATGTGCTTAAACATGCCCTAGGACCTTACCACTCTGACTACTTACAAAGTAAGCTAATGAGTTAACTTTATTTTCAGTTTTGGAGCAAGGTTGAGTCATGTGTCCGTGACTGTCATGTGCAATGGAAAGTGGGCAATCATAACTAGCTAATTAATGTGTAAAATCCAAGTGGACTCTAGCAGCAGACACATCTGCGTGGTCAATCCCATGGCTCCACACATTGCCCCCAGCATGAGAAACTCGACTAACGCAGATGAGGAACTGAATTTTAAATTTTATTTAACTTTAGTTAATTTAAATCTAAATTATGGTGGGAGAGTGGCTATTGTTTTGGACCGTGCAATTCTATCATGGTATCTATTTAAGTTAAAGTAATCCAGGAATGTGCTGGCACTGCAAATTAGAAATATCTTCCCAAACATCTCAGTCTGTGTAGGAGACCAGGTGTGTGAAAAGAACATCTGAAAAGGCACAAATTTTACAAACTTACAAATCGCCCTTAAAATAACTCATTGATTTATAACAAGTTCATAACTTTGGCCCAGTAATCCCAGAAACTTCTAAGAAGCTACTCCACCAAAACAGTCAAAGAGGTAGATACTAATTTGTGCATTAAAACTACTAACATGGTATCATTATTTTAAAATATTAAGTACATTTAAAGAACAATGAATGGAAAGAGTTACCAATTATATGAGTAATGTACCTATGCTGAAAGTTCAATTAACAAGAATTAATCATTAAATTGCAAAATATTTACAATGTAACATTTTAAGATGATATATTGTAGAAATAAATCTAAGAAACATATAAAAATACACAATATTAACTTAAATATTTATAATATATATAACATACTATGTTATATATTATAGAATATATTAAATCCACACATTTTATTAATCATATATCTCATTGTTATATTTTTATTTCAGTGTTTTCTGTATTGTCTTTAACATATGAATTCATCTTGAATTAAAACATTATATGTTTTACTAATATAATGGAACATTTTTAACTATTTTACTAGATACAGTATATTGAAATAAATTAAACAAAGAATACTAATATCTACTAATTTTTCAAAATAACAGTATGTGTGGATGGGAAAAAGTCTACTTTTTTGGCTATTTAAGGCATCCTCAATAAAAAGAAATGAATGAATAGACATAAGCTCTCAACTTTTAAAGGCAGCCCATAATTTACAAAGTATTTCTATATTTATTAGCTCTTTTGTGATTTGGTAGCCTATAAAGATAAACTCGAAAGTACTTGAGTTACTTGGCCAAGATTACCCATTTTTCAAGAAGTATATCCCAAAAGAGAATGTAGTTGTTGTATTTGTAGTTGTTAAAATGATAGTGGGTTTAGCAAGTGCTTAGAGGCACTTTGAGCCTTTTCATTTCTGACTTTGAGTCTCTTGTACAATAAGCCACCATCACCTAGTAAATAGTGTACTTTAAAACTATACTACACTGTCAATTTGCAGAGCTGAATTCCCTTTGCAGCAGAAGGATGCCTCTTGCTTTCCTATCTTCGGAGAGATTTTCAGTTAATCGCTGCAGAACATGTTCTCATGCACGATTACCAACTTCCCTGTGCACAGCTCTCTGAGAGTAAAAGTGAAATTATTAACCAGCAGCAGACTTGAGCTGAGGCTCAGAGTGTCATGTGAACAGCACCCAGCTTATTAGGCAAACATCTTGCTCAGCATCACCCACCCAGCAACCCTAACACACAGTTTAGTGCAGTTGTTGAGCTGGGTTAATTAACTGCATCTCTTTCATCCCTGAAGGATGATCAACGTATTTTAGGGAAGTGATACACCCTGACTGGTTTGTCTCAGCATCAAGCTTATTAGTAAATAAAAGCTTGGAGGTTTCATGGCATATTATCTAAAATAACTCAAGATGTTTTATGGAAGTTGTCTCGGGAGTTTTCCTGAATACTACACTCTGTCTTCTTTGATGGTAAGTCCAATGTCCAGATGGACATGTTTGTTTAACGGCCCCAATCATTCCTCTGTGGACTCTTCAGGGTTGGAGAGATGACACAGACCAGATGGCCTAACCTCGCCACATCACAAACAAGAGCACCCTGAAGAGCCACGAGGCACCTGCCTAAGGTCACACAATATGGCATCAGATGGCACAGGGAAGCAAAAGCTTCCAAATCCCTGCTTGGTAATTGCTACTGAAATCTACTCACAGGAGCAAAAACAAACCAGCTCACCTTGCAAAGTTCCCAGTAAGTGCGTTTTCAATCAGTTCTCCAATGAGACGCACATCTTAAAATAAAATACTGTTTTATTTAAAGCATGGCACAACAAGCCTTTCGCTAGAGATGGAAGACTTGGAAACTTCTACCTGCACTCAAAAGTATCCCACTTCCACATCAGAGATCGATGTTAAGAGTTTGCTATCCACTCTCCTGCCTGCCATTCACATGAAACAGAGCACTTCTTCCATCTTCAAATTGAATGTCTTGGAATGAATGGAGGAGAGACGATTTCCCAAATGTGTAGTGCTTTGCAGGGTGACGTACATGATCCCATTCTCAGGCAATTTGTTTCGTGACACTAGATGACTAAAGCAGAAAGTGGTCTGGACATAGGGCAGAAATCCTGTAACAAAACCCTACAGCTTGGCTCACCAGCTTGAGGAACACACAGCAGGAGAGGCTGCCAGGGGCTTGGGGTGCTTGGTGGGAGCCTGTAACTCAGAGATAAAACCAATACCTGGGGCTGAAAAGATGATGACCCAGATTTGGTCATAATGAAACAAGTGGTGAAACTGTTAGAAAATAGGAACTATACCAAATTTACCCAAGTATGCAGATAAGGTTTCTAGGCAGAATATTGAAAGTGCCATTTGGCTTCTGTTAGTGCCATATGATTAGACTAAGAAAGATGAAAATGAGCTAAAGAAAGATCTCTTCACTATGCAAGGAGAATTTCCAATCCAGACTTACAGGGTTAGAAAATCAAACTGTTCCATTTTCAGGCTCTAGCTGACAAAAGACTCGCAAAGTAAGAAAAGGCCTCAGCGGGAAAGAGAGCAAGGGCATGCTCACAGATTGTTTGTGAAGACCCCAGCTCAGCATATTTCCTTAGCCAGAAAATATCACCTTGAGACCCTTCAGTGCTGTAAATACAAGGTGTGATTAAAAAAAAAATACAGTGAGAGTCCAAAGTTTAAAACTCATCACAGGCAGTGGCATCACCCTCCTTGAGATACTCACCCTCGCTTTGAGCACACTCATCCTAACATTCTTGCCACTTCCTGCAGCAGCTCTGGAGTCCTCTTTCCTGAAAGTCTTTAGCTACACTGTCCTGGCTGCTTCAAAGCCCTTAATTGATTCAAAATATTTCCCTTTCATGGTCATTTTGACTTTGAGGAAGAGCCAGAAGTCACACAATGCCAGATCCAGTGACTAAGGTGGATGAGGACACAGCATCGTGTCTTTACAAACCTGTCAGTCATTTCATTGGGTGGCACTCAGCAACAGTAGTCATCATATTTTTTATCACACCTGGTAAAGAGCCTCAGGAAAGAGGACTCCAGACCTGCTGCAGAAAGTGGCAAGAATGATGGGATGAGTGTGTTTGAAACAAAAGGACGATTTTAATGAGGATTAATAACAATGTATCTTGTACTATAATTTTTCTTTATTTAAACCTCTCCTGTATACCTGGTGTGGCCTATGATTCTCTCAGAAGGAATCATGAGTGTGGCTTTAGGGACTATAGAATGTCCCCACGGTTTGTAAAGAAGTTGTACAAGTTTTGTCCAAAAGGAGTAGAAATCTTTCAAAAACAAAGGTGCCTGGAGGGATGTCAACCTCTGCATACAGGCAGGAGCTGAGAAAGCTGTTCTTGAACTAGCTCTTACAGAAAGAAAAGATGTTTCAGAAGGAAAATCCCCAGAAGATGGAACCAAGAAACCTGAGAAGCTATGATTTGGAGAACTCCTTCTGAGGGACAATGTGGGCCTACGTGAAGATCCCTGTGCCAGAGAGCAGTCCCCTGCCAGCCAGATTTCAGAACTGCTATGGGCCAGAGAGCTCTCTGTGCTCCCCCTTTTCAATAGGGGTGTCTGCTCCAGGTATCCTGTGCTCACCCGCCATTGTGGGCTGATGAGTAGGAAGCAGAGAGCATTTCTTTTGATTCGCCCACCTCTGGCTCCAGCAGAGAAGCATCCACAGTCCATCTGGGTTTGCTGTAGGTCTGTAATTTGGGCTCAAGGCTGTGGTCCAATCACCCTTCAGGGTCCTTACTGGGACACTGTATGTGCTGCGTGTGGAAAGTGGGGGATCAGTGTGCTGGAGGGGGGCTGACACATTGTTATGGTGAAGTCACCAGGTGAGTCACACCTCTCGTTATCCGTGTCCTGCGTGACAGCTCTCACCCAAACCCTGGACTTGGCCACCAAGTTTGCATTGGCCAATGGGCATCAACAATTCAGATGCCAGCAAGTGCTCAATATGCTGATGTGGTGCCTGGGGTCTTCCCTCTCTGAACACATTTGTCCTGCTTAAGGGATCCCAGGACAGACAGCCCTTTAGGAATGCAAAGGCCCGGCCGAGCCCTGTCCCCAGCTCTGTCCCAGCAGAGTGCCACCACAGGAGCCAGTGTGGATATCAGAGAGAGCTGCCAGCCGCCTGGACCATAAATCCTTGTTTAAGCACTCACCTCTGAGATAGTTTGCTGGTCAAAAAGAGCTATCTGGAAGAGGATTTTCAGTAGCAACTAAAGGTGCCGAGGAAGAGTAGCAACATCCACAACAATTGCGGTGGAAAAACTCTTTTTCACTGCAGACCTTCTTGCACTCAAACCCCAGACAAAAGGAAAAGGTAAAACCTTTAAAGTAAGGTCTCAACATTTTTCTGCCCATGAATTTTTTGTTAGATGAACTCCATTAAATGAGGAATTAATCCAAGGAAGGGGAAGAGATGGATTCTAGGAAAGGAATATCTAACCTAGAAGACAAAAGCATGTGAATAAGCAAATTTCCAGGATGATTATAAAGGAAATTCTCATGGGCGCAGCAATGCACAGGCCCAGCTTGTTAGAGAAAGAGATAAAAGACTCATAATCCATGCCTGCAAGAAGAAAATAATCCAATATGTTAAGAGAGTTAGCCTTCTGTTAGGGTGGAAGAGGAGGCATTAATTATGACTTCTTAGAAATCTAAACGGATACAAAGAAACAGAGTACTAATTCCAGGGAGGAACTTAGATAAGACATAAAATGATTGTGATATGGCACAGATTCCAGCATTTTGGGGGGAAAGTAAGTGAGTGTGCTTGTATGTGTGTGTGCACAGTGCACACGAGTGTCTGCATTGAGAGAGGTGAATCTTATATTTCAGGAGGTCACTAGATCCGATCTAAAATGGAAAACTCAAGGCATAGAAGCAACGGGCTGTTTTATAGAGAAGTGTAGGTCGTAACCCCAGGAGAAAAATCAGGCAGAAGAATTGGAAATGGCTACTTCACCGAGGTGGGGATGGAGATGAGGGATCTGGAACCACATTGTTACAAAGGCTATAGAAGTTCTTGACTCAACCACTACAACCTTTAACTTATTTCAATACATTAAAGGAAAACATCCTGGGCATGGAGGCACAAACCTGTCATCCTAATACTCTGGGAGGCTGAGACAGGAAGATCGCAAGTTTGAGACCAGCCTGGACAATTTAGTGACTTAGTGAGAATCTATCTCAAAAAGAAAAAAAAGAAAGAAAGAAAGAAAGAAAGAAAGAAAGAAAGAAAGAAAGAAAGAAAGAAAGAAAGAGAAAGAGAGAAAGAAAGGGAAAAAGAGAGAGAAAGAAAGAGGCATGCAGCTCAGTGTGAAGGCCCTGGGTTCCATCCCAAGTACCCCAAAAGAAAAAGGAGGCAAAGGAGGAGGGGAGAAAGGAGAGGAAGGAGGAGAAGAAGGAGAAGGAGAGGAAGGAGAAAAAGGAAGAGGAGGAGGAAGTAAGGAAGGAAAGAAGGGGGAGAGAGAGAAAGCAGGGCGCAGAGAGAGAGAGAGAACATCTGAACATCTATGCTTGTGACTGGAACTGGCATACCACAGAAGTTAACCAGTCCTATTTCTTTTCTGGATTAACTGATGGACCAAAGACGCTGTTCAGGCGGATATAGGAGAAAATGAGAGGCTATTGCAGGACCTGGAAAATGGAAGCTCTGGAAAAGAAATATCTTTAACTTTGCCAGTTCCTTTCCTGTGGGTTCAGACAGAGCACAAGGCAGGACACAGACACTTTTGGTTCCTGCCCTACTGGAGCGGATGCTGCAGGTTGTGGGGAGACACAGGTTGCCCCTATATACTGGCTTCAGCAGGAGCCCTGACATCAGAGTCTTGCACAGAACATATGTAAGTAAAATAAACAAGACACCACAAGATTATAAAGAAAGAGATAATTAAAATTTAGCTGCTGAGGGAGGAGGCCAAGTAGGCTTGAAGGCACTGGAGGAATTACAGAGAGGAGGGGGAATAGCCAAGAGATGCTGGAAGAGAATGGGCCACAGGGCCCAGAGTCTGGTGTGGGGCTCACAAAGGACAGCAGAAACCGGTGCTAGGGGCTGCTGCCATGTGCAATCTTTACTGCAAAATGAGATCATTTCAATTAAATAAGAGCATGTGGCATAATCATGTGCTGCCACCTCTTCGTCTTCTAAATTGCCGTCCCCAGGACAGAGGTCAGAGAACAGAAAGAACAGCTGCTGTCAAATAAACCAGAGGTGCTCTGGTTCACTGCTCCTGCATCTGTCGAAATGTGTGCTGGCTTCCCAGCCTCTCCTGAGGGACAGCAGCCTACCTGCTCCAGGGAAGGCTGGCCAGCTTCTGGGCTTCCGGGAGGCCTGTTCTCACTCACAGTCCTGGAGTGTCACGGATCCCCTCCTGGTGTGACAGTGTCCTGTCCAGGACTCCTGCTCCTGGTGGCATTATTTAAAGAGACAGACATAAGCAATAAAGAAGTCAGCAAGAAGGGACACATGGACTCCTGAAAAACGCCTTGCAGGGAAGTAAAAAAGCAGGGAGGTGTTTGAGAGATGGCAGGCTTTAGATACTTTTGAACTGAGTGGCCTGGGAAGGCTGCTTATTGAAGAATACTTTTCATCTGTTAACTGAATGTTAAGAAGCCAGCCCAGAAGTGAGCCTGGGGAGACAACATGCTTTGCGGAAATAAATTTGCTTTTTTAAAGAACAGGGAGGGGGCCGGGGATTTAGCTCAGTGGTGTTGCCACCTGCCTAGAAAGCGCAAGGTCCCAAGTTCAATCCCCAGTACCAAACAATACAAAAATTTTTTTTAATAAAAATAAAGAATGGGGAGGGAGCCCAGTGCTGGAGAGGTGGAAAGGGAAGCAGGAGAGCTAGTTCAGGAAGGGGTTCACCTCTCGGGACAGCCCTGACGCAACCCTCACATGGACCCACAGTGCAACCCGTGGGCCTGATCTTTTGGCCCCAGACTGAGTCTTGGTGAGCATCAGGCTGACCTGGGTTGTTTTTAAATTTTTCTATCCCATAATCTCAATTTTGCTGTTGATTCTTCTTGAGTAGCAAATGTCCTTAAAGGAAAGCACATTTGGACATGATTGAGCGCTTCAAGTGATCATATTCTATTTTAGCCCAATTACCATTACTGTGTCACCTGTTCCTGAATTTTTTTTCAGGATTTTCTCATATTTAATTCAACATTTTTTGCTATTGTTGCATTCTGAGTGGGTTGGTTTTTATTACTCAGCCTGCCATTTCTAGAACTGAAACCTATAAATTAATGATTTTTACATTAGAAAGTTTTCCATGAAGACTTTTTGTTAGATTTATTCCTTTGTATCTTATGATTTTGTCACTATTATGAGTAGGGAGGAGAGAGGGAGAGACAAAGAGAAAGACAGAGAGAGAGGTGTTCATCCACCCCATGTACACACACTCCCAAGATTAGGGCAGACAAGTGTCCTTCTCCCTGTTGGCCCATGGGTGTGAGCAGGCAGAGGTATGGACAGACACACCCTACCCTTGCTCCGGCAGCCTGGAGTAGGAGGGGAGCTGACAGGGAGCAGGCACCCGCCTGACACTGCACAGGTCCCTCACTGCCACAGGGAGTGCTGACAGCTGAAGACCACAGAGTTCACTAGAAGGACACAGCAGGGTCACGTGTGTCCCCAGAAGCAGGCTCCGGTCAGAGGATGGCTACAGGCCAGATTTATCAGGGCCTGGCATTCATGTTGTCACCCCTCCTCATCGCTGCAGATCCAAGGTAATGACTTCTAGATAACATCTACTGTAAGGGTTTTAGGGTTAAAGGCATAAATCATCTAAAATTCGACTTTGGCAATTTATTTAATAGAAAATAGGAAATACTTCAGCCAGGCATGTAGGCCTGCAGTTCTAGCATTCTAAGAGGCTGAGGCTGAAGGAGTACAAGTTGGAGCCCAACTTGGGCAACTTAGTGACTTAGCCAGACTCTGTCTCAAAATAAAACATTTTTTTAAAAAAGACTGGGGATGTAGCTCAGAGCAAATGTCCTGGCTTCAAACCCTAGTATCACAAAAAAGAAAAAAAACTTCATTTACTATAGTGGATATCTGAACAAATATTATATTATCCTACGCACCCTTTGAGACACTCTACGTTAAAAACTTTATCTTAAGCACATATTGTATTCCTATTATTATTCCCATTTTATTGATGAGGATACTGAGCCTCAGAGACATCCAGGAAGTTATCTAAGACAGAACAGTTAAGAAGTGGAAGCCTCAGCATCCCAATCCATGCAGTCTAAGTCATACTCCCTGTGTAATTTGGCAGAAATCTTAATACCATAGGATTTGTGTAGCTTTGCCTTCGTAAATTGAGAACAGTGAATCTAGTTGAGCTTTGTTCTTATCCTTCAAGGTCATCTGTGTGACCTTGGGACATTCCACCCACTAGTGCATCCCTGTAATATCCTCTCAGACAGTAAATTGCAAAGAATCCAATTTCCTTAGCCTGACTCCAGGTCCCGCTATTCCTAACATTCACAGCTCTCCTACTGATCGATATCCCATGGTCACTTCTGTGCACTTCCCTGACTCTCAGTATATAGGATGCATGAAAGTGTTTGTAAATAATTACCTGGCTGCGCATCTTTGCAAGGCCCTCTTACTTTTAACACAGTAAGATGCACAAGCTTTTGCAGTGAGGTCTCTCAGGATAGGCATCCCCAGCAGAGTCAGTGGAAAGTCCAATCCAGATGTGGCCATACAGCTGTATAAGTGGTTCCCCCTCCATATCTGTATATGAGATCTCCGTCTGTCATCCCCCAAAAAAGGCAAAACTCACAGCTGCTCAAGGCACTTAGATAAAGTGCTGAAGCACTGCATAGAACCTAAACAAATCCCTCTGTAAGATTCAAGTCAGCTCTGGATACTTCTAGTACCCAGAACAATGTAATGCTACTAAGTAGCTGTTACACTGTATAGTTCAGGGAATAATGACAAGGAAAGAAATGGTATGTATTCAGTACAGGCTCCATTTTTCCCAGCTGTCTTTGACCTCCCATTGGTTGGATGGCTGGATGCAGCATTTGGGGTACAAAGCAGTGACCACAGGTATTTCTGCATTTGGGGCTTGTCCTAAAGTCCTCCCTGACTCCTGGCCTGGGGACAAGCAGGTCACAAGCATCCAGAGAGAGTTTTCTTGTGAAGGAAGTCCCAAATACACAAATGCCACACTTCCCAGCTCTTGCAAACTCTGTCATCTCCTGAAGGTGGACAGTCCCTCAGTGCCCAGTCTCAAGGACTGGAGCTGCCCTGGCTCTCACTAAGTCACAGACACAGAGGAAGAGATGGATGGGCCCGGGCCTCACACAGGCTTTCATGCTCGTTATGGTTGCGGTGATGCCAGTGAGAACTGCCTTTCCCACAGGTGGTCTGGACCCTGACTCAGAGCCTCGCTGCTGGCCAAGGTGTGGCTGGCTCTGGGGTTTCACCTGGCAGCAGCTCATTGCTCACCCTCTGGTGTCAACACCTGTTGAGCTTTCTGGTTTGGGCTTGGGAATCTATGTCCATAGTCAGCGGTACTTCTCTCTCCTTTACGCTGCATCCCAAGGCAGCAGGATTTTGTGAGTGGGGTCCGGAGCAGCTGCTGCACCTGGGACTGGGTTAGAAATGGGGGTTTCTGTGGAGTCAGACATGCTGGGGGCACAGCATCCTGAGGGCTTTGTTTAAACAGGTACCACAGTGATTCTGGCACAGAAGCAAGTGTGAAAACTGCCACAGCTGCAAAAAAGGCAAGAGACACAGGAGGCAACAAGAATGTAGGAAGAAAGGGGGGACACCATCCCAGGGAGTGCGCTGTGTCATCACAGGGTGTGACAGATAACCCTCGCTGGCTTCTCCTTGCCTGCCAATGTGCCCAAGGACTTCTCAGGACCTCAGCTGGTGTGGGGGGGGGGGTCCGACACCATGTTGAAAAGAACACGGCAGTCATTCATCAGAAGGGGACCACAGAGACAAAGAGTCAAGGCTTCATGTGCCAGGCAAGGAGTGACCTGCCAGTTACCACTTGTTACAGTTTAGATCTAGAATACCCCCAGGGTCTCATGTGTTTGGAAGATCATTGGATCATGGGGCGCTGCACTGCCCAGTGAGTGGATCCATCATGGATGAGTTCATAGCTGAATGTGCTGTAGGAGGTGGGACATGGTTGGAAGAGTCACTGGGGTGTGACCTGGAAGGGTACATTCCTGTCCCCACTCTCTGCTTCCTGGCTGTCATGGGGTGAGCAGCTATCCTACACAATGCCCTTTCCCCAGGCCACTTCTGCCTTAGAGCCAGGGAACCATGGGCTGAACTCACTAGAAACTGCGAGCCAAATTACCCTCCTCCTTTAAGTTTCAGGTGTCAGGTGTTTTGTTCCAGGGATGCGAAAGCTGACTAATATACAACTACTGGCAAATACAGGTTGACTAGAATCCTTTTAGAAAGCTGTGTGTTAAAGGTGGTAGACATTGCAGAGATCCATCCATGATGCACAGCCCCCTTTGCTAACTGAGAAACTGAAACACAAATTAGACAAGGACCTTGGCTAAAGCAATACAATGGTTATCATAGAGCAGCTCTTCCTACCATAGTAAAAGTAGCCCAGGGGATTTTAAAACTACTTGGCTATGGAAAATATAAAAACTCACCATGACAGTTAAACTTAATCGTCAACTTGATTGGCTTTCTGGGTGTGTCTGGTGGGTCATGGAGGTGTGACTTTGAAGTCTATATCTGATCCCTCAAGCCTTCATCTCTGGTGCTGTTCCCCTCTTCTGCTTCCCAGTCACCATAAACTATCCATCTTTGCTCTGCCATACCCTTCTGCCATGATGTTCCTGCCTTGGAGCAGCTGACCACAAACTGAATCCCCTGGAAGGGTGAGCCACAGTAAACCTCTCCTCCATCAGGTTGTGGGTGTCAGGTATTGTGTCCCAGGAGTGATGATAAGGCTGTCTAGTACTCTCACTAGGCCCAGCTCCCTGGCCTTTTGCCTTCGCAGTACCTTCATTGGGAAGCCCCCAGAAATGCACGTTATATTTTTGGAGAAATGTAGATCTGAAACATTTCCCAGAAATCCTCACTCTTCATGAAAGTTTGACCCATCAGGCACATAACAGAGGTGATCAAAACTTAGGAAACTCCTGCATAGAAGAATTCTCAATAGCATGCCTTCCATCTGCTGGGTCCTTCTGTGAAGGGCCAGGCCTGCCCCTTATTCTCTGGTCTACAAGTTTTTCCTTAAGCCTGACCCTGCACCAAGAGCTAGGATGGCACTGAGCTGAGCAAAACCAGCATGGAAGCCTCTTCCTGGAAATTTCATCTAGTTGGAGAATCAGATACGGAATAACTAGAATATCCAAGTACAAGTATATGAAGATCTGGAAGAATCCACTTGAGATCTCTGCGGGAAGAAAGCCACATGTTGGTCTTAGTGCAAGACCTCTGAGAGGGTGATATGGGCACCTCAAAGGTGAGTGCTGTGAATGGTTATCAGTCCGTCTGACATCACGTTGCACAGCACCTGCTTCCACGGCAGCCCATTCTTCCCCCAAGGGGCAGCCGCTGCCAGGTGCTATAAAGAGCCCCCGGGAGGGAAGAGCTCACCCTCCCCTGGTGGACTTTACACTTAATCTAGTATAAAAGAACACTGTGAGCCACTTCGGCAACAAATGTTTCAGGGTGGAAGCAACCTCACAGGGAGAAAAGATGAGCAGCAGGTCTGGGAGCTGCAAGTGGTGGTAGGGACAGCTGGACAGGTGAACAGGCGGGGCGGTCTCCACACTGCGTGAGTGAGTTGAGCCTCCAGCTGGGAAGCGGCAGAGTGCGAATGTGAGGCTGGGCCTCACCCTCATCTGTGGGTGTCTTCAATAGAGCTAAGTCATGGACCAACAGACAAGAGGCTTCTTCCTGCGCGAAGACCTTTGTGATGAGACATGAAGTCTCGGCACGTCTGCATGCCTTCCAATTCCTTCAGAAAAGGGGGCTCCCCTTGGATCTGGACCCTGTTGGCCTTTAGAACGGAGCCCTTTTGGGATCTCTAGCTGGCCTCTTCCCTGCAGGGCCTGGTGCTTGCCAGCCCTCATCACAGGAGCCAATTCCTGCTCATCCATCAGCCTCTTCATAGCCAGATCGATTTGTTCTGTTCTTTCAGGAAACCCTGGCTAACACAGTGAGTGAACTCATTTTTCAGCCCAAGGATGAGGGAAATTTCTGTCACAAATCTACAGGAGTGTGCAGCACGGTAGTGAAATGTCCGAGGCAGCGTTGTTACAGTAGGTTAGACAGTGTTAGCCAATGAGTAACTCGGTGTGTAATTGCACTTGAGTCATCCGGAGATCTTGTCACAACAACCATCCGACTCAGGGGCAGCAGGGTGGGTGAGGCCTGAGAGTCCCCAGGGTGAGAAGCAGCAGCTCTCAGAGTGGAGTCATGGGGGCAGTGAGAAAGGACTGGCAGTGTCCCTCTACCTACAGGCTCTGCCAGCTGCCTCAGCCTCTGAGCCTGAAGTGAAGGTCCCGGAGCTTGACATCAGTGGGACTCTGCGTCTCTCAAGTCCCCAACAGTCCTGCATGCTCCTCTCCTGACTCTGCCCAATGTAAAGAAAGAGCTGTGTGTGGCTTCTGGGGTGGCCCAAGGATTTGTTGCCATAGAAGGCCTGGGGTAAAGAAATGCCTGGATCCTTAGGTCTTCCAAGGAGGCCAGTGGAATTTGCACAAACAGAGAAGTGGGCAAATACAAGGTGTGATTAAAAGGTACGGTGAGTGTCTAAATTAAATTTCATTACAGTAAAAGACACACTGCCATTAGTCTTCCTTAAAATCCTACCCCTGGCTTTGAACACACTTATCCCATGGTTCTTGCCACTTTCTGGAGCAGCTCTCTAGCCTTCTTTCCTGAGGGTCTGTACGAGGAGTGATCACAAGTATGGTAAATGCTGCTACAATGGAAAAGCAGCTCTTAAAAATACGAGGCTGTGTCCTCATCCGCCTTAGTCACCAGATGGGGCACGGTATGGCTTCTGGCTCTTCCCCAAAATCAGAATGACTGTGAAAGGGACACATTTTTAATCAATCCAGGACACTGAAGCAGCCAGGACAGTGAAACTAAAGACACTCGGGAAAGAGGACTGCAGGGCTGCTGACCAAAGAGGAAAGAACGATGGGATCAGTGTGTTGGAAGCGAGAGGGAGGATTTGGAGGGGCGCTCATGACAACGCACTGTCCACTGCAACAAACTTTTAAAAGGCACACAGTCACTGCATTTGCTGGTCACACCTTGTAGCTGGGGGACCTGGGGCTGGGATACCCTTGGGTGACTGTAAACCATCCCTGGGTGAACTGCCAAGACTGCCTGGGTTTGCCTGGACAGTGACCAGTAAGGCTTCTTTGCCAGCACCAGAACTGGGCCCCCCTCTTTAGTGGAGGCATTTCAGCCTTGAGAAGAAGTGTTGCTGCGTAACCTACATTCTGCTTGGGATGTTGAAGCTGAGAATAGACCCTGGGCCTTAGTGCAGGTCGTTGTATGTACCAGTCCTCCTGCTGTGGTCCTCAGGTCATGAGCTTGCCAAGGACCCCAGCATTTAGCAGCCATCTCCTAGCCAGTGCTTCTCAACTAGGGCAACCACATCTCTGAATTGCATGGGAGATGGAGGCAGAGGTGGAGGTGGACCAGCTGGCCTGAATGCGGCCTCTGTTCTTTCCTGAATCACTGCTCCTGCTGTCTTCTGTTTTCTCACTGTCAATGTGAGATCTCCCAGGTTGGTGGGAGAGGGTGCTCTTCGTGCTGGTACTGAGATGTGATCTCTGGTTCTTTTCTCCATCAATTCAATCCAATCTGCAGTCTGCCTCCCAAGATAGCTTAGAATATCTGGTTCATGGCTGGCTCTCTTCCTTATGTTTAAGCAAAGTTATGTATTTTCTGCCAATTCAATGGGTACTTGGAGAAAGAGAAGTAGTTACAATGTTCAGTCCACTTTCTTGATCCAGCAATCTGGGCCATTTTCAAAGACTCTGCATGCAGTTCTTCAATATTATGCTGAATCAACAAAGAATGTGTTGCCAAACTGAAAATCCTGTGCAGTTGGCTGCTTCTCCACCATAGCCCAGAACAAGGGTACGCATTAAAATGATATGACATACAGAGCATTTTAAAATCTTCTTCATTGAATTATAACATACATTGAGAAAAAGTTTATAGAATCTGCAGTTTAGCTCAGTAAATTTTATGACCTGGACATACCCAAGTATCCAGCATCCAGATCGTGAGGGCATTACCCTGTCCTATGGCTCCTTCCCCTCCCTGGGGAACCCTCTGTCCTTATTCCCATCCCTGCAGATTAGTTTTCTTATGTCAATGGAATCATGTAGTGCATACTTCTCGTGTTTGTCTTCTTTCACTATCATTTCTATAGGATGCTTCCATGTGCCATGTATCAATCAGTTCTTTTTCATTTATGCATAATATTTAATGTGCAAATAAACCAAAATTAATTTATCATCACTTTTTATACAGCATCATTGAGATATAACTGATATACTTTATAATTCACTCATTTAAATTCTGTGTATGAGTGTTTTCATTTCACTTAGGTGTACACCAAGAAGTGGGATTACTGGTAAACATGGTTACTCTGTGATCAATTTTTTGAGGAACTAACAGACATTTTTTTCCCCAAATAGATGAATCATTTTTCATTCACACCACCAAGGTCTAAGAGGTTCGACTGCTCCACACCATTGCCAGCACTTGTTATTGTCTGTCTTTTTAATTATAATGTAACACATTCTGCCCAATTTAAGGAAAGAGCTGTGTGTGGCTTCTGGGGTGGCCCAAGGAGTTGTTGGCTGTGCTTCTGAACTCCATGGGAGGTGGAGTGGAAGTGGATTTGATTTGAGTTCCCCTGATGACTAATGACGTTGAGCATCTTTTCATGTGTCTAGTGCCCATTTCTATATACTCATGGATAAATAACTGTGAAAATCCTTTGTCCATTTTTAGATTGAGTTATTTGAGCTTTTAATATGCGATTGTAAGAGCTCCATACATACTCTGGATATAAATCCCTTAACAGTTACATGGTTTTCAAGATGCTCTCTCCTGTGAGTTGTTCTCTCACTTTCTTGATATATCCATTTTAGTATGAATGTTTATTTTGGATGCAGTCTGATTTATCTATTTTATCTTTTGTTCTCAGGCTGTGGGTGTTATATTTAGGAAGCCAGTCTCCAATTCAAGATCACTAAGAGTTAGCCCTGTTTTCTTCTAAGAGCTTTATAGCTTTACCTCTTACTCAGTTTCCTTTTGAATGAATCTTTTTGTTTGGTGTGTGCTAAGTTTCCACAGTCATTCCTTTGCATGTATGTATCTGGTCCTCTCAATACTATTTTTGCAGAGGTTATTCTTTCCCCATGGAATAGACGTGGCACCTTCTGAAAAATTAATTGACCATAAGTGTGTGGGTTAATTGCTTGACTCTCAATTCTACTCCTTTAATTATACGACTATGCTATGACAGTACCACACTCCCTCAATAACTATCTTTGTAGTAAGTTTTAAAATCACTAATTTTGAATCATCAGGCTCTGCTCTTCTTTTTCAAGATTATTTTGGCTCTTCTGGGTCTTGGGCATTTACGTATAGATTTTAGGATGAGCTTGTCACTTTCTGGGCAAAAGACAGCTGTGATTTTGAAAGGATTGAATTACATCTGCAGATCAATTTTAACATTCTTGCACTATTAATAATATTAACTTTCCTGACCCATAAACATGGGATATCTTCCATTTATTAAATCCCTAAATTCTTTCATTGATATTTTACAGTGGTAAAGTATAAAATCTATGTTTATTTTGTTAAATTTATACTTAGATATTCTACATGATGCTATTTTAAATGGTATTGTTTTCATAATATCCATCACTACTGTACAGCAATTCAACTGGGATTTGAATATTGATCATACATCTTCAAGGATGCTGAATTATTGCCATATTAATGTATTTGTAGGGAAAACTTTAGGATTCTTATTTGCATAATCATCTGATTTCTTAATATATATGGCTGTACTTTTTCCTTTCCAATTTGTGTGCCTGTGTATTTGTTTGTGGTTTTCCCACTTATTTACCTTGTCTAAAACCTCCATTAAAATATAAAATAGTGGTCCAAGAGGACAGTCAATATTTTTGGCTTAGTCCTTAATGTGAAAGCATTTATTTTTTACAAATACATATGACATTAACTATGAGTTTTTTAATTATGTCCTTTATCAGGTTGAGGATACTTCTTTAGATTAAACAGTTGTTGGATATTTTCAATTATAGTATTGCATTTTGCTAAATGTTATATTTTATGTATTAAGATTACCATATCACTTTTCTTCTGTTAACATGTTGTACTACACTAATTGATTTTAAAATTTTTATGGGTACATTTCAGATATACATAAAGATAACATTCATCATAGGAAATTTGTACCTGTACATGATATATCTTGATTGCTCTTTTTTCCCATTCCTGTTCCCTCCCTTCAACTCCTCTTCCCCTTCTTATTTACAAAGCTTTGTTTCCATTTTATCCTTCTTCTCTCATTTTTTCTTTTCCCTTTCTTTCTTTCCCCCTCCCTAGTTCCCCTTTCCTTTGAACAATTTCTTCCTATTTCACAATATCTATTATGCATTTTGGTCCTTATTTATACTTTCAGTTTCTCACACCAAAGAGACAATGTGATGTATACACATGTGTGTCCAATTTATTTAACTTAAGAGTATGGTCTCAAGGAGCATCCACTCACCTAGAAATGCCTCAAGTTTATCCTTCTTTATGGCCCCATTGTACAAAAGAACCACCTCTTTTTTATCCATTCTTTTGTTGATGGGCATTTGGGTTGTTTCAAAGATTTAGCTATTACAAACTTCTGTTATAAACATGAGTTTGCATATATTGCTGTGGTATGATGCTTACAACTCCTTCAAGAAGATATCCAGAGGGGAATAGCTGGGTCAAATGAGACCTCTAATCCTAGTTTTTTGAGGAATCTCTCCCCTAATTTTCACAGTGGTTGCATCAGTCTATACTCCCACCAACAGCGGAGAAGGGTTCCTTTTTCCCCATAGTGCACCTAGCATTTGTTATTGGTTGATTTCTTGATAGAAACCATTATTTCTGGAGTGAGATGAATTTTAGTGTTGTTTTCATTTGCATCTCTCAAATGGCCAGTAATGTTGAACCTTTCTTTTTACATTTATTTGCCATTTGTATTTCTTCATCTGAGAAGTGTCAGTTCATGTTTGCAGTTCTTTCTGCATCTTCTTATCTATTCCATTGATCCTTGGGTATGTTTTTTGTCAGTACCATGCTGTTTATATCACAGTAGCTCTGTAGTATAATTTCAAGTCAGGGATTGTGATGCCTGCTGTATTGCCTTTATTGCCCAGAATTGCTTTTGCTATTCTAAGTCTCTTCTGGTTCCAAATGAATTTTAGGAATATTTTCTGAAGTTCTGTGAGGTCTGCTAATGGTATTTTGATTGGGATTGCACTAAATCTGTATAACAATTTTGAGAGTATGGCCATTTTCACTATGTTGGTTCTTCCTACCCAAGAGCAAGGTGTATCTTTCCATGTTCTGATATCCTCTTTGATCTACTTTTTCAGAGTACTGTAATTGTCAATGTAAAGATCTTTTTACTTCCTTTGTTAGATTAATTCCTAAGTGTCTTATTTTTTTCTATGCTGTTGTGAAAGTTTTTCCCTATTTTCTCTCTCAGCAAGTTTATTATCTGTGTACCATAATGCTATTGACTTTTGAGTGTTGACTTTGTGTCCAACTGCACAAATGAATTTGGTTATTAGATCAAGAAGTCTTTTCTTGGAGTTTTTGGAGTCATCTATGTAGAGTATCATGTCATCTGCAAATAATGATAATTTAATTTCTTCCTTTCCTATCTTTATTCCTTTTACTTCTTTCTCTTGTCTAACTGCCCTGACTAATGTTTCCAGAACTTTACTGAATAGGAGTCGTGAGAGTGGACATTCTTGTTTTGTTCCTGATTTTAGAATGAAAGATTTTAGATTTTGATAATTTAGTATGAGGTTGGCTGTTGGTTTGACATAGATGGCTTTTATCAGATTGAGATAAAGACCTTCTATTCCAATTTTCTGTAGGGTTTTTTATTTTTTGTTATGAATTGGTGTTGGTCTTTGTCAAATGCTTTTTCTGCATCCATTGAGATGATTGTGTGATTTTTTTGTCGTTGGCTCTGTTAATATGGTGTATTACATTTATTGATTTGTGTATGTTGAACCATCCCTGCATCCCTGGAATGAATCCTACTTGGTCATGACGTATAATCTTTTTGATGATTTGCTTCATTTTATTTCCCAGTATCTTATTGAGGATTTTTGCATCTATGTTCATTAAGGAGATTGGCCTGTAGTTTTTGTTTTTTGTTGTTGTTGTTGTTTGTTTGTTTGATTTTTGGTTGAGTCCTTCTCTGGTATTGGTATCAAGGTAATACTTGCTTCCAGGAATGATTTTGGGAGTATTGCATTCCTTTCTATTTCATTAAAGTATCTGAAGAGTAGTGGCATTAAATATTCTCTACATTTCTTGTATAATTCAGCCGTGAAACCCTCAAGACCTGGGCTTTTTTGTTGGTAAGTTTTTAATCACATTTTCAATTTCATTGACTGATGTTTGGTTATTTAGAATTTTTTTATCTTCTTGAGTTAGCTTTGGTAATTCATATGTATCTAAGAATCTGTTCATTTCTTCTGTGTTTTCCATCTTATTAGAATACAGGTTCTTAAAGTTGTATTGACTATCTTCTGGATTTCCACGGGACCCATTGTGATTTTACCCTTTTCATTTCTAATTGCATGGATCTGAGTCTTTTCTTTCCTTTCTTTTTTTTTTTTTTTGATAAGGTTGGTTAAAGGTTTTATTTAATCTTTTAAAGAACCAACTCTTCAATTCATTGATTCTTTGTATTTTTTTCTTAGTCTCAATTGCATTAATTTCTGCCCTGATCTTTATTATCTCCTCCATTGTATGAGCTTTGGGCTTGACTTGTTCTTCTTTTTCCTAGACATTTGAGGTTCAACATTGGGTTGTTTATTTGAGCTCATTCTATTTTCCTGATGTGAGAATTCACTACTGTAAATTTCACTCTTAGAGGTGCTTTCATTGCATCCTATATATTGTAGTATGTTGTATCAGCATTATCATTTAATTGTACATATTGTTTAATTTCTTCTTTAATTTCATCTGTGACCCACTGGTCATTCAGGAGAGTGTTATTTAATTTTCATGTGTTTATAGAGTTTTGGGGGGATTGTGCTGTTAATTTCTAATTTCATTGCACTATGGTCAGTAAATATGCATGGGATAATTTCAATTTCTTTGCATTTGCTTGAGCATGTTCTATAGGTTGTATGTGGTCTATCTTGAAGAACATCCTATATGCAACTGAGAAGAATGTGCATTCTGATGTTATGGAGTGGAACACTGTAAAAATCTACTAAGTCCATTTGTTCCCAAGTTTTGTTCAGATCTGATATTTCTTTGTTGATTATTTATCTAGTTGATCTGTCTGTTTGTGATAGTGGAGTATTAAGGTCATCCATTACAATTGTGTTAGTGCTTATCAGATTTTTCATATCTAATATTTGTTTTATATTGTTGAGTGAACCGGTATTTAGTGCATGTATATTTATGAATGTTATCTCTTCTTCTTGGAGTTTTCCTTTAACAAATATGTAGTGACATTCTTTGTCTTTTGACAAAGAATTGCAGTTCTTTGGCCTGAATTTCACATTGTCTGCAATTAGAATAGTTACCCCTGCTTTTTTCTGGGTTCCTGTTCCATGGAGTATTGTTTCCATCCTTCAATTTTCAATCCATGAATTTCTTTCTGAGTTAAATGTGGTTCTTGTAGGCAGCATACTGTTGGATCTTCTTTCTTTCTTTTTTTTTTTAACCCAGATGATAATTTTTTTCCATTAAGTTTATTGGTACATTTTAGGTATAAAATAATTACATTCATTATTGGGATCTTGTACCTTTACAAGATGTTTCTTGGTTCTTATTTTTTCCTCCTTCCCCTGCCCTCCCTTAACCCCCTCCACCCTTCTCTATTTGCAAAAACTTTGTTTCCATTTTTTTCTTTTCTCATATTTTTTCTTTTCCCTTCTTTCCTTTCCCCTACCCCTCCCACTTTCCCTACTCCTTTAGAACTTTTCTTCCTATTACACAATATCGATTATACATTTTTAAAATTACAATATCAAAATTTAGAGAACATTACCACAGGTTTTATAGAGTTTAAAAGGATATAGAAACATACTACAAAAATCTTTCTTGAAATAAATTTCACAACTTCTAAGAAATACCTTGGAAGACAAATTAATTAAACTGACTCTGGAGGAAATATAAAATTTTAATAGCACCTATTAAAGAAAGTATATTCCTAGCTTGAAAACCTACCTATATGACAACAACAGGCTTATATACATTTTAACTGATAAATTATATCAAACATTTAAAGCAGAAGAAAGAAGGAATACCTCTCCCCTAATTTTAGGAAATTAGCATTGTGTTAATATTAAAACTGGATAAAGATAATACAAGAAAAAAGTATGAACATAGATAAAAATTTGTTTAACAAAAAAAACTATTAGAAGTCAGATAGAAGTCAGTATGTAGAAAGTGGTTTTATTATAGGGATTGTAGTGTTGGTTCACATTGGAAGATCCACCCCTATAAGTAACATTTTAACAGAGGAAAGAAAAAAGCCATATGATCTGGTCAGTAGTTGCAGAAAAAGTATTGGACTAAATTCTACAGCTGTTCATGGTAAAAGCTATCAGGAGTCTAGAAGTAGAACAGAACCTTCTCAACAGATAAGCCATGTACTCCATACTTCCAGCAAAAATGCCTTATATGAATGGAGAAGATACAATGCTTTCTCCCTAAGGTGGGGAACAATGGCAGATATGCCTACTCTTCCCCTGTCCATTAAAAGTTGAAACATAGACCCAAACCAAAATAGTCTGGCAATAAAAAGAAATAATTAGCATAGGATTGGGAAGGTAGGAGTAAAATCTTTATATGTAGATGAAATTATCATCTACAGAGAAAATACTAAGAAATCTCTAGGAGCCCCTAGAACTTGTATTTGAATTTAGCAGGATTAGAAAACACAAGGTATATATAAAAATTCAGGTCTATGTATACTTTCTATAAATGAAGAATTGGATATTGAAATTTAAAAGGATGTAGGATTTAAAATTTTAAATTTGAATTTAAAAGGTCCTATGTAGGAGTACAAAGGACCTAAAAAAAAAGAGAAAGAAAACTGTGTTGGAAGACATTTATTACCTAATTTTAAGACTTGCTCTAAAGCTACAGTAATCAAGGCAGTGTTGGCATAAGGAAAGACATAGAGATGGACGGAATAAAACAGAGAATCTAGAAATAGAATCACACATATATGGTCCACTAAATTTTGAAAGATTATTTAACATTAAGATTTTATAGAACATAAACTCAATTCAAGAGCAGAGGAAAAGATAGTATTTTCACCAAACAGTACTAGAACATCTGGTATCTGTATGTAAAAAATTAAACTCAACCCTTTATTTCCATACATAAAAATAAATTGAAAGGATCTATGAATCTAAATATGAAAGACTAAAACTATAAAAGTTTAAGAAGAAATTATAAGGGAAAATGTTCATGAATTTAGGGTAGGCAAGAATTTCCTAGGATACAAAAAACATGATGTACAAAAGAAAGAAATTGATAAATGAGATTCCATCAAAATTTAGAATTTTGAAAGACATCATTAAGAAAATGAAAAGTAGTCCTTAAACAGACCATATTTATAATACATATAACCTAAGACCAGAATATATATAGAACTCTTACAGCTCATTAACAGACAACCCAATTAAAAAGTAGACATAAGAAGATGATAAATAGCCAGTACAGATACGTATTGACTTATCATTGTCATGACTTATTCTTTTTGTTGGATTCTTCTCCTTTGCATTTAATTTCTTGGCAAGCCCAACGGATTAATTCTGCTGGGCTTCCTGGGGTTGTGATCCTCACTGTCTTTTCCTAGGATATTGTCTAAAATTTTTTGGAGTGCTTGTTTTGTATTCATGAAGTTCCTAAGGTGGTCTTCGTCATAAAAGTATCTTATTTCTCCATCAATTTTGAAAGATAGTTTTGCAGGGTACATCAATCTGGGTTGGAGGCTGTTTTCCTTTAGGGCTTGAAATACATCACTCCAAGCTCTTCTAACCTTGAGGATTTGCGTTGAGAAGCGTGCTATGATTCTGATAGGCTTTCCTTTGTATGTGATTTGTTTCTTTTCTCTGCTTGTAGAATTTTGTTCTTCTGTTGGGTTTCTGGAATCTTAACAATTATATGCCTATGTGTAGATTTTTTTTTGATTAAGGCTAATTGAAGTCCTATATGCCTCACTTGTCTGTATGTCAAGTTCTTTTCCCCTGCTTGGGAAGTCTTCTGCCATCACTTCTGTGAACAGTTTTTTATGTCATCTGCACTCTCTCCTGTTTCTTCATTGACTCTGATCAGTCTTATGTTATTTTTCTTTGCATTGTCTACCAACTGCTGCATTGATTTCTCATGGTCCCTTATAATTTTAAAGCAATTTTTCTTTTCCTGGTCACTAATAGCAATCTTATCTTCTATATCTGAAATTCTGTCCTCACATTGGCTCATTCTGCTGCACAAGCTTTCAATGGAGTTTTTAATCTCCTGGAAATCTGTTTGTATCTGTTTTCTGTTTGTCAAATTCTTTTTCCATGTTTGGGAAGTTTTCTGCCATTACTTCCATGAACAGGTTTTTCTTTTTTAAGGTGTTAGTGCTGTTTCCAGCTTTCTCATTGACTCCAATCAATTTTATGTCGTTCTTCTTTACATCACCTTGAAACTGTTGGACTGATTTTTCATTGACCTTTGATATTTTTAAGGTATCTTTCTTTCCATGGCCACTAACTGCAATTTGGTCTTCTATATCTGATGTTATGTCCTCGTCTTCATTCAATCAGTTGCTTTCAATGGAATTTTTAATCTCCTGAATATGTATGTGAATATGTTTCATGGATTCCACTTCTTTCGTATGTTGGACATTTATGGTTTCCAATGTTTTCCTAACCTGTTCTATTTTTTTTAATATATCTACTCTAGATTCACTGAATATGTCCCTCATTTTGATTATCATTTTTTTTTTTACCTGAGAGATTATTTTCTCTGTAGTCTCATCTATCTGGGTTTTTTTTAAATTTCTGCTGCTATGATTTTAGACAGTTCATGTGGGGGGCTTCCAATTTCCTCTATCTCATTGTGTCCTGGACTTATTCTGGGTGGACTGGAGGTCTGGGGTTGCATTTTGCTTATGCATCTTGTCATGTTCTATCTTTTTATTTTATTTTGCTTTTTTATTGTTGCTTGTAGCTTTCTTATAGTAGATAGCTTTATCACTAGTATCAAGGCTTCCCTAAGAAATGTTTATTCTTCAGAGATGTCTTCTAGGTGGAGGCAGTTCTTGGTCTTTGTGTCTATCCCAAGAGCCTACCTTTCCAATTTATTAAGGATGAGAAGTTGCTACCTATTTGGCTCAGCACCCAGTCCTTTGGTACTGGATTATGATGATGGTTATGACCCCAGACAATCACAGTGTTGTCATACAAGGGCGAACAACTGAACACAACAGGTATGACATCCTGGCTAAAGTAGTGCAATTAGTAATAACAATAGCACCCAGTACAGCCTAGCTACTGACAAAGTGTGATAACTATTAATTTGGTATCTTTAACCATATCAGCAAGCTTTTATGACAAAATCCAACATAAACCAGGAACTTTTCTGCAATGAGTTTCCCCTTAATAGAGTGATTTTTACCCAGGAGGGGGGCAGATTTAAAAGGGATAGGAAACAAAACAGAGAAATAAATGAATAGAAATGTAGTAGAAGCAAGGCTGGAGGGCAAAGGATGATCACTCAAACTTTGGGAAACTGGAGAAGTGGTCAGGAGAGAAAGAATAAGGAGAAAGCAAAAGAATATTGAATCAAACCAGAACAACGAGAGACAATGTTCACTCACATGAAAATATCATAAAATCAAGAGAGATAGTTGACCAAAGAGAGAAAGAAGGCAATTAGGACAAAATGAAAATAAAGGTAAAAAACCTAAACAATCTAAACTTTTTTTTAATTTTTAAAAATTTAAAAAATATTTTAAAATCCCCAACCAGATAGAAAAAGGAAAATGAATCAAACAAACAAACAAGCAAAGAAAAATAATAAAATTCCTCTGGTGTCCACAGTTCTGTGGTGGTGTCTGAGTCAGAGCTCAAAAATGTCCCGTGTAAACCTGCCAAGTCTGCAGAAGGCTTGGTGCTGGGTACAGGGGTGATCTTGGTCTCCAGGTGTGGGGGCTGGGACCAGTCTTCAGCCAGCAGCTTTCTGGATGTCCCTAGGGCAGCCCACCCACCTCCCCTCACTGTAATTTTCTCTTTCCCCCTCTCCCAGTTACCATGGCACCCTCAGATGCAGCCAGCCTAAGGCTGCTCTGAGTCCAGTATACAGGTCACCCCTCCTGGACCTGGCACAGCCTCCTTTGTTCCATACCACTGACTGCCCTCAAATGCTGGTGTAGTACAGGGGCTGATGCCCTTGTCCTGCCACTGGCTAAGACTGCTTGTCTGCTTGCGCTGCTGGTTGCAGAGCAGGGGAATGTTTCCAGTCCTTTGTAGCTGGGGTTAAGACTGGTTTTGGGGGTCTGCCAGAACACAGCCAGGGTGGTCCTAGCCCTACCTCTCAGCAGAATTCACCCCAGCCTGCTGTCCTACTGCCAGCCGTCCACTGTGACTGGCTGGCCCTTCCCTCCTTCCACTCTGGGACGCTGGCAGTACAGCAACCCTGGGGCTGTTCTGCTCCCAGAGTTCCAGCTCTGAGCCTTTTGAATAAATTGGTGAACCCACCCACCCACAGCCTATCCACCCAACTGTGTGCTGCAAATGAGTGTGTTGCTCACTCACCAACTGTTGACTCTGATGGCCACTCAGGAAACAATGTCTTGTATTCTTATTGCTCCCTCCACCTGCATAGTATTCTCCCAGTCCAGGTCAGGTCTCCATCTCAAGGTGGGCAATAAAGTTGTTTTCTTGCCTCCTTGCCAGGGCAGCTACACAGCCACTCTGCCACACCACCTGGTCTCCGGAGAGCTGTTTCTTCTGTAGAACTGAGTGCTATTTCCTTCTTCTTCTCTGTCAGTTCCCTCATGGTTCCTGTGTGCCCTCCACTCACATTGGTTCCACTCTGGACTTTGCTTTCCAGACTCTTGGCTCTTTGTCCTGGAGAAGCTGAGTTGCTGACACTCACCGCTCTGGCATTTTTCTCCAGCCTCAGTCCACTAATTGATTTTTGAATGTTCAACAAACTTTGCATTCTTGGAATAAAGTGTACATGGTGGTATATGTTTGAGTTTATTTCTAAACTCATATTTTATTGAACATTTTTGCCTCTGTAGTTATAAACTGTGTTAGACCTCATTTTTCTTTTCTTGTGATATCTTTCTTCAGTTTTCTTAACAGGATAAGTCTGGTCTCACATAATATCCTGAGTGTTCCTTCCTTTCCTGTATTTTTGGAAGAGTTTGTGAAGGGTTTGTTTATCTGGCACAAGTCACCAGTAGAATTATCTGGGCCTGGACTTTTATGGGGGGAAAGTTTTGTTAGCTTGTTTTACAATTCGATGTATTTGTGTTTTATTTCTTCAGATGCTCTGTTTCAGCTTGAGTTTGGGTTGTTTTCACCTTCCTAGGAATCTGTGTGTTTCATGTGAGCTGATACCATAGAGCTGTCTGTTGTATTCTCAGAACATAGTTTAGTTTTGTGAGTTTAGTGGTAGTCATTTCTTTCCTTTCTAATTTAGTAATTCAAGTTTCCTGTCTAATTTTTAGTTAGTTTAGCTTAAATTTTGTTAATTTTGTTGACCTTTTCTACTAGTCAGCTTTTATGTTCATTTGCTTTCTCTACTATTATTCTGTTATCTCTACCACTATTCTACAGTCTCCCAATACTACTTCAATACTATTTCTATTGCCTGTTTCATTCATGTGCAGTCTACTTTTATCTCGTCTCCTTATTTGTTTGGGGCTTAGCTTGCTCTTCCTTCCCTAATTCCTCACCCTGAAAGCTGTGATTATCTGAGATGAGGCTTCTCTGAACTCACTTCAGTTCTCCAGGTGCACACACAGACGTCTTCAAATTCTCATTCCTCATTTTCTGCCACATTGTTTCTTTTTTTCCAGATTCTGAAACTGTACCTTCTCTTCCCATGTCTGAGCTATTTCTTTTTTCCTTTAGATGTGACCAGAGCGACTTCCCAAGTTTGAACTCACAGTGCCTCTGAGACAGGGTGATTTCTTCCCACTTTAGGGAGGGCACTGTGATGGTCTCTTCCATCCCTTCTGGTGTTTCTCTGACACAGGACAAGTTGGAGAACTGTGCTAGGATTAAATTAGGGGAATCCTTAATCTAGGAGTAACTCCATCTCCTTTGCACAGATTCATAATGGGCATAGGACAAACTTCAGGTCATGAATTGTGAGGAAGAGGTTACTGGAGGTTACTTCCCTTTTAGGAAAGCTAAAATATCTCTCTTTTCTTTCCCCCCTCCCATGCATGTGAACAAGTGGGCAGAGCCAGGCCTTTTGCTGGCACCTTTATGCAAACAGGAGCAATGTTAGTAACAACATGGGCACCAGAGCAGATCTGGGTGGACTAAGCCTTATTAATAATTGCTGAAAACACGATCAAGCAACCCTAAAGTTTCTCCAGCTCTGAAGTAGGTATATGAGACTATAAATAGCCATAGTTTTTAAACTCATTTGAGCTAGCTTCCCTGTGCCTTCAGTCAATAAATCCTCATGCAGTAGCTGACTTCTTTGAGTCTCAGTTATTGCAAAGGTGGGAAAGATGAGATCTCATGGCTGCCTTATAGAATCACTGGTGATGACATCTGGGATGTAGTAAGGGTGTGTGACCTTTTATTATGTGAGTGAATGAACTGAATGAAGGAATGCATTAGTTAAATACCTAGTTAAGGTCAGAAAGCCGGCTTGTCTGTGCTCAGGATGCCCTCTCCCGGTCCCTTATGAACAGCCCTTTTGGAGAAATTTCCTGGATTCATCATATTGTCCATTTTCACTTTGGCTGCTCCTAGTAAACTGTGAGTTCTTTAAGAACAAAGGTCACATTTCTCCACACTTGTCAGAATGCCTGGCACATAACAGGTGCTGAGTTCTGTTTGTTTGCTTTTATTTAATGAGTAGAAGATTAAGGATTTATTGAGCTGTGGCATCACCCTGCATATCTGGGTGAATCTGAAGGTAAATATTAAGACCTGTAAATACCCACGTGTCCAAATCAGTGTTTCCCAGCTCTTGCACAGAGATTGCTATTGTCCAGTGAGATGGTCAAAATTGCTCACCAAAAATATGGCCATTTTGTTAAACGCTTAAGAAACATGGAGTGTGGTGATGATGGCATTAGCTAAATAAGTTATGCTCTTGGTCCACCCAGCAGTGGTCATGCATGTCTTGGTTCCCTGAATACAAATGAATTCTTAAGAATATCCTCATTCAACCCCTTTTTGTGGAATTTTCTTATGGAATAGAAATAGGATTCAAATTGTCCTCTAAGTTTATAAGTGAAGAGTCATTTCAGAATAAAGATGAGAGTGAGCAGAAGGACACCAAAGGGAGTCAACTAGCTGTTTCAGCAAAGAGGAGAAGGTTTCCCAGGAAGGAAATGGGGGGGGGCAGGATGACAGAAGACTAACCCTGAGTGGGTGAATACAACAAGCACAAAAATCACGGTCCATAGATTCGGTCTACAGGTAAAGAGGATGAGAGTGCAGGAGGCTGCTTTAGTGACTTAGGTTCACCTTTCCAAAGACCACTGGATTCCAAGACCCGGAATGTGTTAGTCTTCCAAATCTTACTCAGTTGAGCCCTTGATTTCCCTATGGACTTTGAATTTAGGAAATTTGCATGCATATAAATTTCAAGAGGCTGCAGACTGGGGGGGAAACATGGTTTGTCTTATTGTAGGCATATTAATTTATGCTGAACTATTGATGGATAAACATTCAAGAGACCTAACTCATTGCATTTCATCCAGTTATGATTCGAAGGGGCACTTAGGAAACGTGGCAGTTCAGTCTCCCTTCTCTATGTGGACTGGTTCCTGAGCCATTCAGAATAGAAAACCTAGCTTCAAAAGTCAGATGGCAGTGAAAGAAAAGCCTGAGACCTCCACCATGCAGCCTGTCCCAGTTTCTTTCAGAATACCACAGCTGTTCTGTCATTGCCTTATTCAACTCCCAAGGGATAAGTTGATTTCTTGGACCCCATTTTGGGTCCAGCACCCCCCTGACACTTCCTTCCCACATGCCTGCATTACCATCTCTCCAATGTCTATTCCCTCACCCATCCTTTCCCAAGTTTGCCTGATACAAGGAGGAAGGGCATGAAATCAGTCATTCCTGAAATATTGCTCTGTTTAATGAAAAACATGGTAGCATTACCCAATATGAAAAGCATGGTAGTAAGTTAGGCCAATAAACATTTGTTAAGGCCCAACTAAGTCTGACACTAGAATAAATAAAAAATAAGAAACGGTTCAGGTATGCTATTACAAAATAGTGTCTGTGGGTACCAATTATGCATAGCCTATTCCCAAAAGCTTTCTCTAGAATTTTGAATATTTTCATTATAAAGAAATGATGAATGTCTGAGGAGATAGATATGTTTCATCTGATTTAAACTTTATACAATGTATACCAGTATGGTAGCACATACATATGTATGATTTATATATAAAAGTTATTAAAAGGAAAAAAATTTAAAAAGGAAAATATATCAAAATATTTACACACACACACACAAAAATTGACAAGAAGAAAATCCTCACATGGAGCTGAAAGAAGTGAAACTAAACCTCATTTACCAGTACAACACTGGTAAGATCTGTAAAGTTTGTGAAGAGAGAAAATGCATAAATCTTGGCCTGCTCCCCACGGCTATGTCTCTTCTGTATCAGAGACCTCTAAATGCTTAATAAAAGTGATATTTCCAGCCCTAAAGAATAAGAATCTTTAGAGGCAGAACACGCAAAACTTCATTTCAACTCGTACTTATAAAACCAAGTATTTTGTTCTTTATGTGAATCTGGAGAGTTCACTAACCTTTCTTGAATGTAGGACAATGAATGGCAGTGAGGAATTCAACAGTAAGAAGCCAGAAGGGTATTGCCTGCAGAAGTAACAGTAAGGAGAAGGCACCAAGAAGGGGTATCCTGGTGAGCAATCCCCTTTGGACAAAGCATAGTCTCAGTGAACTTGTGCCTTGCTTGTAGACTTCCAAAGGACAAATCCACTGGTCAGTTAATTTTTGTTAAGCCTCTTATCTCATGAAAGTATTTAATTTCTTCCCTACTTACCGTGGTTTCCTAGCATAGTATAGTAAAGGCAACTTGAGCTTTTTAAAAAATTAAACCATCCTTGATTTGAATTCTCACTTTGCACGTCCACTCTGTGATCTTTCGCTAGGTCACCTACTCCATATGAGCCTCGGAGTGTGCACCAGTAAAATGAACATGAGAAGAACATGAATCAGTCGTTGTCAGAATTTAGGAGGAAAATACACAAGCAACTGGCCCACAGCTGCCACACAATAAAAGAAAGCTGATACTAAGGTACAGTGCAAATCCTAGGATGCTGGGAAATCAGTTTGCTTTTTTCTGACTTCTTGGATTTAAGCAATTCCCCTCTGATTTTAATCTTCACCTTCAACTGTCTACCTAGCAGTATTTATGATCTCACTGAATTTCGGCTTTTGGGACTCTTCTACGCCTGTCAGCCACAGACAACACCAAGTCCTTGTGTTTGGATGGCCTGGTGCCAAAACAAATGTTTAGGTTTGGCGAGGTCCTGACAACATGCACTCAGAGAGTGTTCTATGCTCTAAAGAAATGCAAACCCAGGAGCTTTTTTGAGACCAAAGTGGTTGGTTGCTCAGCAGGCACATTATAGCCATACAGGTGCAGGGCCTCCTGATGACAGGGGTGAGCATCTGACCTGCAGATCCCGATGGAGCCGTCCCGGAGAGAGCCTGAAGCAACAGCCGCTCACAGTGTGCACAGTGCTGTTTGACTTGGCTGCCGTCCTGCGAGCCTGAGGTGGGGACAGCCCGGAGGAAAGCAGCTTGACTCTGACTCTGGTCACTGCAAAGGCTCCGGGCCACCTGTGGGCTTCACTACTCACCTTCTGCTTCCCTCAGCGTCCTCACTGATGAGTTTGTGTTCCCAGAAAAGAAAGCTCTCACTGCTCTCTTGCTTTAATGCTCAGGAGCCGGTCGGGGTCGAAGCCTGCAGGCACTCACCTGTGTATACCTCTGAGCTCCGGCGCTAGGCCAAGTGCACCATCAGAAGTAGGCTATGTTCATTCTGGTCTCTTTCCTAATTCTTAGCATCAATAAATACACAAGCTCTACTGCAAGGGGGAAGAGACCAATGCTCAGCAGGCACCTGCCTCCAGCCAGGTGCTTTCTCTCATAGTGCTTTGTCTAATCCTAAAAGCTACTCTATAAGCAAATAACTAATATCTTTATTTATGTGATAAAGACAAAAAGATGGTGAAATTCTGAAGTTTTAAGCCTCATGAAGGCAAACACCAGAGGAGCCGAGATTCGGACTTGGGCTCGTGTCTTTCCATGTGTGATCTTTGCATTTACTACTCTACCTCTCAATATGTAAAGAGCGGCACAGCCGGGGTGGGGGACCCCAAATCCCAGCTCAAGTTCTGACACTGACTGCCTGAGTAAAATCACCCCTTCTGTGGGAAAGTCTCTGACTTTATTTACAAGATGAGAGGGGCAGACAAGCTGCCTCTCGGGGCTCCTCTGATTTTAATATACATCTTAGGGGCACATACCAACACTAGAGAGAAAATGTGGGGAGCAGGTGTGCTTTGCTTCCATTACGTCCCCAGCAGAGAAAGTCTTGTGTGTATACAGAGCTGCGGAAGAGCAGAGTGGGTGGGCTCCACTGCGGGATCTGAGTGAGGGGAAGACACGAAAGGATGGTGGCTCCCTTTCTCAGCCTAAGGAAAACAACCCTGAGAAGCAGAGTACTTACAACAATGAATTTAACTTATGTCAACATCTCTGTGTCTCCACTAACCCAGGAAGAGCTGAGGGCAGGAAACACGCATTGCACTTCTGCCTGCAGATCCCAGTCTAGGTCACTGAACAGAGCGAATGTCCCATTTCCTATCCCGCTGTGCTGTGACTGCCTGGGTCACAGGTGAGAAAGCTAAGCAGGGAAGCAAGCTCCTCTGCTGGGGGGTGGTGCTCTCAGTGTTGACTCTTAGTCAGAGAGTGTCAGAGTGTAACTGCATTGCTTTTCCCCAAAGGGGCACCCTGGGAAACGGCAGAGCTAACAGAGCACTGTAATGGTCGGTAGTAAAATCTGCTGAGGTACCAGGAAAAGTGGGCTACGTTGGTTTCTGAGCATATGAGGAAAGTTTCAAAAATATGAAGAACCAAGATACATCATGTACTGGTACAAGCACCCAATGATAAATGTAAATGTGTTGTACACCTAAAATGTACCAATACAAGAATTCTTTTAAATGAATATTTAAAATCTTTAAAAAAGTTTATTATAGTAAAAGAGACATTGCTAAGAGTCTCCTCCAAAATCATCCTCCTTGATTCAAATGCCCTCATCCCACTATTCTGCCCCATTCTGCAGCAGCTCCTCTGGAAGTCCTTTCCTGAGGGTCTTTAGCTGCACTGTCCCGGATGGATTCATCACATCTCCCTGTCACAGTTGTTCTGACTTTGGGGAAGAGTCAGAAGTCACACGGTGCCAGATCAGGTGACTAAGGTGGGTGAGGACAGAGCATCGTGTTTTTACGAGCTGCCTTTCCCTTTGATGGTGCTCAGCAGGGGTCACATTTCATAAAGTCCCTCAGGAAAGAGGATTCCAGAATTGGTACAGAAAGTGGCAAGAATGATGACATAAATGTGCTTGAACCAAGGGAAAGTATTTCGAGGGGGATTCATGGCAACGTGTCTTTTACTGTAATACGTTTAAAAAATTTAAGCAGTCACTGTATATTTCAATCACACCTTGTACATTCAGACAACATTTTGGCACGGATTTAATTTATGGAATCATTTTGCTATTACACCCAAATTGACTCATTCAGCGCAGTTGCAGCTTGTGTCTTTAGAGAGACAGAGAGCAAGGGGGTCACATACGGACTCTCTTCCCGGCATCCCGATCTCCCTCGCAGGTTCGACAGTGCCACCCACATCTGGTGTTCCAGCCTCTTTTCCCCGTGGATCCCGATTCCTACCCTGTTCCCCGAAATCCTGGGTGTCTCTAACCTCTGCTTACCAAAATGCATGACAATCTGCTCAATGAAACGTGAGTTAATCCCATTGGGAGAGAAGGCAGCTGCCAAACTCCTACAAGCGAATGGAGAAGAATGATGGATTTTCTGGGCTTTTTCAGGCCCCTGGATATCATACCCTTGATTTGATTAGAAACCTCTCACTTTCTTAAATCATCAAGAAGTGAACATACAAAAAATCAAAACAAAAACGCCTATCTTGGAGTCTCAGTGGAAAGCTTGCTCTGCTGGCGGGTTTAGAAGGGTCTGGTATGCTTCTGGAAATTTCTAGCACAGGTGCGCAGGAAACTGGCAGCTCCCACTGTCACCTCTGGCTCTGTCTCAGGTCCTGTGTCACTGCGACTGCAGATCCCCACACAGGAGGAAGCTCATGACGTCTGTGAACCACAGCGCTGGGATGAGTCCAGGGTCAGTGGCTCCTGAGAGGTCAGGGTAGTTTAGAAAGTGTCACCTCTCCCATAGATACGGAAGCCGAGAGATCAGAAAAGCGGAAGCCTGGTGGTTTCTGTGTGTGTGTGTGTGTGTGTGTGTGTGTGTGTTTAGACACATTTCCAACTAGACACCAGATAATAGGGCAGGGTTGGGTGGCAGCCACCCAGTACATAGGAAGCCAGCTGGAGACCCCAATCCAGACTCCCTGCACTGGGAGGAATGTCACAGAGTCTAATTTGGAGGCTCCGGTTTAGCCCATGAGTCAATGACAATCAGACTTCTTAACCATAGCCATATTCAGAAGCCATATTCTCAGTTCGCATTGGAGACTTACAAAAGCAGAAACCCTAAGGGGATATGTTAGGGCCTATGGTTCTAGAGAGACCCCTGGATTTGTCTAATCCATGTAATGGTTTAGTAACTACTTAAATCAATCTCTCCTCTCTCCTCTCTCTCCTCTCTTCTCCTCCTCCTCCTCTCTCTCTCTCTCTCTCTCTCTCTCTCTCTCTCTCTCTCTCTCTCTCTCTCTCTCTCTTTCTACCTGGGAATTAAACCAAGGGCCTTTACATTGATCTAAACCCTTTCTGCTTTTCTATTTTTTGTTGTGAGACAGAATCTTGCTAAGTTGACTGGGCCAGGTTTGAACTTGCAATCCTCTAGCCTTAGCCTCCTAGATTCCTGGGATGACAGGCATGTGACATCAGGCCCAGCTCTTTAAATCTCTCATCTAATGTAAAAAGGGAGCTTCAGAAACACAGGCAAAGGCTCCTCACAGCTCGAGGCCCCCATCTGCTGAGCAGTGGGGCCCCTGGTACAATCGAGGCCCCTCTCAGGCCTGAGCTGCTCCCTGTCTTTCCTTGAGGCCTTTCCTGTAGGCCTGAAGAGGACACAGGAATTCTCAGACTGACTCAGGTTTCACTCTGAAACTCTTTGTTTAAAAAGAGGAATCTCTTTTTCCTTGGCTGCCTGCCTTCCCTTCCTCCACAAATAATTCTTTCTTTCAAACAAAGCTAAGCTTTTCTAAAACCTGAAAATCCACCCTAATCACAATGTAGTTTCCCTCTTACATGTTCTATGGAAAGTGTAAGTCATTTTCTTCTTTCTGGGCTGTAGAGACGAGACGTTGTCTCATACCACACAAGCAGTTGATGGGGTAATTTTATGGGCAGAATCCATTCAAATTATTTGTTTTCCCTAAAAATTTAAAGAATGTTTATTATGGCCTAGGGTAAGAGTTGGGGAACTTTCTCTATAAAGGTCAGGCAGCAAATATTTTGTTTGCCATATGAACTCTGCCATAAGTACTCAATTCTGTCATCGTTAAGTAGTCATGGGTGGCATGCAAGAAAGTGGATGGGAGGAAGTTTCAATAAAATTGTATTGGCAAAATCAACTTAGCTTTTCTCGGTACACCATCCAGCCCACTTCAAGGTCCATAGTCCTCCTTTCTCTGTATTGTCCAAGTGCCCTAAGGACACTCAGAACTCCCAGCACCTTCTACCACCCAAAACCGTAACCCAGCTCGGAGGTTCCATAAGAGAAGTGGGCCAAAGGATTTACAAAATGGCTTTGCAAGAGAAAGTCTGGAAAGTTCAATCCTAGTTACTCCAAGGACCGGATGGGAAATGGGAAATGGGCCAGGAAACGTCCATGTCCTGTTCCCTGCCTTACATCCATTGATGTGAAACACAGCAGCGGGCTTCTACACAGAGCTTTCAGAAAGAGATGATTGAGGGGGGGACTGGCATGGAGATCCTTGAAGATTTCCTCAGAAATGGGCAAGAATAAACGAAAAAGGGTTTAAGTTTTGCTTCAATATTTTGCTTAGTGCTTAACAGCACCTTAAGTGCACATGCCATGGTGCCTGTTTCCCAGGGCGGGGAACATCCGGGGACCAATCACAGGCACTATTTTCCAAGGAGTTACCTAATGACCTTTTGGGCTTGAGTTCGTTCTCTACATAGAAGGAAAGCAGGCTGTTCTCTTGCAAGCATTGCAGTTGGCATTCAACTTCATTCTGTGAGTTGTGGCCTTTCAGAAAGCGTGGTCAAATGTCTCACATTCTTTTCCTTGATGCCTTTTGGCCTTTAGCCTACTCAGAAAGACTTTCCTACCCCTCATTGCATGTATTTTCTTTCCATTATATTTCTACTGACCTTTAAATCCACTAATCATTTATTTTGACCTAGGAACTGGCGGCTA
Organism: Heterocephalus glaber; assembly: GCF_053883595.1. Lineage (NCBI taxonomy): Eukaryota > Metazoa > Chordata > Mammalia > Rodentia > Bathyergidae > Heterocephalus > Heterocephalus glaber. The sequence continues at coordinate 9,040,010 of NW_028258435.1, forward strand.
TCCAGTTTGCCCATCAATTTCCCACTATTATAACATCTTTTCTGCACACCTAGAAGGAAGTTCACCTTTTCTTCTTTTTTCTTTTACTTTTGGTACTAGAAATTGAGTTCAGGACTTTCTTATTAAGTTACATCTCCGCCATTTTTTAAAATAATTTTTATTCTTTTATTTTGAAACAGGGTCTTGTTAAATTGCCTGGACTGGGGTTAAATTTTCGATTCTCCTGCCTCAGCCTCCCAGAGTGCTGGGATTACAGATGTGTGTGCACCTTATCAGCCAGATTCCATTAGCAAACTGGAGCCAGAAGCAGATAAATGTCAAGAGACACACTGCAAGGAATTGTCCTACGCAGTTCTGAGGGCTGCAGATGAGCAGGTCACCGGAGGGACAGCCAGCACTCTAGGCAGAATTTCCTGCTCTCCAGAGTCTCCCAGTTCTCCCCTTCAGGCTTTTCACTTGCTGAAGCAGGCCCTGTGGATCTAATCACCTCTACAAAATACCTTCACAGCAGCATGGGGAGGAGAGCTGCTGATAAACAGATTATCACACTGACCCATGATATTCCTGCCTCTCTCCCTCCTTCCCTCCCTTCACCCTTTTCTTTCTTTCTTTCTTTCTTTCTTTCTTTTTTTCTTCCTTCCTTCCTTCCTTTCTTTCTGTTTTTCCTTTTGGCAAAGCTAGGGATTGAACCCAGAGCCTCCTGCATTCTAGGCAAGCTGTCTACACTGAGGCATATCCCCAGCTCCACCATTGCTATTATTTTTATTGAATATTTTTACATCAATATTTACAGTAAGAATATTCTGTTTCAAAATAAGTAAAAACCCATAGAATAGTGTTTTGGGGTGCTTTTATGCTGATTTCATTAAACGCAACAACAGAAAGAGCTTGCATTAAACTGAAATCCCAGCCAAGTTAAAGGATGCTATCGCTAAGTATGATAAAGGAGTAGTTGAACTGAGACACAGGAAATTCTTTGGTATTTCAAGATAAGGGAGGGCGCCCAAGAAAGGGAAAAGTTGGAAAGGCCCACTGTGTTGCAGAAGGTGCGGCTTCGCCCCTGGGTGGTGGGAAGTTCACTGGCTTAGCCAGGCGGTGCCAGATATGGTCGCTGAGAAGCAGGAGTCGCTCTCCCAGTGCAAGGAGAAGCAGGAAGCATCGCAGCAGCGGCTATGGTGGCTAGTGAGAGTCCAGGGCAGCGGGATCCAGCCCCGCCCAGAAGGCTACTTCTAGAGGAAGGGGCCTTGCAGGGGTCATCCGCTTTGCTCCTGGAGTCCCAGGCCACAGGAAACTGCGTAGGGGCTGCACTCAAGCTCGTGAGGTCGTGGAGCAGAGCAAGCAAGAGCTGCCAAGGCTGGGAGGCCACAGAGGGGCATAGTCCCAGGGCTGAGCCCTCCACCCCCTGGGGAAATGGCCGGGAGCCTCTCTGGCTTGCCGCCCCCTGTAGCGCCCTCTGCTGAGAAGTTTTAGCATTGTTCTCACTGCTTGTCACAACTTGGTTTTTGTTTTTGTTTTTGTTTTTTTGGTACCAGGGATCAAACTCAGGTCCTTGTGCTTTCGAGGCAAGTGGCGGATCGGCTGAGCTAAATCCCTGGCCCACTTGTCACAACTTGGGAGGCACAATGGAAAAATAGAAAATGCTTAGCTTACCATTTATACAGTAAAAGACACATGACTACAAATCCTGTTCAAAATCCTCCCGCTGGCTTTGAACACACTCATCCCATCATCCTCTCCACTTCCTGCAGCAGCTCTGGAGTCCTCTTTCCTGAGGGTCTTTAGCTGTGCTGTCCTGGCTGCCTCAATGTCCTGAATGGATTCAAAACGTCTCCTTTTCATGGTCATTGTGACTTGAAGGAAGAGACACAGGTCACACAGTGCCAGATCCTGTGACTAAGGTGGATGAGGACACAGCATCCAGCATCATGTTGTAAGACTGAACAACAGTTACTCCATCTTTGTAATAGGGCCCCAACTTTCTGCTTCTGTTACGGATCACCAGGTAGACATCGAGTTCCATGGATGTGCTTGTTGTTGTGCCAGGAAGGTCTGTTGTGTGCGTAGTGGTCTGTCATGCTTGCCCAACTCCATATCTGAATATGTTATCTTAAGGATAATCGTAAAAGGTCTGTTTTATCTCTCTCCTCTGCTTTTGTATTTCTGCTTGCCAACTTCCCCTGAGACCCCCTATAAAAACAGCCTCGGACTCTGAGCCAGTTGCCTCTCTAAGCTACTTTGCTTTGGGAGTGCCGTCTGGCCAGACTAATAAAGGTCTGTTTTACTTTCCAACTTGTCCGGTGTGTTCCTTCCTGGGTGTTCTTCGCTGCAGTCAGCTCCTCAGAGCATTTGGTAAGGCCCTCGGTCTTACAATGTTTTTACAAGCGGCTTTTCTGCTGGATGGTGCTGGGCAGCAGCACTCACTATTTTTGATTACAGCTGGTAAAGACCCTAAGTAAGGAAAGAGGACTCCAGAGCTGCTGCAGAAAGTGGCAAGGATGATGGGAGGAGTGTGGGTGAAGTGAACAGGAGGATTTTGAGGGTGATCCATGGCCATGTGTCTTTTTACTAATTCATTATTAAGTATAAACATTCACTGTATTCTCTGAGCACACCTCAGACTGAGGTGGTACCTTTGGGTCTGAGGGCAAACCACTGAGTAACTGATCCAGCCTGTTTCTAAGTCTTTGCTAGTTTATTCCATCTCTATTATTCTCTTTAAGTTTCCTCTGTTTGCTTGAATCAATTTTGTGATAACTTAGAACACTTCACATGTCCTCTAGGTATTATTTTGTTAATTTTATCATTAAAGTATATATTTTATTAACATAATGCTTAATTCTTGTGCACTATCACTTACTTTTTACACACAATTCTTGCTTACAAGTTACCTTTTCAGCGGGAGCTGTGGGGCCAGCAGGCTCCAGATCAGTGTCCCACCTGCCCTAGACTCCCAGTGCTCTTCAGCCTTCCCAGCAGCTGCAGGCTCAAGGCTTGTGAATCATGTGCTCCTCCCCTGCTTCCACCTGCACAGCTCCCTGGCTCCTGCAGGTTAATTCTCAAACACTGCATCATCAAAGACACCTTGCTCAGCTGAGCTACTCAGTGGCATCCCATTGCTGTCTCTCCTCATGTCTGTTATTTTAATCCTCAGCACTTATCAGTCTCTGACACATCACAGACATGCTGTTTATTTGTTTATCTCAAACACCTCCTGCGATGAGGACATACGCTGGAAGCAGCAGGGACTTCTGTCCTCTTTCTTGCTGCATCTCCAGTGCTGGGGGCCGTGCCAGGGACAAAGCAGAAGTGTGATTCACTTGTTCCTGAACCGCCAGGAGGGTGTTGGAGAGAGGCTGCTGGGTGGTGTCTGCTGGGGATGCTAGGTGACACTCATGAGCAACTTCAGGATAAAGCGATTGGCCTGATGGCTGTGCTGATGACTGCAGAGGAGATGTTGGGCCCCTGAACCAATGAGAATCAGAAAGCCCCTCATATGGGGACCTGGGCACTTTGTCCTGCCACACTTACATCTTCCTCCTGCGTTTGGGGACAGGGAGGACTGATAGAGGAGTCTCTGTCACAGACCAGTGTGTTCAAACCCAGCAGCCTCAGTCCCCTGCATCCTAACTGTCATCACCTCCTGCTGGTCTCCAAGCCCTGAGAACCCCACCTTATGCCTGGGATTCTTTCTATGACTCACATACATATTGAACCCTTAGCGCTGCAAGGGAGGGCTCTCTTCAGACACTTCTAGGACCTTCTGTATTAGTTACTTTTTTCATTGCTGAGATAAAATACCCGACACCCAAAGTTAAGGAAAGACAGGTTGATTTAGCTCACAGTTTGTAGAGGTTTCAGTCTATAGTTGGCTGGCTCCAGGGTACAGTGACATGGCAGAGGGGGATCGCAGAAGAAAAAAAAGACCATGCCAAAGCAGGACAGGCAGAAGACACCAAACAACCAAGCTACCAGTGACAAGCCAGTACCACAGTTCTTTCTGTCCCTTTTATCTTACCAGGGCTGCTGGCCCTTAGGGTGGGCAGCATCCACACCCTTAATCCTAGCATCCCATCCTTTATCCCAGCATCATACACCCTTAATCTCTGCGTCACACACTCTAGATCTAGCCACCTTTGAAAAGGCCCCACCTATGATTAATGAGGCTTTGGGGGGACAGCTAGGCACAAGCCATAACACTATCCAAATGCATTGTGGGAAAGAATTGGTTGAGTCCACCCCAAATTTACATGTGACATCTAATCCCATTGGTGATGGTTTCAGGAGGTGGGCCAATGGGACACCATCAGATCATGAGGGTAGGGACCTCATGACAGGGACTAATGCCTTTATGAAAGATAGCTCAGAGAGATCTTTTGCCTTCTTTTGGCCATCTGCAACAAGGAAGAAGTCCTCACCAGAAACTGTCCATGTGGGCACAGTGGTCTCACTTTCCAGCCTCAGGAACCATAAGAAATAAATTTCCAGCCTCCAAAATCACTTCAATTTGGGAATTTCATTGAAGGAAGCCTCAATAGACTGAGTCAGGTTGTGGGAAGAAAGTGAAAGCCATGAATACTTGATTCCAGGAAAACATCAGACCACTCATTCCTCTGTAGTCTGCTGGTTCGTTCCTGACACATACTCCATAGTGGAGCCAGACTTTGAGGTGAGCTGGAATGGGGAACACAAGTCAGAAGGGCTAGAGCTCACCCAACAGCTTCAGGAACACAGCACCCATTGGCCTCCACTTATCAACCACCCAAGGCTCCAGCTGGTGTGATTTTGGAAGATGCTCTTAGTTTACAATCCAAAACACTGAAAAAGAAAGCACAAAATTGACTTGGTGCCTTGTTTTCTTTTCCAAGAGATTCCTGTTTAAAAGCTTACATATGTTCTATTTTATTGTTTTAGTTGCAGAAAAGAAGAATTTGAACCTATGGAATTATTATAATTGCACATAAAGAAACCCCAAGTCAGAGAATTATTTCTCCATGCATATTGAACTAATTTACTCATGAAAGGTTCTGACCGATGTGCTTCCAAAGTGGACCAGCAAAAACTGATTTCTCCCAACTCAATTTCTTACATATTAGAATATTTTTAGGTTTTTCTAGGAAAACATATTCTAGAGAACATATTGTTATGGTTTAGATCTAAAATGTCCCCTTGAGGTCTCATATATTCAGAAGTGGGGCTTTTGGAAAGATCAGGGGGCCCTGTGCTCACCAGTGGCCCCATCATGGGTGAGTTCAGGGCTGACTGTGCTGTAGGAGCTGGGCCTGGTTGGAGGAGGTCACTGGGTATGACCTGGAAGGGTGCGTTCCTGTCCCTGGCTCCTCCCTTCTTCTATGCTTCCAGGCCACCATGAGCTGAGCAGCTTTCTTCCACCAGGCCCTTCCACCATGATGTTTCTGCTTTGGAACCAGGTGGCTATGGACTGAGCCCATGGGAAACATGAACCAAATGAATCTCTCCTTCTTTAAGTTGTGAATGTCTAATAATGTGTTTTAGTGATAAGAAAGCTGGCTAGTACAGATATCAACATTATTTCTGAAACTTTATTGATCAAATATGACATTTTGTTACATTAAATTACACCATGAAATGTCATCCTCATAAAACTGTAAATGAAATGTAACTTGGTTTAAATTAAGCAGCAGCCATGAGTTAACCCTAAATAAACTCTTTAACACTGATGCCAGAATGTCAGAATTTTAGAACCCCAAGATGAATGCTGAAAAAGGCTTCCTAAAGCATGAGACTCATCCTCTTCATCTCTTTCAACCAAGATAAAAGCCTTCTGAAGAAATAAAAGTCACTTGTTTTCCACATTTCTATCCCCATGCTGGAATCCAAATCTAGAACCCATCTTCGGGCCTGAGTCAAGTGTGGGCTGGGGCTTATGGGGTCAGGGACTGAGTTTGCTTAACTCAGACCAGAGACTCCAGATCTGGGATTTAAGAGAGCCGAGAGCATGGATGGCGGTCCATGTCTGCTCAGAATCCAGGGAAGATTCCACTGCCTGTGGTGCTTGTAGGGTGATTCAACAACCTTGGGCTTTGAAGATTTTGAGGGATGGAGAGGTGGGGCTAACTCTTTTTCCCCCACTCTGATTATGGTGTTTTTCCTGGCTTCCAAAAGGGTTCTTTCTTTCTCTTTAAAACTGTCAACTTTAAAAAAATAAAAAATAAATAAAACTTCTAATTTCATTGGTGTTTGTCTCAAAGTTGACTGTATTATATCATTTTCCCTTGACATAGTGGAAATTTTCGGTACATACTTTCAAGTCTTTTTTGTTGCAGGAAACAGATTATTTTTCCATTATGATATTAAATATCGGTTGTATTCTAGTATTCTTTCCTGTATCTTTGGTGACTAGTTATGTGTGTGTCAGCTCTCTGTGACAGGTAAGCTTCATTGTGTCAACTGGGTTGGTTTAGGAGCTATGTGGTGGGTCGGTAGGGCTCAATTCTGGGTGTGTCTATGTGGATCATGGAGGCATGGCCTTGGGTACCATATCTGACCCCTGTCCCTCTTCCTCTCTGGCACTGTTCCCTTGCTCTGCTTCCTGGTCTCTATGAACTGAATGTCTTTGCTCCTCCACTCTCTTCTGCTATGACGTTCCTGCTTTAGAACCAGCTGACCATGGACTGAATCCCTTGAAACATTGACCCAAATTAGACCACTCCTTTTTTAAGTTGTGGCTGTTGGGTGTTGCATCCCAACAACAGGGAAGCTAATACCGTCTTCTAATTTTACTACTATCCTTGATTTTGTTATGCTGTTTAATTTTTTTCTTTTTTCTGTTATTTCCAGGCCCTGTTCCTTGGTTTTGCTCCTAGATTTTGTGAAGTATCTATGTCCCTTGCTTCATACTTTGATGGTTTCATTTCCTTTCTCCTACTTCCTTCTCAAACTATGAAAGTGCATAATTCCCCTCCAACAAGCTCTCAGTGTCTCTCCTCCAGTCTTGCATTTCTGAATGGTGAACTTTCCTCTCACAGCTCACTGTTTCAAAGCCCTCTGTGTTTGATGTTGTTCTTGTTTTCTCCATCACTTTTCTTGTTGCTGGAGCAAAATACTTGACAATTTCAATCAAAAGGGGAAGTTTATTTTGGCTCAACTTTCAGTCCATGGTCAACTGACTCAAGGCAGGACAGCATGGCACAGAGGTCTGGTGGAAGAGAGCTGCTCACAGCATGGGGGACAGGAAGTGGAAAGTCAAGAGAGGAGCTGGGGAGGGGATAAATCCCTCCAGGTTATGCCCGCAATTACCTACTCTCACCAGACCCCACCTCCTAACAGCAAGTCAGCTATAGACCTGTAATCCAAACACCACTCAAAAGCCTAGCATATGACCACATGAGGCTTTGGAGAGACATTTAAATCTAAATAATAGCAGTTGCTGTTCTGTTTGAGAAGGAAACAAAAAAGTAGGAACAATTTTCATTTCCTTCATAGCAATGTGTTTTTTCTGGAAAATGGTCCATGCCCAGATTCTCAGTTAACTGTTAATTCTAATACAACATCACTGTCTCTTTTTATTATTCAATATCCAATGGGTTGGGCTTTCTTAGACCCTATTAATAGAAACTTCTGAGAAGTGGAAGGAAAGCTAGGATACTAAGATGACGATCTATGGTTCAGCCTAAAACACTCAATAGCTTTCTGCTGTTTCTTTTTAAAAGTATAGATGAGTCACTCTACACCCTTGCCTTGCTTTTCCCTGATTCCAAGTAGGTCCAGCACTAATTCCACCCCCCCCCCTATTTTCCCTAGTTCCTACAGCCATAGTTGCCCCGCGCATGGCACACCATATCTTCTCAGGCGGCCCATGCCTTTGGAAGTGTATTTTGCTGGCCTTATTCAAAATCCCTGGCTGGGTTGCTCAAATTCTCTAAGAATCTACCCCTCCTGCCAGAGTTCCTGCAACATACGGGGTTTTGGCAGACTTCACATGTAGTTAGAGATGTGTGAACAGTGTACGTCAGCAAATTCCACCAAAAATGGAGACTGCTGCTTCCAAATATCCCAAGAGGAAAGGCAAAAGAGATGAGTTAGACCCATATTCACCCTGGAAATGTCTTAAGGTCATTTACATGGAATTTTCCTCACTTGTTTCATCTATTGGGTAACACTGTAAAGATTTACAACTCAGCCTCCCTCTTGTCTAGAGAAAAAGTTGTTAAAACTTTCCTTTTCTCCAGGTAAAAAGTATAAATGCTTTCTACACTAGGTGTCAAATATAGGTAAGAGCAAAGACGCCTCAGGCACAAACAAATAAGAAAACATCAAGTATAAATCTCCACTTTGCCAGCATAGGCAGGCTGCACAAATGTTTTCTCTTTTCATTCTGTTCTACTTATTTAGTGTTTATCACATCCTATTAAGTTCGGTTTATGACCCACTGGTGTCCTACTTTGAAAAACTTCCATCTCAAAGATTTATCCCTTCTGTGACTAATATTTTTTGAATTTCTTCAATGGACTGTGCTGGACATTTCAATAAAACTACATACAACACAGATTTACATGTGACCCCATCCTCCTGGAAACTCAGAGAAAGGCAACTAAATAGCCAAGCATGTTGAAGGCAGTCCTAAAGATGATGCTCTCCACCATAACTCCCTCCCATTTCTGTAGTCTACTGGAGTTAATAAATAGTTTCAGCATTTTCATATAATTTGTTCTCAATGCTTGATCAGGGATGATGGTGTTTCTCAAACAAGAGCATTTTAATGCTGAGCAATTTCATGACTCTGAAGATCCCACAATCAGTAGGTCACAAAACTTGCACCAGGATATTTGTGCTTTGAATTGTAGTTATTGCCCCTTATATAAACATTAATTAATATTTAATATTGAATTGTGCATCAATTAAAATAATAAACTAACAAAGACAAAACTGAATTTAAATAATTTATTTGAAAGAATGACATATCAGCACTGCATAAAATAAAATTCACTAGTACTGAAAGAATTCTAGGAAGCAAAACTTTAAAATGTGCAGTTGACAACAACTGCAAGCTCACACACGTGCATTTAATCCGGGGTAATCTTGAGGGGATCTTGTTAGTGACTGTTCGCACAAGGATTGCTCCAGGTGATAATCAGTGTGCTCAAGATCAGTTGAGAAAATTGGCTAAATGATATGTTGTATGTGAATGTATTTATGGAATGCAGCTTGGGGGAATGAGGAGAATCAGGACCCTTCCCAACATCAGGTGTCAGAATAGAGGAGGTGGCTTCATCTCCTCTTCTAGAAGCCTGGTCTCCTAGGACTATGGATTCCTGGATGCAGAGTCGTGGTGGAGACCACATCAAGCAAGCTGATCTCAAGTTTTCCAAGGAAGACAAGAAGTGATCAAGTCTTACATAGGTAAGGACATTTGATGAAGAAAGGCCACACTAGGGAAGCCCAGAAAACACCATGGAAAAAAAATAAAAATGGAAGAGACAATGGAATAATTGCCTCAGAGCCTTAAATGCCCTCAACATCACTAGCCTGACAGGGAGATTTTCCTGCTCTTTGTACCTTCAAGACCTGACCATTCGCTGGCTTGTTCACGCGGTCAAATCTGCCGAAGGTGGTGACCACCATTACTTGCCTCCATCTTTCCATCGCCTAGGGCCAGCGTCCACCCGCACTACTCAGACACCCTTGAAAACTTTTCGCTGGTGTCCTTGGCTGTTGAAGTCCATCAAACACAGTCTAAGACAGCAGATTCCAGCCACATCTGCAAGCCAAGCCGAGGGGTGGAAAATAAGGAGTTTGTGACAGAAAACAATAAAACAAAGATTGAAAGCCTCTGCAGAAAGAGAAGAGAGAGAACAAAGGCCCGACACAGGTTGTGTTTTCCTTCGGAGCCTGCATAATCACCGCAGGCTTCAGTAGCAATGTCCAGATGTAGCCGGGAGAATGCATCCAAATGCAGTTCATGAACTGGTTCACTTCGTCAACTCGGCTGCAGATGTGACCTGGAACTTAGTTTTCAACTATTGCAGTGTCACTTTGAAGGGAAATGTTAAACATGTAGTTACTGGTCAACAGCTTTTTGCCAGGGACCCGGGGCGGGGGGGGGGGGGGAACGTCTACGGAAGTGGAACGACTATTTAGTGAATACAATTCCGAAACTCCACGCGAATCCATTCATCCGTTTATTCATTCATTATCCATTCATTCGTAAATTAGTTCGTTCTTCCTCTACAATGTGATTTCACTGTTGTATTCCCAGAGACAGGATCAGAGGCTGGCTACAGATTGTCGGCGTGCGATAAATATTTTGTGGAATAAATGAGTCAATGAACTCAACAACGTATTGTAAGAACTTTTATGTCCGATACATAAAATTCAAAGCAAATCTGTTCCCAGCTGTGAAGAAATCACGCCTGGGAGACAATTGTGTAAACTGTCGAGTGCAGGTTGGGGCTCTTTGCTCCTTTGCCCCTGACATCCCTGGGTGATGTCCCCTCTGCCACTGGCTTTAAAATCTACACCAGGGTGCAGACCCGTGCTGAGCTCTTAGCCAATGTATCGGACTTCCACTGGGTCTCTGTGTCTAAGGATCCGCAGCCTATCTGCCTCCGGTAGGGAACCTCGAACTGGTCTCCTCTTCTGGTGTAATTTCTCCTGCTCACTCAGCAGCCTCCCGTCCGTTCTAATAGGCCTCTGGTCTAGTTAATTTCTCTGCACTAAATTCTTTCAGATATTTTTTCTCTTTTGCATTCCTGTGCTTCCTACCTATCGGTTTTGTAGACATGCAAACTGATGGCCAGAGAGCTCCAGTGTCTCCCATGTTTTCTGGCATTTAGGTACAGATGGGCCAGAACCAATGCTTTTCCGACTGACTAATTACCTGTGGCAGGTGAGAGACTGTGATGGCCTCAGAATTTCTCAAGGGATTCTGGGTCTTAGACCGGGTGCTTAACAGAGGCCTCGTGAGAGAAGCAACAGGAACCCAGTGCTGCGTTTGTCCAGTGTGGAGTACAGATGTCTGCCCCTAAGTGTGACCTGCCCGACAGGCAGCAGCCTGCAGTGGAAAACAGTGCCCAGGCTGCACTTCCTACTTCTGCCTCTCTGTTAGTTAGGGCTCTCGTGAGGAGCAGAATTAATAGACAATATATGTCTACTTACTCGAGTGGATTTATGAGGTAGCTCGTGGCATCAGAGGCAGGCGTGTCTCCAGTGGCTGGCTGTGGGCTGGAGAGCTGGAAATCCAAGAGCTGCTCAGCCCAAGAAGCTGGAGGCTGCAGAACAAGGACACAGTGCCAGCCCAAGGTCAAAGGCCTGGGAGCTCCCTGGACAGTCACCAGTGGGAGTCTGAGCTAGAAGCTGAAGAAACTAGGAACCAGTGTCCAAAGGCAAAAGAAAAGACTGCTGCTCTTCCAAAACATGCACACTTCCTTTGTCTTTCCCCTTGCCTTCCATTCAAGCCTATTGGTTGGTGCCTCCCTCAAACGCAGTGGGCCTTACACCTCAGCTCACTGGCCTACATGTCAATCGTCCACAGACACATCCAGCACTTGCTTTATCCATTTGCTAGGCTGTTCTTACCTCGGTCAGGTTGACACATCACAATTATCAGTCACAGCAGTACCCGGCCTGCTCAATTCCCATCTTCAGGGCACACACCCTGCCTGCATGATGGTCTCTGTGCTTTGAGGATTCAGGTTTGCACTGCCCACTGCTGTGGTGGAAATACTGGCCCTGAACTCACACAGAGAACAGGATCTTCAACCACACCACTCCAAGGCCAGGCACCTCTGTTCCTGCAGGGACTTCAGCAAGTTTCCACAGCAGAATATGAACATGAACTCGAGTGCACCTGCATTCTGCCTTACATGCAGCAACAGAAGCACAACTCTAAGCTTAACATCCTGCATCCCTTTCTGGATCAGGTGAGAAGACCCGGGGGCTGGGGCTTCAGCACACCTGGCTGCATCCCTGCCTCCTGTGCGATCTCCTCTTGTCTCACCACACTGCCAGAGTCTTGCACTCCCAAGAAAATGTACCAAAGTCACTCAACATATTTGTTGAGCAGCTCCTCCAGGGCAGGGCTGTGAACAGTTGCTGCAGGCTGAGCAGAGAAAACCACATTGGGATCCCAGGTCTGGAACTCACCACTGCCTAGTGAGTGCAGAGCACATGAATGGCAGGTGAGCAACTCACAGCAAAGCAGTGACAGCAAGGAATAAGTTCTACAGAGAAAAAGCAGGTGTGATGGCTAACTGGTGTTAACTTGAATAGAAATGCCCAGCTGCTTGGTTTAAGAACACAGTTCCTGGTGTGACGGACTTGCTGAAGAGGGAGGCCTGCCCTGGGTGTAGGTGCCCTCAACCAATAGGCTTATAGCCTGGGTGGAATAAAAACGGAAGGGGGAGGATGGAAAGGGGAGGGAAGTCTCACTTCTGTTTCTTCAGAGAAGCCCCAGTCTTCACCATCGCCTTTGGATGTCTGTCTCCAGGCTTGCAGCTCAGGCTCTTCAGCCTCCTGATACAAACTCCCACTGGGCTCTGCAGTGAGCTCCAGCCTTCCACTTCTGATGGGTCCTTCTGATCTCCAGTGCACAGGTGGCCATTTTGCTGTCTTCCACCCCTAACTCTGCCATGGTCCTGTGTCAGAAGTCCTTGTCACATTGTGTTGCAGAGTTTGCTCCACATGTAGGGTAAAAAGGAAGAACAGAACCAGGCAAGGTGGCACGTGTCTTTAATTCCAGCACTCTGGAAAGCTGAGGCAGGAAGAGGACCAGTTTGAGCCCAGCCTGGGTAACTTAGCCAGACCCTCTCTCAAAGTACAAAATAAAAAGAGTTGGAGATGTACCTTAGTGTGAAGGCCCTGGGTTCAATCTTCAGCACTGGAAAAAGTAGAGAAGGAAAACCAGGAGAGGTAAGTAGGATAACAGGCATGTCCAAAGAAGCTTGAGACCATAGTACAGAGAGAGAGTGGGTCTAGCTGATCACAGGTGATGTGCTCTGATGTGGATTTTCAAAAAAAGATCCTGGCTCCTGATGAACACAGACTTGTTAAACAGACAAAACTAGAAGGAGGAGCACCCATCTGACTATCACAGCCTGGGCAAGAGAGGATGAGACAACATGGAATTGTGCACACGCATAAACACACACACAGCTTTTATTTTACAGGATGGGCACAGTAGGAGGTACCTGCGGGATTCAGAAGAATGGATTAATTCCAGCTCAACCAGGAAGGGAGCCTTCCACCAGCTATAGCTGGGAAGCTCTAGCCCATCCCTTGATTAGGAAATAACACCTTACTTCCTGGGTACCGCTTGACTCAGGGCGTGTTTGCTGAACCAAGTTCTTTTGACCTAGTGTGGGAAAGTCACTTTGCCCATTAGAAAGAGCAATTGTTTTGGAAAGTAGGTGCACAAATGATCCTCAGCAATGTACTTAATTAGGCAATGATTTATTCAACAGTATCCTTTCCCAAGGATAGTTTGCAGGCAAAATTCACAACTGATTGACTAATTATCAAGCAGTTCCTCAAGTCTAAATTCATGGCGATTCAATAAAGGAGGATAAACTTGAGTCACTTACAGGAAAATGGATGCCCCTCAAGACCGTAATGTTAAGTGAAATAAATCAGACACAGGAGCTTAACACATAGTTTTTCTTCTATGAGAAGCCTAAGGTACAAAGAAATTAAAGAGCAAAATAAAAGATAGGTCCTAGGAAACAGGAAGCTAGATCTTCTGCAGATGGGAAGGAACCAAGAGATCGAAGGAGAGGGGAGAGAGGAGGAGGGATGAAAAAAGAATGAAGCTGTGTTACTTTCATGACCAACTCCCCACAAGGATGTGATCATTAGGTACTGCACAAGCAGGCCAGTACAACCGAAAACGTAAAACAGAAATCATTTGGCTTTGAAGGGACACATTGATAAATGCAAGGGGATGGCTAGGAAACAGCAGAGCTAGGAGAGGGGACATATAAAGGAAGAGGTAGATTTTGCTGACCACGAGCCCTGCAGGTTTTGTGGTTCTTTTGTCACACAGAAGCCGAGCTTCTGGTGGTGGCAGCTCACAGGTGTGGCCTGCAGTGCCGAGTGTCTCTCTGAAGGTGAGGACGCCTGTGAATGTGCCTGGCTAGGCTTCCCTGAGGTGCAGACAAAGAGACTGATTTTTAGTGTCTGAAGCAAGATCAAGAGAGATGCAAAGATGGTAATTCTTTCAAAAAAAGGTAGAAAGGCAGAATGAGCAATTGCAATTTGTCCTCATTTTGGCCAAAGAAACACCAGGATGGATGTATTCAATCTTTAGGCAGTAATTCTTTAAAGGGACAAATTAGAATCATAAAACCTAGCATTAATTCTTGCTTAGATAAAGCAAGTGAACTCCCTCAGCCTTAGTTATTTATGCCAGCGTCGGCAAGGTTTTTGGAACAATTAAATCATATGAAGTAAGTAAAAATAGCTTTCATAACATAAAGTACTATGCAAATGTAAACTCGCTTTTTTTAATTCTTAAAATTATATACTGGATGTATTAATCAAGCCAAGCTGCTGTAATAAAATACCACAGGCTGTGCAAGTGAGACAACGGAAATTTATTTCTCACTGTTCTGGAGGTCAGATGTGCAATGTCAGTGCTGGGAAGGCTGATTTCTGGGGAGAGCCCTCTTCCTGGGCTGTAGATAGCTGTCTGTCGCGGGACAGAGGGAGAGAAAGAGAGAGACAGACAGACAGAGGCCGAGAGAGGCGTACCGTCTGCTACTCCTCTTGCTACAACACCCTTACTATTTGATCAGGCTCTCACCCTTGTTTCACTTGTTGATTTTTCAGTTTTCATGTTCATGAGTACATGTCTGTAGTGCATAATGCTTACGCGGTACATGCACATACCACATCTTAATGAGCTCTTTAAAGGTCTTATCTCTACCTACAGTCATGTCTGGGATGAGGACTTCAACATAAGAATGTTGAATGAGCACAATTCATTCAGTCATGCTGGTCAAACTACTGTTCATTTCTGATCCTTTATCTGTGAGAACTGTGAACTGTGAACTACAAGTGCCCGGACTTACCAGAGGGTCTTGCTGTCTCTTCTTGCCCACTCCAATTCCACCCCCTCCACCCTCCACCAGAATGTTCAGTAGTCTTTGAATCACTTTCCTATATGACTTTCCAATGGCCCGAAAATAAGTAGACACCAAGGCAGGTGTAAGACTTGGGGATTGTGGAGGTCAAGGATTGATGCTTTTACCCTGAGAGATGGGTCATACCCAACAATCCCCGTGCATTATTTGTCCTGATCCTGTTTTGTACATGTTGCTCTCAGGCAGCCCACAGTAGCCTATTTCAATTAAAATTCAGTACTTGATTCCAGCAGCCCCCTCTGAGTGTATGTTTTATCATTGTCTTTATAGGGATATGTATTTCAACTCCTAAAGAAATGACCTGTACATTAACTGCTCAAATTCAATCCATGTATAAACTAAAATATTTAATATATGCAAAGTTAATATGTCCTAAGTAGGAATGAGGTACCAGTAGAACAGCAGAATAGACTAAATGCTTGCATGTCATTAAATATTAATCCATCAAGTTACACACCTGGTAGGTATCTGTAACAGTAATGGGCATTGGTAATACAGTAATGAGTAAAACGAACATCATCCCTGCCTTGTCAATTGCAATGTTCTGTGCATGTTTAGCAAGGAGAGTCCAACACTCAAGGAACTCCAACCAACCTCCAGCTCCCTTATTTAAAAAGGAGCAAAATTGGATGGGATCTATACTTGCAAATTCTGCAAACTTTATTCTAACATCACCTTAAATGCATCGCCTGACCCTAGAAGTGTACATGCAAGAACAAAACATAATATTTAAACATTTGTTAGTAAGAATTATACCGGGCAACAACAATTTATTTAGGTAATGAGCTGTGCTCAGCTTCTATGATGTGCATATGCCTAGTATTAGGGGTCTTTGTTAATTAGAGTTAGCTGTCACTCCCTGCAATTTCAATTACATGCACGCCTATTCATTTGGTTTCTAGGATTAAATGGCAATTAAAAGGAGAGAAGCCTGGTTGAACAGGCCACTAGACCCAAGAAACTTCCAATGTGTGATGGAGTCCCACTGTAAGGTGAGCCTTTGACTTGCAGCTAGAAGCTACCTCCTCTGGGGATGCAAAGGGACTCCTCGACTGTGAACTTCTAACCTTCATAGGCCACATGGCAGACTTCTGCTTCTATGTACCTTTCTCTTACTGAGCTTATTTCTCATCCCAGAATCAGTGAAGCCTTGATCTTCCTGAGGGCCTGCCTCATTCTTGCAGCTCAAATTCCTCTGTCTTCGTACATAACCCTGTACCCATCTCACCTAGCTCCCAACCTTGCCACCCCTCCAGCCACCCTGTTCAGATGGTTTCATAGCACTTGTCACCTGCTAGCCCTGCCTTATTTACTTACTTATGTGCACATTAATTACCTGCTTCCACTAATTAAAATATTAGCTCCATGAAAGCAAAACTGTAGCTTGGCACATGATACATCTTTCAAATATTTATCGAGTGGCAAAAGGATAATAAAAAACCAATGAAATTCCACAGCTGGATCCATTTCTGTAGTTCTTCCCAGTGGTCCCACTTGTGGTAGAGAGTATTTATTTGCATAATTGTAATTATTTGAGTTTTTTTCTTTTTATAATCCTTTACCAAACAATTAGAGGATATGTATTTTTCTCAAGCACATATGGAGCAATATAAACACTAACCACATGTAGGTTACTAAATATGTCTCAAATATCATAGAATCAGTACCATACATAATGTGTGCCTCAACAGTTATAGGTCTAAAACATAATTAAAGGACAACAAAAATAACTTGAATAGTGTGTTTAGAAATTTTAAGTCACACTTTTAACTTGGTCAAAGATTAAATAAAGAAGACCATAAAATATTTACATAGAAATAAATGACAAAATACTATATTGTCAAATTTAAGGATAGAGCTAAAATATAAGGAAAATGCATAATCTTCAACACTTTTTTTGGTACCGGGGATCAAATTCGGAACCTTTCACTTGCAAGGCAGGAGGCAGAACCACTGAGCTAAATCCCCTGCCCCTGTCTTAAACACTTTTGTTAGAAAAAAAGAACTGATTTTATGAATCAAACCAAAGAAATTAAGGGTAAATAAGTAATAAAAATAAAAACAAGGGCCGGGGATTTAGCTCAGCGGTTCCACCACCTGCCTCACAAGCACAAGGTCCAAAGTTCGATCCCCAATACCAAAAAAAAATAATAAATAATAATAGTAATAAAAAGAAGAAGAAGAAGAAGAAGAAGAAGAAGAAGAAGAAGAAGAAGAAGAAGAAGAAGAAGAAGAAGAAGAAGAAGAAGAAGGGCAGAACTAATGTGCCAAAAAATATATACAAAGTAAAAAATAGCATATGCAAATGGGGATCAGTATTCTCTCAATCACATGCTCCCCAGGAAGTGCTCTGGTCCAGCCTCCACTTGAACCATGTGACCAAGGTCCAGGACATCAGAGGGTTTGCTGAGGACACAGTCTCTTAAGACCTGAAAAGACCCGGAAGGACAAGGAGCAGACAATGTCCCCAGATACCTGTGGCCTAGGTAATGTCCAGGGCGCCCAAAGCCCCAGTGCATGGACTCTTACACCCTTGTGCACTCTGTAGGATATTCTGGTAGCAGTGACTTCTCAAACCCCTTACACAGCTGCATCTGCTACACAGGGGGCTTTTGCAGTCTGGAGTGCAGAGGCCACTGTTGCACCAAGCCCACCAGATGCAGGAGTAACCTCTGCCATGCAGAAAGCTGAGCAGTCTTCATGAGACTGTCTTTACATCATCTCCTATGTGCACAACTGGGAGATCCTCTTGATATCACAAGGCTATCCTGGCTCAGGTACCCAGTGGGTAGGAGATTTAAGGATTTAATATCAACCTAGACCTGATCCTCCTCCTCCTGTTTGTTCTATTCTTTCTTAGAAGGGAGAAGGATTAAATAGAGAAGAAAGACATCAGCCGGGCTGCATTAGTCAGCTTTCCTGGCCCTGGGACACAATACTAGACACCCACAATTTAAAGGTGAAGTTTCATTTGGTTCATATTTTCAGACCATGGTCAGCTGGCTCCAAGGCAGGAACATCATGGAGGAAGGGCATGGGAAAGCAAGGCTGCTTCACTCCTCGTGGTGGAAGCAGAGCTGGGGAACAGTGCCAGAGATCAAAGAGGAAGAGCTGAGGGTCAGTCACAGTGACATGCTTAACCCTCATGGAGGCCTCCAGAGCTAAACCTCATGGTGTTTCCAAACTTCCAGACCGGAAGAAACCTAAATCTAGCCCGGAATGCTTCCTTTCCACTCCATAACCCAGGGATTCAAGAGCCTTTATTGGCTTCCCTGTCTGAAAATGGGAGTAAAGCTACCTACCTCTGAGAGTTCTTGACTTATTAAAGGCTCCGTGCACAAATATACTAGCAAAGTGTTAGGCTATTTGGACTGTTTCCCCAAAACATTACAGTGACACTACAAACTCAATGTGTGCTTGTTTCTTTTCCCTTTGATTCCTCAATCCCTCCAACCCATTCCTTCTTAGTACACTGAGCTCCCAGTGGCCCTCTTTCAAGCAGTCCCCCCATAGCCTTTGTCTTCTCTCTTCCTTCTGAAAAGCTCTCCCCACCGCTCCTGCTGTTTGTAAAGGTGGTGTCTCAAGGCCTTGTGTCTCTGGGTAGCATGCAGCTGGTAGGCAGCTGTTTCTAAACAAATGACTGAAATGCAAGAAGGATCAAACACCTCCTTCCATCGGCTGAACAAAACTGTCATCATGTACCACTGACAAAAAGTCATCAATTTGCTTTAAAGGTCCTGTAATCGCTGGTTATTTCCCCCCCCAAATATGTTCAGTTTTAAATGAAAATTCTTTTTGATAGCACTTTCAATTAGGTTCTTGAGTTGGTTTAAGAATCTCTTGAACTTCAGATGTAGCAAAGAACATGTAGTTATTGTCAATGGGTAAGAGCTCTGTGAAATAAAAAAAATACCTGAAATCCCTGTGCTAATTCTCCAAAAGAAGAAACAAAATGCTATGGAAACCACTTCCCAGAGGCAGAAAATCTTTGTAACTAGGAGCTGGGGCAGGGAGCTTTGCAAATAAATTCCAACATACCTTGTATCCATCTGTATCCCTGAGAGCTACAAATAAAGCACAGCACCTTATCCTCAACTCGCACATGTGGAGGGGAAGAATGAGAAGTGACAGCAACTAGGACTTGGCTTACCTGGACACAAGGGTCTGGGAGGAGAAAGCGCCACATGGGAAGCAGACACACCCAGCTGTGCACAGAAGCATGTGAGGCATCACACCTGGGTGGCTTTGAAAACCAGAAATGTGATGGACAGGGTTTTCATTACCTTCTTCTTGCCTTCATTACTACTCTATATCCAGGTCTTTCACAATCAAGCAGAATGCTGAAAGCAATCCTCATTCCCTTGCATCTTTGGTAAGGAAGCCTCACTTTTGTTAAAGAACCAAATATCTACTCATGCAAACTCTGGAATAAAGCCAAGCAGTCCAGGAGCATAATTCTTGACACCCAGAAAGATGTGTCAGTTGCCAGGATTTGTATTGCTGGCATACTGCCTGATGTATATTAAAAAACCATATGAATACCTGAGCAAAAATCATAAGCAAGGATATCTCATGTCTTTGTTAACCAAATAAGTTAATATTCTGCCAGGACAAACCTAAATATGGCCCCAAATTATGCTAACTGGGATTAATTGAATTTTCAATGAAAAGGCACCCATTGAATTCTACAGAGATTCTTTCTATTCTACCTTTCATTAAATAACTTCTGTCTTCCTCACCCTTTCTAAATGCCCTTAAGTCTCATAGGCTGGGAAAGAGCAGTGGGCTCCTTTCCCTGGAGAGTGGGAGGGCCGATGGCAGCCTCTCCTGAGGTCTGAACATGTCCCTTCCAAACTTCGAGTGCTGAAATGTAACAGCCCATGGGGTGGCATTGAAAATTGGGACCAGTGAAAGGTGATTTGGCTATGAGAGCTGTCTCTGGGGGGTGAGATTAAGGCTGTCATCAAAGAGGATTCATAAAGCACTCAGCTCACTTGTTACAGCCTGTGTCCAGATGTCGCCCCAAACCCTCAAGCACTCATAAGTGGGGCTTTTCAGAGGTAGCTGTTTCTAGGGTGTGTGATGCCAGGGTTGAGTATTGCGATACTAGGTTTAAACTGTGTGATGCTGGGATGGAAAGGATGTGATTACTAAATTACTCCACTGGTTGGCTCATCACATTCTGGTTGTGAACAATGGGAAGGCCCACCCTGGGTGTGAGTGCTACCTAACCTAAAGGCATATCGCCTGGATAGAATACAAGGGACCGAAAGAGGGCTGCTGTGATCACTTGCTGCTTGCTGTGACCACTAATTCTGATTTGTCAATTTCAGTGGATTAAGAAATGCTGGTAGATTAGTAACACACTTCCAGGCGTGCCTGGGTGAGTAGTGGAGGGTGACCTTGGGATCTATGTCTGATCCCTGCCCCTCCTCTCTGGCACTGTTCCCCTTCTCTGCTTCCTAGCCACCATGAACTAAGCAGCTTTGCTCCACCATGCCCTTCTGCCCTGATGTTCCTGCCTTAGAGCCAGCCATGGATTGAATCCCCTGAAACTGTGAGCCACGTTAGACCTCTGCTTTAAGCTGTGGGTGTTTGGTATTGATGCCAGCAACAGGAAAGTGACTCACACAGAAGCCCCATCCGGCATACCTGTTCACAGATCAGTGAGGCATTTATCCACGCTATGTGAGAAAGCGGTTTGACTGGGAACAGGAGAAATGCTGTCTTACCTTTAGTCCTGCTTCTGTGGTGGCAATTAGCTCCTACATGACGGACAAATGCTTGCACAGTACCAGGCCCACATTCCAGATGCTCAAGCCCCGGGACTATCACCCACTCCATTATGCACATTCTAAGGTATTCCTAGCCACTCTCTAAACTGAAGAAACATGCTGAGAAAAGAAATGTACCTCCCAATGCGGCACCATGAATTCTAGTGCCAATTCTTCTGGGTAACTCCACATGACCAGTGAAGCACATGTGGATAGGCTCACTGTCATTTAACTTTGGGCATTCATGGGTTTCTAAGATAGCATTTGGGAAAATATGTCTCCATTCGCAGCTCATACAGAAGGCCCCTATGCTTTTCTTGCAGCTTAGCCATTTTTTAATCTTAGCTATTATTTCTTATTGGGTCATATGGAGAGGTAGGTAAAATTTGGTTTACCCATCTTATTGACAAGTTAGCTCTATCTCTTCCCAGTGACAGCTGTCTTGCTGGACTATTTGGTGGGATAAGAGGCTGCCAGGTGCAAGGCAGCACAGCCTCAGGTACCATATCCCTGTGGGTATCTGTGGGTTCGTAACAGTTACAATTCTTCATGAACTGATTATGTGCCAGCCACTATGGGAATCTCCTTTTTCTAGTACTGGGTGTAAACCCAAGGCCTTCGCATGGAGCTACATTCCTAGCCATCCTTGCTAAGCTGCTAAATTGCCCAGGCTGAGCTCAAACTTGCAGTCACCCTGCTTCTCAACGGTGCACAGTAATATTTTTATATGGATGTCAAGTGGTAGTAACTACCCTGAGAAGCATTTGTTCACCACATTCTAGACACGAAAACATGGAGTTTCAACTTGTGAAGGTCTGGACAAAAGCCTTGGGCTCTGTAAGAGGCCAGAAGTTTGGACCTCAGAACTCATACTGTACCCAGCTGAAGACACAGTCATTTTCTGAGTACTGGAGTAGCATACATGCACAGGAAGATGCTCTTTATCATAATAAATAAATATCCATCTACTAATGCACTAAGAATTTTTGTATTAGTCTGCTAAGACTGATAGAAAGTTTTACAATAAACCAGTGCTTTAAAATAAATGAAATATACTCTTTTATGTTCTGTTGGCCAGAAACCCAAATTCAGGAGTCAGCTGAATTCCTCTGAAGCCGTGGAAATTCTTGTGCCTCCTGCAGCTTGTGACTGAGTCACGCTAGTCTCTCACTCCAGTCACAGTACGTCCAGCCTTGTGCCTGCGTCTCCTCTGTGGGCTTCTTCTAGATATTTTATCATTGGAGTTAGAGCCACTAAATTATACAAGTGGTTTCATCTTGACATTCTTAACTTGATTATCGTGCAAAGATTCTTTCTCCAAATAAAGTCACATTTTTCAGAGTCCAAGAAGGAAGGTGAAGACGAAAGCTGAGGGCGGACACCATGTAGCTACTATGTGGTTAAAAGGGAATGGATAGTCACCAAGCCTTTTCAGTACCTATTGAATTTTTAAATATGTACTATCTTTATTGCATTGTACATTGTAAAACAATTGTGTATTTCATAATAGGGATAAATTATTTCATTCTTGAGTTAATGCCTTTTCTGGTTTTAATATTTTGCATACTTTACTTTTCAATTTTATTACAGCAGCTTATATATTTACATTTTTCTTCTCAAAATCATTATACATATTCTAGATTTTAGCATTTTAATAAATTAAGCCCTAAAATATTTCTGTTACTTACTTTTCAGATTTTAATATTAGATGTATGCAAATTTCATTACAAGAAAATGAGATTTCTTTCCCTCACCCCTACCACATTCTGTGAAACATATTAGGGTATTAGCATGAAACAAAATGCTCAAAAAAATATAATTTTTGAACTGTCTTGTTTTAGGACATTTATTAAAGTTCATTCTTTTCGTTTGTTTTCATTGCTTCCATGTTTATTGGCATATTCAAATTGTTTACCTTCCTGGGTCAATTCTGAATTTATATTTTCTAAGAAAAGTAATTGATTGCTAGCTTTTGGGTCGAGTTGTAGTTATTCCACATAGTCAGCTCACTGTCCTCTGAACATATTGACAGTCTCTTCCTACATCTGATTTATTTTTTCTTCTCATGTTCTGTGTTGCTAGCTAACTATATAAATCTCAAATTACAGTTTCTGTTGGGCTTACTGTACTGACCTTTATCTTTGCTGACATTTTCTGAACTTCCTCTGCTAAGATACTTCAATCTAATGTAACTATTCTATTTAGAATTGGTGAATAAGCATCCCCTATCATGTCACTCCCTTCCTCCTAGAGCAATTCACAGTAGAGAAGTGGCACCCTTTGAATTAGAATTCCACATTTTTCCTTTGAACTTGGAGCTCCCAGCGCAGCCCACTCCATCGTCCCTGTGCCATTTATCTCTGCTCTTTACCCTGCCACCTCCTTAATTCCACCAGAGGCATCACTAACATCTCCATTTAATAATTTCCACTAACAGCCCAGAACTCGATTAGCATAATAAGCATTTCCCATCTGCCCTGAGCAGGCTCTTTCTCATCAGTTTAAAACTAGCTACTGTACAGCAAAATCGTGGGAAATAATTGGAATTAAAGTGCACATGCCACTCAACAGGAGGCTCTGGCTGTCCTCTGGGTATAATTAGCAGGTTATGTAAACATCGTTATGCCATCGCTACACAGACGAGAACACACTGGGGAAGAGGACCGCTCTGGACTGTCACAAGCCGTCCTCTGGGGGCCTTGCCCTAGGGGGGCTGGAGGAAGGCAGTGGCCAGCTGCGATAAGTGCAGCCCGGTCCTCAGCGGTCCAGGGGTCCATCCCAGCTGCTTTCTCGGCCAACTTCTGCTACTTCCTCTAGGAGACTGACAGCAGATTACTGTCCCCAGATGTCTGTCCTGAACAGGAGTCACTTGTCAGCCCCGCAGACAGAGGGACCCCACCACACTTCCACCCTCCCAGGGAGCTCAGTGGAGTTCCTGGCTCTGGGCCACCCTTTGCCTCTTTCCCACTCTTCCCCAGCTACTCTGTCTCTTATTCTGTTCCTTAGAACAACTGCTGTTCCTCCCCAGCCATGTCTGGAATTTTCATCCATCTGCTGAGTTCCTCCGTGGAAGCTGCTTCTCCTGAAGCTCTCTCCCACCCTACATTGCTACATCGATGCATTCAGAATATAATTCCCTCGTGCCTCAGCTGCGAAGAGGAAAGGTTTCACCCAGTGACCATGCCCCTGGGGTGAATGACCTTGAGCTCTGCCATCCTTGACCCCTTCTGATTCCTGATGCACTTTGCTGCATCTTATCTTCTCTAGAAAATGTTCCGGGTTCTGATTCATGTCTGTCCTCTATGGGGAGGCTTTTGTGACCATCCTGTTGATTTCTGTATCCCCTTTTGTGGCTACACCCCCTAAATATGGATCTGTGGGATCCTCGAACTACACAACATCAATGTAATCCTAGCACCCCTGTAATCCCAGCACTCTGGGTGGCTGAGGAAGGAGGATTGAAAGAGGGAACCCAGCCTGAGTAGGAACTTAAAAACTCAGCAAGACCTTATCTCAAAGTTAAAAGTAAAAAGCATTGGGGTGTTAGCTCAGTGCATTCAATCCCCAGTACTACCCCCAAAGCTACTTAACACCAGTGATCTCTGTCTCATCTCCACGTTTGCCATCTCTCCCACATTCAGCAACTACCAAATGTTCATTATGTATTTGTTCCCTTTTACTCCCTATTTGCTTCCTAATGCCTTTTAGGAACTCATTTTGTGCACAACAACCATGTATAGATTGTTTCCATAGATGTAAAAAATAACAAACCTGTCATGTAGTCTAATAAAAGAACTTTTGCTCAAGTTTGCAAACTCCTCTGTGATAATTCCCAATCCAAAACCTCTACTTCAGTAGCAAAAATAACTATGGGGCAGGGGATTTAGCTCAGTGGTTTCGCTGCCTGCTACACAAGCACAAGGACTCGAGTTTGATCCCGGTACAAAAAAAAAAAAAAAAAACAACTATGGGGACTGGGACTATATCTCAGTGGTAGCAGACTTGCCTAGTATGCATGAGATTTTGGGTCCAATCCTTGGGACCACAAAACTAACAAATAACACAAAACTTTCACTCTGAATTATTGTTGTTTTTATTCCCTGGCATTCTAGTCTTACTATTTTCTCAGATAATTTAATGCTGTGCTTGAGTATTTTATATGTAGAGTTTTCATGCCATATGTCTTCCATGTCTTGAATTTATATGTAATACTGTCTTTTTTTATTTGAATGCCAGAATTTTGCCAATATAGGTAATTCATTTTCATAGCCAAGTCTTTAATCATATAAACATATATAAATATATAAAAAATTAGTCTCTCCACTGTTCTATCATTGAGTTTTTGTGCAGCTACATTTTTGCAGTAGAGATGTAACCCAGGACCACTCTATCACTGAACTACATCCCAGCCACTTTATTCTTTATGTTGAGATGGGGTCCTACTATGTTGCACAAGTAGGACTTGAATTTGTAATCCTCCTGCCTCACCCTCCCCTAGTGCTGGGATTACAATCATGTATCACTGCATCTGATTTAGCTTCCAATTTTTTACCATTATAGACGGTGCTGCCATGAACCTTCTTGCCTGTGCTTACTCATGTGCACATAAAATCTGAAGTGTTCAGCACTATGACAAGTGAAATTGCCAGGATGCTGGGTGCATGCATCTTCAGGTTGAAGAGACAATGCCAATCTATAGCTCAAGGCTCTTGTACACTTTTTATACCTTTCTTTACCATCCCCATTGGTCCATGTCTTTGCCAATACTTGGTTTTATTGCTTTATAATTCTTTTTCTTGTGAGATGACATCTCATTGTGCTTTTACTTTGTGTTCTTTTGATCACTAATAAGATTGAGTACAAGACTATTATTCCTTTATTTTATATTTATTCTTTCTTTTCAATAAAATGTCATTCACATATCTTCTGTTCACTTTAGGGTAATCTTTTTATCCTGTATTGACTTGGCATGTTTTTCTTTCCACTTCTGCCTTTCTTCAAATCCTAGTGTTTGTTGTTGAGTTCAGTCTTGGCTTTTCTCTCCTCTTTAGAAGCCCCTTTCTTCTTATACACAGTCATCTGCTCTCAGGGCTTCAGTTTCCAAAAATCTCCCATGGGTATGCTGATCACTTCAGATTTGATGTTTCCAGACAAGACCTAAGTTTAACTCCACATTCTAGATCCAGCCACTCCTGAGTAAGCTTACTTGGATGTCTCAAAGGAATCACAGGTTCAACTGCAAAACCAAATTTTTTTGTTCCAAATCTGATATTTCTTATATTACCCATCACTGATGTTGTGCAGGCAGAAACCTGGGGGTATCTTTGATGTATACACAACTCCTCAGCAAATATGTATCAATTTTACCTCCAAATCATTCACAATTTCATGTATATATTTCTGAGCCTGCTACAAAACTCTTGTCCAAGCTCTCTCATCTTGCTGCTGTGCTGCTGTTGCAATAATGCCCTTCCAAGAAGTCTGGAACTGGAATCCACTCTGAATTCCCCTCTTGAGTTCTCTACACTATCACTGCAGAAGAAGGAGGAAAAGGAGGAGGAGGAGAAGGGGGGGGAGGAGAGGAATATTGAATTCATTGATTGTATTGGATGCACCAACAGCTTCCCATCTTTTCTAAAGTATAAGGTAACAAATCTTTCACAGTTTGATCCTGCACAACTTAACTCTTACATTTCTTCTGTTTTTATGTTTCAGTGCTGGGGACTGAACCCAGGCCTTGTGATTGCAGATGGGCACTCTTCACTGATCCACACCCCCTTGCCTTATATCTCCCCAGGCTCTCTGTGGTCAGTCACCCACGCTTCCTAAATTTTTGAAAATCTTTCTTTCTTCCCTAGTTATGGACAGGCCTCTCTCTTGCTTGGAATGGTACCTACAGAGGTTCATTATTTTTTATTCAGTTATCATCTAAGAATTAATCCAAGCATGACTTTCCCTGAAAGTCAGTCCAGAGTAAACCTGCTTGTTTTATTTGCTCACCAGAAATTAGTCATTTTATTCATATATCTGTCAATATTAGTATGTAATCACTATTTCCATAAAGACAGGGGAAGCATCTGGTTTTGGATCTTCCAAATCATAAACCTAATACAGACTCTGATCCATTATTAGAATTTAATAAGCATTTATAAAATAAACTGACTATTCTCCCATATTATCTGATTTTAAAAAGAAATTTAAGAGTTTTTGTTGTGTGGTGTCACCAATCCAAATATATAACATACAGCTCTGCATATACATGTTATAATATATTTCAAGTTACAGAAAATAGCAGAAGGTTAGAAAACGCTGATAGGTTACTAAACCGGGTCCCAGGCAAGCATAGGATATAATGAAATTTAGAGACAACTGGGCTACTTACCACAACATTAAGACAGAAGCTGAACTTGGATGGGTGGAAGTATTCAAGGTGAAACTGCTCAGTCCTTGATGTACTTCCTCGTTTGTTTGTTGTTTTATTTATAAATCACCAGCTGTCACTTTAAAGTTCTCTTATACACTTACTATTTTATTTTGTTTCATTTTCATTTTCATCCCATGCGATAATTATGGGAGAAAATTGAGAGGGGGGAAAAGGAACTGATGCACTATTCAAATTCAAAGTCCTATAGAAAACACCTAATGTTAGAGTCCTGTGAAACGTAGCCAAAGTATAAATAAAGTGATGCTATTCACCATGGAATTAAGATTTACTGTGGGTCAGAAGAAATGCTGGTAGAATTTCCACACCTGCCAAAGGGGCGTCCTAAGAAGATCCACTTAAACAAAACAAAAACTACACCGGGTATCACAGTAATGCTAACCCAATGAGGAAGAACATTTAAGTAAGTTATTTAACTGTTAAAAGAGGTTGCAAGTTATAAGTATGAAGACTAAATCTAGACAAGGGGGTGTGAAATTGATGAGAAAATTGTTGCTATGTTCAATAAATTTTCCAACCAGAAAGAAAGACTTTAAATAAGAATAAAACCTCTTTTAGGACACTTCAAATATTTCCTAATGAGAAGAAGGCAGAATTGCACATGGAAGCTTGTGCTGGATGATAGCTGATAAAGTTGGTCATTCACAACCAATTGGAAGTTATGACCTTTATAAAAAGTCTATAATGTCTGGGACCTCAGAGCACCCAACCTATTCACTTCCACCCCATATATCCCCCCTTTCAAAGACACCTAATTGTCATGCTTCCAGGAGGAGAGTAGAGGAATGAAAAAGAATTTTCTATGCCCTGTTATTCCTGGAGGATCTTTCTGTAGCTGCAGGCAATCTGAGTTAAAGTGCTCTCCTCAGCAGGTCTGAAATGGGCTTTCATTATTAAAGGCCATGGTTCAAGCGGAACATATCAGATGTGCCCTGGGTTGGACAATTAAGAGAGAATCCAAACTCCGGCTCCACGTTCCCACCAACACATTGTCCCCTGTCCACGAGGCCCCTGGAGAACACTTTTCATTAAATTCTTGAACATGAGTCAGCAAGGTCAACTGCCAGGGAAGCTAATATATATATAAATGACCTAGAAGTCTTACCTGTCCTACCATTTCAGTCTGGATATTAAGTTAAAGAA
The DNA here is from genome assembly GCF_053883595.1 of Heterocephalus glaber. Lineage (NCBI taxonomy): Eukaryota > Metazoa > Chordata > Mammalia > Rodentia > Bathyergidae > Heterocephalus > Heterocephalus glaber. The sequence goes on from NW_028258435.1 coordinate 9,068,482, forward strand.
ATAGATCTCTACTTGAATCTATTCACAGAGATGAAGAAGCGGGTTCCCAGGGACTCAAGAAACTATTTGACATCCAATTAGTTAAAAGATGTGTCCTACTGGAAAAGCAGTTTGAAAACATGGACAATTCAAAAGAATAAATCAATAGTCCCATACTCCAAATGTCAGAGAGATAAAGTTCTATACACAAATATAAAATATCACTGTTGTGTGACATGAACTTTGGGTTCTGATATCTGTGGCTGTGGCCAGGTGGCCAAGTGGCCCGATCTGGAGTTCTTGATCACGCTGCCCTTCAGCTACACAAAACAACCATTAAACATTCGGTGGGCTTGAGAGGAGATGTCCCAGCACTACTGAAGTCAGCTCCTTGGATTAGCTGTGGGGAGCTGCCTGGGGACAGAGTGCACTGTGAAGGCACACAAGTTGGTCGGACAGGTTCCCAGCAAGCAACTCAGAAAGGAGGCTGGGCTGGGTGTTCTTCGATGCCTGGAGGAACCTCCACTCACAGCAGGCAGCCGTGCTTTGCTTGAGTGAAGTATGCTTCTGCACACTCACATCCCAGCAATGCAAGCAGAGCAACCCCTGAGGGTCTTGAGTGACAGGATAAAGAAGATGTGCCTTTTCCATAAAATAGAGTACTACTCAGCCATAAAGAATGAGAAACTAGAGTCATTTATAGCTAAATGGATGCATATTGAGGCCATACTCTTAAGTGAAATAAATAGGACACACATGTATAAATACCGAATAGTTTCTCTAGTGTGAGAAGTTGAAAGTGTAAATAAGGATTAAAATGATTAAAATGAATAATTGATAATTTGAAATAGGGAAAAGTCCAAAGGTGTAGGGGTGGTGGGAGGGGAAGGGGAAAGGAAAAATTGTGAGACAAGAAAAAAAATGGAAATGAAATCTATGTAAATAGGGAAGGGTGGAGAGGGTGAAGGGCACACAGGTAATGGGGGAAAAATAAGAACCAAGAATATCATGTTCAGGTACAAACATCCAATGATAAATGTAAATGTATTGTATACCTGAAATGTACCAATAAAAGAATAAAATATTTAAAAAGAAAGAAAGAAACAGAGGGCAATGTTAGAAGGGGTACAGCTGGGTGTGGCAGTGCACACTTGTAATCCCATGTTTCTGGGAAGGTGAAGCCAGAGGGTGGTAAGTTTGAGCCCAGCCTGGGTGATTTAGCCATTTAGCAAGAGACAGTGTCTCAAAATAAAATATAAAAAATGGGTTGGGGCTATGGCTCCATGAAAGGCCCTGGATTCAATCCCTAGTACTGGAAAAAAGAAAGGAGAGGATAGGAGGGGAGGAGGGGGAAGAAGAGAGGGATGGAGGGAGGAAGGGAGGAAAAAGAGGGAAAGGAAGGGTAGAAAAAAAGGAAGGAAAGAAGAAGAGAGAAAGAAAGAAAGAAGGAAGAAAAGGAAGGAAGGAAGGAAGGAAGGAAGAAAGAAAGAAAGAAAGAAAGAAAGAAAGAAAGAAAGAAAGAAAGAAAGAAAGAAAGAAAGAAAGAAAGAAAAGAAAGAAAGAAAGAAAAGAAGCCAAAGACACAGAGTGTGGCCCAGCACCAAGGCTTCAGGGTGGAGCTGTCTGCACCCAGATCACACAGACTGAGAGTGAGAGCATGAAAGTTCAGAGATGGACACATCTGAACAGACACAGAGTGAAAAGTGAATGCTGTTTCTCAGAACACCAGGGCTCATGTCCCTCCTGGGCTGGAAGCAGCCACTGGGATAAAATGATTGACAGAACTCACACCTCCTGCTGGGGAAGGAGAAAATTCAGAAGGACAGGGAGATAGGCTGCTCAGGGTCACAGGCATCATGTTAGGCAGCTCCCCTGGTGCCAGGATACAATGCCCAACGCCCACAGCTTAAACAAGAAGACCTTTAATTTGGCTCATGGTTCAGAAGATTCAGTCCATGGTTGGCCAGCTACTAGGCAGATATGGCATGGTGGAAGGGCATGGCAGAGAAGAGCTGTTACAGGTAGAGCAATCAGGAAGCAGAGAGAAAGGAGAGCCAAGGAGGGAGATTCTGTATTACACCCTTCCAGGCCATACCCCCAGGGACCCCTCTTCTAACCAGACCCCAGCTCCTCACAACACACTGAGCTCTGAACTCATCCATGGACAAATCTACCAATGAATACAAAGCCCACGATCAACCACCTTTCAAAGCCTTACCTCTGAATACCTGAGACATTGGGGGGCGTTCTAGATCTAAACCATAATGGGCATGAATGTGGTCCATGCTGAATGCACGTAGGAGGCAAGCTGATGCACCCCAAGGAGATAAGGAATGTCTGGTCAGTGAGTAAAGTGAACAAGAAATGTAGAGGTGATTAAATGTTGAAGAAAAAGCTCTTGGACTAATATATGTGGTGCTCAAGCACTATTCTTAAATTACAGCATTAAAAACTCTTAGGATGGTACTCAAAGGAGAAACAGTTTATATGCGTGCGAGTTTTCTAGCTCAAAACCCTTACTCCTTGCACACAGGACATAGGTGGCATAATTGCCCCATTACCTATTTGGCAAGAGTTAATTTTTCTCCGATGAGATGAAGTTTATAGGTGTTAGTCAATGTGGGTCCAACATGCAATGAATGAAATTCTATTAACCTGAAATAAAGTGACGTGTAATTCCTCCTCTTCCCTCAGGTGTAATGGAATGAATATTTATATTTCCCCAAAGTCATGTGTTGAAATCCTAACCGTGAGGAGCTGTCGACAGTAGGGTACGTGGTGGGTCCCTCATGAATGTGATGGATGTCCTTACACAAGGGTCTCCAGAGAGCTCCCTTACCTTCCTTTTGCCATGTCAGGGTACAGTAAGAAGTCCACTGTCTGCCCCAGAACTCGACATACAGACACTTTGATCTTGAACTGCCAGCCTTCAGGACTTTGAGAAGTGCATTTCTGTGGTTTATAAGCCACTCCTCCTGTGGTGCTTTGTCATAGAGGCCCAGAACATGACAAAAGTGAGTATTAAACCTCTGTTATGGTCTGCGGCTGAAAACAGCCACCTGGGTCTAGGTTGCTGTTTCTCCAATATTGTCGTGGACCATCTGCATTAGTCACCTGCATAGCAGGAACTTAAAATTCTTGACTCACTTCCCAGACATAATGAATCAGAATCCATCCAGGTGGGTCCAGAAGTCTGCAGCCTTTACCAGAATCCCCAGTTGGTGCCATGTATGGGCCTTTGGGAATTTCATATGTCTGAGAAATGCTATTGTGTATCATGAAATTGACATTCAGACTGTAGACTGCTGTGAACAGATAAATACATTTGTTTATATTTTCTACACCTTGTGGATAAAAACTATGAGGTGATCGTCTCTCCCAAAAGACTACACAAATAACCTGTTGGTAAAGTAAAGCTGACTTTACTGCTCACTCACCAGGGCCCTAATGCAATGTGTTAATGGTGTCTGACTAGTATTCAAGGGGAGAGCTCGGGTTTGGGGTGGTGGGTTTCTGTTTTAAAATCGGTCTCTTAGTATTAGTTGGGCCGACTAATTGGGATTAGGTAAAGTTCATGTACCACAGTTTGGAATGGGTTGGCCCAGGAAGGGGAGATTTGAAGGACATCTTGAGGGACAAGCAGTTGTTTGGGGAGAAAATACCAGTTTGACGAGACTAATTAAGCAAGAGGGACATAAGCAGGACTACTGGAGTAGCCTATTTTCCAGAAAAATAGATTTTCCTGATATGAACCACAAGGTTACTTATAATTTGATCTTCCTGGGGAAGAGGTTCTTGGAATAGGAAAGTTAGGGGAGTTCAGGAATAAAGTCATGTTAATGGAGGGGGGTTGTCTGAGCTGTGACCTGTGTGATGTCGTCGATGCTTCCGGTTCCTGAAGCCCTGTGAACTCTATAGAGTGCTCTGGCCACTGTGCATCCAGTCAGTAGGGAAGGAGCAACCCTGTAGTTTCTAGAAGGAAAGCAGATTCGGAGCAGGCACTCAGAGAAGCTCTTGCACAGAGACTAAGCAGGAAGACATTGAGGAAAGGAAGCACTTCTGCAGCTCTCCTGGGTCCAAGCCTCTGTGGTCCTTACGATTTAGCTCTAAAAGGCCCCACGAAGGAACTTAACCCAGAGGTGAGTTCATGGCTAAATGTGCTGCTAGGAGGAAGGAGAGGGTAACAGAGGGCATGACTTGGAAGCATGTGTTCCTGTCCCCAGCTCCTCTTCTATCCCTGCTTCCTGGCTGCCATGAGGGGAGCACTTTTCTGCCCCAGGCCATTTCAGACATGGGTCACTGAAACTCCAAAATCGTAAGCCAAATTCAACCTTTCTTGAAGTTGGGTTGTCAGGTTTCTTGACCCAGTGATGGGAAAGCTAATAATTCAGTGATCATGAGATAAAGGAAATGCATATTCTTGGTCTCTAATTTCTGCATGGACAGGTTAGAAATTTTATTTTTTTCTGGTATAGGAGACCAAACCCAGGTCCTCTGCACTAAGATACATCCCAGTCCTTTTTTATTCACTTTGAGACTGGTCTTGCTGAGTCTCTAAGTTACCCAGGCTGAGCTCAAACTTGTAATCCTCCTGCCTCAGCCTCCCGAACTGCTAGGACTACAGGTCTGTACCCTGATCCTAGCTAATTAGTTTATTTTTGTGCTGTTGGTAAAGGATGTCCTGGGCCATTTACTCATGTGGCTACAAATTTTAGGATTGACATAGTTTTTAGAACAGCATTGTCACCCAGGCCTCGGAGGTATCATGAAAATCTCATGACATCTTCATAGAAATGTTCTCTATCTTGGTGGTGTGGTTCATCACATGTCTGTTTACATGTGCAAAGACTAATCAAATTGTGCACCAGAGTGAGTTTTGAACTGGGCATGGTGGTGCAAACCGGTCATTCCATCGCTCTGGGAGGCAGGAGGATCACAGGTTTGAGCCCATCCTGGACAAGTTAGTGGCTTCGGGAGACCCTGCCTCAAAATAGTGGTGGGGGATGTGGCTCGGTGCAAAGGCCCTGAGTTCTATCCCCAGTGCTACAAAAAGAACAACAAAATTAATGAATTTTATCGCATGTAAATTATGCTTCAATAAAGTCTATTTTAAACAATCCTCAGAGTTAAAACCCTTATTTATATAATTCTTCACTCCCTCTTAAGATCCAAAAACTATGCTTCTGTGTCTGCCAAGGTCTCTGCTGGAAATAAAGACACATATAAGGTACAAAATATGAGTTGAATTTAATTGAGGCAGGTGTATGGAGATCATAGAAGTGGCCACACATCCAAGAACAAGTGATGCCTCCAGCGTGGAAGGGACAGGACCAAGGTGACCCTTGCTGTGTCAAGGACAGGAGGGAAGAAGGACTCCAGACAGGGGCTGGGGACTTGGGGGAGCCCAAGGGTGCAGCCAGCTCCCAGCAAAGGTGAGAGCACCCGGCCCCTCTCCTGGCTGCCCAGTGTTTTGCGAGTGCCTCCTGGTACCCATGTGCAGCCTGCAACCACAGTGTGATGGGGCTCCCCTCTGGACTCAGGAGGCTGTGTAATAAACAGAGGGAGCCCTGCCTAGCCTACTGGGTGTCCACCCATCACTTCTGTTTATGGTTCTGGGATAAATCCCCTGACCCCAGTTTTGAGATGGGATCTCACTAAGTCTCTAAATTGTTCAGGCAGGGATTGAATTTATAATTCTCCTGCCTCAGCCTCCGAGAGTCCTGGGATTACAAGCAGGCACCACTATGCCAGGCTTCATTCACCACTTTTATTGCTGATGCAGCAAGGCTGCTGCCTTTCTCCTTGAGTGCCCCATGCCTCTCTCTGAGCCTGTTTTTGTGCACAGGTGAAGTGGGCTCATTCCTCGGAGGACATCGCCCATGGCCTGAAGAGGTCGGGATGGATGGGCAGCTGTGGGCCCTCAGCCCCTCTGACCTTTCTGGCAGTGACTGCCAGTTTCTAAGTCGTTGCTCTGCCTCGGGTTGGCTCTGCATGGAACCTGAATCTGCCCACTGCTGCCAAGCAAAAGGAGTGCCAGGGTTTCTAAGGACAGGGAGTTGGGTGCTATTGTTCTGCATGGCCGCCATCTTCGGCTCATTCCATTCTGCAGCCCACTCCACTGCTCCTCTCCTCCATTTGGCTGCCAGTGGGACACTCTGGGAATGGAGATCCAGTCCTGTCAGCCTCCCTTCAGCTTCCAACGCACAGGTGCAGAAGCCAGATCCCTGCATGGCTAGCAGCCCTCACAAGTAATTTCTCCCTGACCTCAGGACTCCCGGCTGCCTTCTCCACGTTCTCCTCCCTGCCCTCCAGCCACTTCTGGTCTTATTCAGAGGAAACCCAGGCTCCTTTCTTCTGGCTGCTGTTCTCCTAGCCCTAGGTCAGCAGGCTCTCACCCCCCTCCAGGGTCCTTTCTCATGAGGCTTGTGGGAGGGCACTGTGTGTTTATTGGCAGCACTGAGCCTTGCATCCCATTCATGAACGTGGGGAAGCTCTAGCAGCCTGCTCATGTATCTCTACGGTTCCCAATTCTTGCAGCCTGGTGTGTAATATTACAGAGGAAAAAGTACCAGAGACCTAAAGGTTGAACAGCAAAACAATCAAAATTATTTAGGATCTGAAGGGCTCTGGCTTGGAGGAGACAAAAGGGAGGAAAGGGGAAATAAAAGGGGTCAAGATGTAGTATGTGTATATAGCAGTACCTCAGGACAGATATATTTATTATACACTAATAGAAAGGGGGTTCGTGGAGCTATCTGAACTCACAGGCACAGTTTTTCCTGAAACCTTATCTTACGCGAAGAACGAAACTGTCACCTTCATAGTAAAAGCAAACGGGGGAAAAAAATCTGACTCATTCTGCAAAACCTTTTTCCAAGCAACTCTTGAGAAATACGTGAATCAATAGCAGCTGCAAGATGGGGTAATGTTTCTCAGTGTACCTCTACCTTGTTTCCAAAGAAACTTTCTTTTTCAGAAGCTTTCTGCAGCTGAGCAAATGCTAAAAACCATCGGAGAAACCTATTACCTGGTGCTAATAGGGTTTGGGAGAGAAGCAGGCACTGTTACTAATATCCTCATTCTGGACTCCGAGATAAGAGACCTTTCTGTGCAGGGCTTTGTTAGAAGTGAAATTTCCCATCTTCGCTGCGATAAGATATCCCCGGTGTTGAAAGCATTCCTGCGCCTCCGTTTAACAAGCTATGAATGGAGCCGTCTGTGCAGAAAGCTGAGCAGCTGTAGTCCCCTCCGGCTGTGGCTCCCGCCCTCCTCTGCCCTGAGCACTTCTGCACCTGTCTGGAGCTGGCCGAGCACCTTCAAGCCCGACTTCTGAGGTCCCTGAGAAGAGTACTGAGCCTCGGGCAATCGTGTACGTCTCTGGATCCACAGGTGTCCTGTATGGGTGCCTGGAGCCCGTCCTCTGTGAGACACACAGGACCCGCAGGTGAGATGCAGTGCCCAGGAAGCAGCACAGTGACCTACCACAGGACAGGACACCACGGGCCGTGGGCGATCTCAGATGCACACCTCGCCGCAGGCGCCGGCCTTGCTGAGAAACACCGTGCTGCTTACTTTCACTGCTACTCTCCTCCCTGAGCAGCTCCATCACAGCCAGTTCTGGCCATCTCTTTCGGCTGGTGTCCTCCACCCGGCCCTGGCTTTCATGCAGACCACCCCTTAGCACCCGCATCATCCGTCCGTCTTAGGGTCACACACCTCCTCGCGGACAACGGAAGCCTGGACACACAGGACAGCAAGCGCAGGCCCAGAGAGGTCCTTCCATCTTTCTCAGCAGTGGCTTTTAATGTGCTCGGCTCTCATCCTAACCCTGGCAACACTGTGCTGTGTTTTGTTTTTAAATCTCCTTCCTCCCCATTGACCAGACCCTCACAGTTAGAGGCCAGTTTTTATCCAGGGGCCCCACCTTCTGAGCACCGCGTTTTCCCTGTGACGGGTGTCCAACAGCATTTGCTGTAAGGACGGATGTGGAACCCGATTACTAAGCGAGCTAACGTCAGGGAGAGAACAAATACACAAAGGCTGAGTTCTCCAACGCCCGCCAGATCTCTATCATGTGTCATTATTTTAGATAATTAAGAGCCATTGTCACCTATTTTGTTGTTCCATTTTGTTTCTGAACTTGTGGCGTTCCTCCTGCTTCAGCCTCTGGAGGGCTGGGATCATAGTGATGGGCCACCACCCCCAGCTGGGCAGCTATTTTAAAACACCAGTGCCGTCCTAGTGGAGCCGTGAGGATAAGGGAGTGTCTTCCTCCCAGCCACGGAGGGAAGAAGGGATGACCTGTCTGTGGCCTCTCCTCCTCTCTCTCTCCTCACCTCCTCGATGCCTACCCCGAGCTGGGGCCTTGTTACCACGCAAGGACCTGGTATCTGTGGGTGACGTCATTCATCCGGGTCACAGTGGGAATGTGTTTTCCGCTGGAAAACCGAAACCCCAAACGCATCCCCCAAGTTCCCTGCCAGCTGGGATACTTAGCAGGACAGTTGAAGCTGCGCAGTAGTGTGGATATTCGTGATTATTCCCGCCGTAGACACTGGGGTCCCAAGAGGATGGGGCTCCCCGAGTTCACGCGAGAAGAGAAGGAGCAGGAGGAGGGTGAGAAGGAAATGACAAATAGGATTTTCCTTTGAAAATGAACATAATAATGATTCCTCGTCAAATTTGGAAAGCATAAACTGGGTGTGATGGTAGATGCCTGGAACCCTGGTGCTATGGGAGGCTGAGACAGGAGGATCACCAGTTGGAGCCCAGCCTGGAGAAATTAGCAACTTATTGTGACCTCCTCCGCCGCCAAAAAAAAGCAGCACGAAGACTTTGTTACTAATTAGGAGAGAGATTACTCTGAGGATTGAAATACATCAAAGAGATATAGATGTTATTAAAGAGACATGGCTTTTTAAAATAATAGATTTTAAAATATACTTGTTTTTCTTTCAAATTTTCTTTTGTTTCAATTGACACATCTTGCTGTTGCACTGATTTAAATTTTTTACATTTTCTTTTTATCCGTTTTGCTTAGAGCTACCAGTGTTTATATACTACATTGTTTTCTTAAAGATAACTCAGTATGTATTTCACATTCCTTGTAATTTATTAATGGCTGTTACTATCATAAATATATTTCACTTCCATTTCATAATTTAATGTTGTTCTCCTTTTAATCATTTCAGTTAAATGTTTTATTTAACATCATTATGGCTTAATAACGAAAATACTTGGGAGTTTAGAATATTTATACTTCTCAAATATAAATACATAATATCTTCAGTTCTATTATTTTTAAATTGTATATAAGTAATGTTTTTTTAAAGATTCTCATCATAGATCCAGGAGTTAGACAGCTATTTCCATATTTTAAAATTTCTAATGATTAAGGCTTCATTTGCTCCTTTGTTTTAACTATTTTAATTTACTCACTGTTGGATTGTTTCTATTCATGTTTTATTCGACTAGGAGATTGTTTTAATTTTCAAAAGTAATTGCTTCATTTCTCTTAGGATGTTTATAATTTCTGCTATTGCTTTTGCGTTGATTTTTTGTCGCTGCATAAGAAATTATCACAAATTTCGCAACTTAAGACAAAACACTGATGATCTCACAGGGTCTGTGGGTCAGAGGTCAGAGATCGGGGGTCATGGGTCCGGCTTGAATAACCTTCCGCTAAGTGTGCCACGTTGTGGTCCAGTGTCTGCAGGTTCCACTGAGAGTCCAGATCCTCCCCAAGCTCACATGGCTGTCCCAGAATTCATTTTCTTAAAGCCTCAGAATTCAGTGCCTTGCTTTTCCGAGGCCAGCCAGAGAGACTAAGAAAGGCAATTCTCCTTTAAGTATGTTCACAAACTAGAGCCAAGGAAGATCATCTCCAGTGTGATTAGCCCAAAACCAGCTATTTTGGAACTTCAGTTATATCTGCAAAATTCCTTCCCCTTTTATATATAATGTGATCTAATCCCAGAACTGATACCCAGCATATTCACAGTCATGCAGACATATCCCAGGTCAGGGGATCGTAGGGGAGAGAAGGAAGCTGGAGCTCAGCGTGGAATTGTGCCCACCGCATTCCTCATTGTAATAGATCTTTACCCCATTAAGTCTGTTTAGCACCAGCTTTACAGATTCCTCTACATGAGTGGATTTTATCTATCTCCCTGAATGTTAATGAGAATTCTTAGCAACTTTGATTGTGAGATCAAATACTATCTCTTTCCCACCCTGGCTGACTTCCTCCCTTTCATAGCCCTCCTGATAACCACCTATATTTCCCACATTGCTTTTACTCAAAAACACCTTATAAAGAAAGTGCTGTGTGGTTTAGACTTCATCTTACAGTTTCCTGATAATCTTTGGCTATTGATTTTTGTATGGCTGAGATATAGAATGTGCTCCAAACGTCTCCTGTGTGTGGAAGGTGATGGCTCAAGGGCGCTGTGCTCATCAGTGGATCCATCATGGGTGAGTTCACAGCTGAATGTGCTGTAGGAGGGTGCCCTGGTTGTTGGTGATCACTGGGTTGTGAAGGGAGTGTTCCTGTTCCTGGCTCCACCCTTCTCTATCTGCTCCCTGATGGCCATGAGGTGAGCAACTGTCCTCCACCAGACCCTTCCACCAAGCCCTTCCTCCCTGAGAGCCAGCCAGCTGTGGACTGAATCCTCTAAAATCTGTGTGCCAAAGTAAACCTCTTCTCCTCTCCTTTAAATTGTGAATGTCTAGTATTTTTTCCCAGCAACAAGAAAGTGACTAAGGCAATCATACCCTATGCAAAGAGTCCTTTAAATCCCTGTTTTAAGATTAACAATTTGGCCACAGAGAAATACCACATCCTTATGGTACTAAGGTCAGACAGTGGATTTCCTCTGATGCTCAAAACTGCTCTTCAGTTATCAGGTAAGTGTGTCCCAGTATATGTGGATGTTTGCTCCGTGCAAGCACAAAGCCTGTTACCTGGCTCAGGTCTCAGTGGAGTCCCTTCATCTCTATGTTTTGCTTGGTGTACACTTGACATTTACACATCACAAAAGGAACAAAAATGGCCAGGCAGTCGGGATGGAGCCACATGACTAAGACACTTGGAGTGACTAAGACAGACAGGAGGGATGCTGAAGACTTGTGACTTGGGGCAGAAGCAAGAGGGCCCCCTTGTTGCTTGAACTATGTACACGGGGGAGAAATGCCTATAAGACATCTTAGACCATTCATTTATTTTGAGCATTGCACATTTCACCAATGAAATTATTTCTTAACTTCTCTTTCTAGTAACTACAGATTTGATCATTTGGACTTACTGTTGAAAAAACAACTAAAACACCTGGAAATGATACTTTTTTAAAAAACTGATTGTTGACATTGGAAATTTGCAAGAAATTTAAAAATTACTGAGCCAAGACCAGGGAGAAAACAGATATAAAACAGGGTAAACTCAACATTCAGAATGGTTTTCTTTGAGGAATTTGGCCAGTCTTGGAAAAGGTGCCTCTGCATGGGACTGAGGACCTTGTGAGTATCCGCAACCAGCCAGCCACTAAGTGTTTGCTTGGACTCTATCAGGACTCCAAGGAGTCACCTCCAGTTAAGATGCACCACATAAATCTCTATAGGAAGAGAACATCATATTAGTTTTGATAATTTATACAAACAATATTTCAAATTAGCCAAAAGGGACAGACCAATTACCAAACTACAGGGCTTCCAGATATTAGAGTAATCAGACACATATTTTAAAATAATTAGAATTACCATATTCAAGAATGCTAAAACAAATAAATACACAAGCAAAAAAAAGATTGAGAAATTTGGTAGAGAACTAAAATAACATAAAAATAACATAGCTAATTTTTAAAAAAGAAACAAATAGAAAACATACAAATTAAAAATATTATAACAAAAAATTACAAACTCAATAAGCGTGATTAACGTCTGATTAGTCACACTGAAGACAGAATTAGTCAACACAGAGAAGAGAATAAGAAACAAATTGGACAGAATAAAATTTAGATTAATCCATGAAGTTGGACTCCCAGGAGATGAGAGAAGGCACATGACACAATCAATAATTGGGAACAAAAGACATCAAGCAAAACTCGAGAACTATGTGGATGAGAATGGTGAGCAGAATAAATAAAAGGAAACTATTCTGGTGGCTTATAGGGCAAAACTGCTGAGAACAAAGCCAAAGAGAAACCTCAAAATATAGGAAAAAAAGCTAGATGACCTTCAAGTGACTTAAAAATTGAACTGAAAATTGACTTTTCAGAAAAAGTGAAAAAAAAGTAGAGGGATAGCTTTGAATAATGAAAAAAATAACTCCTGACATGGGATTTCATATATGTGAAAATTAATCTTTTAGAATGAAGAGAAAATGAAGACATTTTTGGGCAAACTACATCTGAGAACATTTGTCACTAGAAACCCAGATGCAAAGAAAATAATCTATAATATAAAAATAAACTAAAAATGTTCTTCAAGCCAAAGGAAATAATCCCAAATGGAAGTTATCTGATGTTTCAGATAGGCACAAAGAGACACCAAAATTATAAATATATTAATAAATCTCTCCCCAAGAAAAAGTTGACAGAAAAGCAAAAGGAATCCTTCTTTTGGAAATAAATAACTGGGAACCCACCTCAGCCTGTTTTATGTGAGGCCACCAGAATTTTAGTTCCAAAACAAACAAATAGCAAGAAAAAATTATAGATGATTGCACTATTGAACAGAGACACAAAAATCCTGAATAATATGAAATGAATCTGGATGCATGAAATTGTTACTGTGTTACCACCAACTTATCTCTTTGCAGAATGCAAAATGGTTCTACCTATAAAAATCAAGAACTATATATATTGATAATTTCTACAAATCAATTCATCATATTAAGAAAATCTAGAGAAAACTATCATCTTAGCTATGGGGAAATTGATAAAATTTTATATTTAGATATTATTTAAATGAAGTTATGTATAACAGTTAAATATTGATAAATAATATTTAAATATTTCCCACTACAGAAAGAGAAAACAAAACCAAACCGAAATTACCCTGATGAATTTGGGAAATACTCTGCTCATTAGTTAAAGGTTGAAAGCCTCTTCTGACCTGAAAAAAGTCCTACTTATCTTTTTGCTGGAACTTCTAGTTTGTGTCAAAAGAAAAGAAAAATGATGTTTCATTATCTAGGAAAAAAACCACCGTTTTTCACAGATGATAGGAAGCTCACAAGAGCCTACAGATAAAATATTTACACAAATAAGAAAAGTGGGATACTGGATATAAAGTGAAAACCTAGAACTAAACTTTATCTCTGTATATTAGCAACCAAGAAACAAAAGTAAAATTTTTAGGGCTGGGGATTTAGCTCAGTGGTTTTGCTGCCTGCTACACAAGCGCAGGACCCGAGTTCAATCCCCAGTACCAAAAAAAAGTAAAATTTTTAGAAAAAAACTACAATTTATAATAGAATAAAAATTGATACTTGGTGAGGGTAGATAACAAAATTACCTGTGATCTCTACATACTGAAAACATGAAAATTTTAAGATAGCAGGAAGTAGCATTAACAGAAGAATATATTAAGACCCAACATTTTAAAAGGACACTTTTCCCATAAATATCTGAAAATTCAATGCAGGACTTTTTTGTTGAACTTCAAAAGGTAATTTTACAATGTATATAGCAATGCAATGGGTAAGAGTAAAGTATTTTGCAAGAAGAACAATGTAAGAAGGATTGTTCCAATGACTAACATGATTTAATGCTAATTTTCATTAATTAAGCAAGGTGGAATTGCCACATGGATAGACAAAAGAGCAAGGGAACAAAAAAACTGTCTAGAGAGAGGAAAGGGCTTTTGGGCCACCATCTGTCCCGCCACTCCCGGCCCAGAGGTAGGGGCTTCTGAGCCACCATCCCACTGCTCCTGGTCCAGAGGAAGGGGCTTCTGGGCCACCATCCAGCCCAGTGCTCCTGGTCAAGAGGAAGGAGCTTCCCGGCCACCATCCCTCTTGCCACTCCTGGCCTCTGTCCCACCTCTCCCAGCTCAGAGGAGGTGAGCCTTGCAGGTGCAAACAGAACCCCCCACCCCACCCCTCATCTGAAATGCGAAGACAGGTAAATAAGTCTCAAAACCAGACTTCCAGATCACCTACAGCAACCCCAAAGGAAAATGAGATGGAACACTCTGATACTCAACCACCTGGACATACTGAACTGGAAACAAAAGGGGATCTGGAAAAAATGAAATCAGAAATAATTTCTCAGATAACAGCAGAGATTGTGCTCCTAGTGCAAGACATGATTGATAAATCTAGAGAGGAGCTGAGGAACATGATGGAATCCCAACATAAGAAACAAATGGAATCCATAAAACAGATGCAAATAGATTTCCAGGAGATGAAAAACTCCATTGAAAGTCTACACAGAAGAATGAGCCAGTGTGAGGACAGAATTTCAGACATAGAAGATAAGATTGCAATTAATGACCAGGAAAAGAAAAATTGCTTCAAATTTATAAGGGAACATGAGAAATCAATCCAGCAGCTGCTAGATGATGCAAAGAAGAATAACATAAGACTGATTGGAGTCAAAGAAGAAATAGGAGAGAGTGCAGATGACATAAAAAAAACTTTTCAATGAAGTAATGGCAGAAAACTTCCCAAGAAAGGAAAAGAACTTGACATACAGAAAAGTGAGGCATATAGGACTCCAAATAGCCTTGATCAAAAAAAATCTACACATAGGCATGTAATTGTTAAGATTCCGGAGACACAACAGAAGAACAAAGTTCTACAAGCAGTCAGAGAAAAGAAACAAATCACATACAAAGGAAAGCCCATCAGAATCACAGCAGACTTCTCAACACAAACTATCAAGGCAAGAAGAGCTTGGAGTGACATATTCCAAGCCCTAAAAGAAAACAGCCTCCAATCCAGATTGATGGACCCTGCAAAACTACCTTTCAAAATTGATGGAGAAAAAAGATACTTTCATGACAAACAGCACCTTAGGAACTTCATGAATACCAAACCAGTACTCCAAAAAATTTTACACAATATCCTAGGGACAGACATTAAGGATCATAACCCCAGGAAGCAAAGCAGAATGAACTCATCTGGCATGACAAGAAATTAAATGTGAAGGGGGAGAACCCAACAAAAAGAAAAAGTCATGGCAATGACAAGTCAATATGTTTCAATTATAATCATCAATGTTAATGGTCTCAATTCACCACTCAAAAGAAATAGACTGGCAGAATGGGTCAAGAAGCAAAATCCAACAATATGCTGCATACAAGAAACACACTTAAGGCAAAAGGAAACTCATACACTGAAAGTTAAAGGGTGGAAAACAATACTCCATGTGTCGCAAACCTGAAAAAAAGCAGGAGTAGCTATCCTCTTGGCAGATCAAGTACATTTCAAACCAACACTGATTAAGAGAGACAAAGAAAGGCACTACATCCTTGTAAAGGGAACAATCCAACAGGAAGAGATGACAATCATAAATATCTATGCACCAAACACTAGTGCACCCAACTATATAAAACAAATACTAATGGACATAAGAAATCATATATGCACTAACACAATTGTAGTGGGGGACCTCAACACCCCACTGTCACAAATAGATAGATCAACTAGACTAAAAATAAGTAATGAAATACTAGAACTCAATCGAACTCTTGAACAAATGAACTTAACAGATGTTTACAGAGTATTCTACCCCACAAAATCAGAATACACATTCTTCTCAGCTGCACATGGGTCATTCTCCAAAATAGACCACATACTCACACATAGAACAAGTTTAAGTAAGTGCAAGGGAATTGAAGTTATCCCCTATATATTATCAGACCATAGTACAATGAAATTGGAGATCTATAGCAAAGGAAACTCAAAAAATTTCATAAACACGAGGAAATTGAACAACACACTTCTGAAAAACCAATGGGTCATAGAGGAAATTAAAGAATAAATCAGACAGTTCCTTCAATTAAATGACAATGACAATACAACATATTGGAATCTATGGGACACAATGAAAGTAGTCTTAGGAGAGAAATTCATAGCAGTGAATATGCATATTAGAAAAACAGAAGGAGTCCAATTAAACAACCTGATGCTGAACGTTAAGCTTCTAGAAAAAGAAGAGCAAGACAAACCCAAAGCTCATACAAGGAAGGAAATTATAAAGATCAGAGGAGAAATCAATGCAATGGAGAATAAGAGAACGATACAAAAAATCAATGAGGCCAAGAGTTGCTTCTTCCAAAGAATCAACAAAATTGACAAACCCTTAGCCAACCTTACCAGAAAAAGGAAAGAAAAGGCCCAAATCCATGCAATTAGGAATGAAAAGGGTGAAATTTCAACAGACCCAGCAGAAATACAGAGGATCACCAATACCTACTTCCCTATAAGTAAATAAGATGGACAACACAGAAAAAATGGACAGATTCCTAGATACATATGAATTACCAAAGTTGAACGAAGAAGATCTAAAAATTCTTAACAACATAATATCAACCAATGAAATTGAAAATGTAATTAAAAACTTATCAACTAAGAAAAGCCCGGGCCCTGATGGCTTCACTGCTGAATTCTACAAGACATGTAGAGAGGAACTACTGCCACTACTGTTTAAACTCTTCAATGAAATTGAAAGGGAAGCAATACTCCCAAATTCATTCCTGGAAGCAAGCATCACCTTGATCCCCAAAGCAGAGAAAGACCCAATCAAAAAGAAGAATTATAGGCCAATCTCACTAATGAACATAGATGCAAAAATCCTTAATAAGATAATGGCAAATAGAATGCAGAAGATCATCAAGAAGATCATATACCCTGATCAAGTGGGATTCATCCCAGGGATGCAGGGATGGTTCAACATATGCAAATCAAACAATGTAATACACTATATCAATAGAGCCAAGGACAAAAACCATATGATTATCTCCATTGACGCAGAGAAAGCATTTGACAAAATCCAACATGCATTTATGATAAAAACCCTATAAAAAATTGGAATAGATGGTCTCTACCTCAAACTGATAAAAACCATCTATGAAAAACCAACAGCCAATATCATACTAAATGGTCAAAAACTGAAATCCTTCACACTAAAATCAGGAACAAGACAAGGATGTCCACCATCACCACTCTTGTTCAATTTAGTTCTGGAAACATTAGCCACGGCAATTAGACAAGAGAAAGAAATAAAAGGAATAAAGATGGCAAATGAAGAAGTTCAATTGTTGTTATTTGCAGATGACATGATACTCTATATAGAAAACCCCAAGAACTCCACCAAAAGTCTTCTAGACTTAATAACCAAATTCAGTCAAGTAGCTGGTTACAAGGTCAACACACAGAAATCAATAGCTTTCCTCTACACCAATGACGGACTCACTGAGAGACAAATAGGGCAAATAATTCCTTTCACAGTAGCATCCAAAAAACTGAAATACCTAGGAATCATCCTAACAAAAGAAATCAAAGACCTCTTCTCTGAAAACTATAGCACTCTGAAAAGAGAGATTGAAGATGATATCAGAAAATGGACAGACATCCCCTGCTCCTGGGTAGGAAGGATTAATATAGTGAAAATGGCCATACATCCAAAACTGCTATATAGATTCAATGCAATTCCAATTGAGATCCCAGCAGCATACTTCATAGACCTTGAGAAAACAATCCAAAAATTCATTTGGAACAAGAAGAGACCCAGAATAGCAAAAGCAATTCTAGGTAACAGAGACATGGAAGGGAGTATCACAATCCCCAACCTACAACTATACTACAAAGTTACTGTGATTAAAAACAGCATGGTACTGACAAAGAAACAGACCTGAGGACCAGTGGAACAGATTAGAAGATGCAGAAACAATGCCAGACACACTCACCCATCTCATCTTTGACAAAGGAGCCAAACATCTTCATTGGAGCAAAGATAGCCTCTTTAATAAATGATGCTGGAAAAACTGGGTTTCAACTTGCCAAAGATTAAAACTAGACCTGTATCTCTCGCCATGCACTAAACTAAAATCAAAATGGATTAAATATCTAAATATTAAAATAGAAATGCTGAACCAGTTGGAACAGAGGTAGAACTCTTGAAGACATCAGTGTAGGAAAAGATTTTATGAACAAAACCTCAGTTGCCCATGAACTAGCACAAACAATCAACAAGTGGGATCTCGTCTTATTAAAAAGCTTCTGCACAGCAAGAGAAACCATCAGCAGTGTGAAGAGACAACCCACAATGTGGGAAAAAATCTTCACCTGCTCTTCCTCAGACAAAGGTCTACTATCTCGAATCTATAAAGAACTTAAAAAGATCAGACCTCTCAAATTTAAAGACTCAGTCTGAAAATGGGCATCTGAAATGAACAGACATTTCTCAGACAAAGAAGTAGAAATAGCAAAGAAATACATGAAAAAAAGTTCAACATCACTGGTCATTGGAGAGATGCAAATGAAAGCAATGCTGAGATTCCACCTCACTCCAGAAAGAATGGCTGCTATCATGAAATCAACTAATAACAAATGCTTGTGGGGCTGTGGGGAAAGAGGAACACTGCTCCACTGCTGGTGGGAGTGTAGACTGGTGCAACCACTGTGGAAATCATTATGGAGATACCTCAAAGAACTAGGACTGGAAGTCCCATTTGACCCCGCTATTCCACTGCTGGGGATCTTCCCCAAAGAATTAAAAGAATCATACCACAGTGATATATATGCACCCATGTTCATAGCAGCACATTTTGTGATAGCTAAAACTTGGAAATAGCCCAAATGCCCATCAACTGGAGACTGGATAACGAAAATGTGAGTTTTTAATAAAATGGAGTACTACTCAGCCATAAAAAATGAGAAATTAGAGACATTTATAGCTAAATGGATGCACATTGAGGAGATACTCTTAAGTGAAATAAATAGGACACACATGTGTAAATACCGAATAGTTTCTCTGGTGTGAGAAAGTGAAAGTGTAAATAAGGACTAAATGTATAATAGGTAATGTGAAATAGGAAGAAAAGGGGCAAAAGGGAAGGAAGTGTGAGGGCTAGGGGAAAGGATAGAAGGGAATGGGATTAATATGAGAAAATGGAAAAATAGGAACAAAATCTTTGTAAATACTGAGGAATGGAGGGGTTGAACAGAGGGCTGTGCAAGGGTGAAAACTAAGAACCAAGAGAGACTATGTAAAGGTGCAAATTTCCAATGATGAATGTCATTATATTGTATTCCTAAAATGTACCAATGATTAGAATGAATAATCAATGATGCAAAATAGGAAGAAAAGGTCCAAAGGGGTAGGGGTAGTGGGAGGGGCAGGGGAAAGGAAAGAAGGGAAAGGAAAAATGCTGAGAATTGGAGAAAATGGAAATAAAGTCTTTGTAAATAGGGAAGGGTGGAGGGGGTGAATGGAGGGCTAGGAATGGGGAAAAAAATAAGAACCAAGATGCACTATGTGAAGGTACAGTTCCCAATATTTTGTGTTGTATACCTAAAATGTACCAATAAAAGAATTTAAGAAAAAAAATATGTCTAGAAGTAACACACACACACATATATATTATATATTATATATATATGTGTGTGTGTGTGTGTGTGTGCATAGTTGGATGTTAAAGGAGAAACTACAAAGCAGAGTGGACAGGGAGTTCTTTCACTCAGTGGTGTTGGAACCATTAATAAAACTAAATAAAATTTTATTCTACCTCATACCAAAGTAAAATGAATGTATTCAAAGGCAGAACAATCTTCCAGAAGGTAACATAGGATATCTTCACACTCTTGAAAAAGTGAACACTCCATTAGCTAGAAAAGAAAAGAAAAAGATCATGTAAGATAGAAATAATCAATTGGCCTACATTAAAATTTATTTTTACCAAAAAAGAAACCACTAAAAGATGAGATATCTGTTGCATGTATACAATTACCAAAGAACACATAATCCTTATATACAGAGAATTACTATGGATCCATGAGAAAAGAAAAGATAGTGTGGTAGAAACAGGTGTGTACAACTGGTCTTACCTGCTCTCTTCAGTTTTGTACAAGTACATAGTGATAGTAATTTCAAAATGGTGACTATTTCTGGTTGTAACTCTTGTGCTCTGAACCTTCTTTTATAGATGTGTCTGGTTGGCCTGTTCTCTTAGCAACCTACCCCATGGAAGCCCCACTCATTCCTGGTCACTTATTTAGCACCAATTTGGGGTGATTCCTTCCCAGCCACCTAGATACAGTCCTCCACACTCTGGTCCCACTTGTGACTGAGGTGTGTAGACCCCCTAGGGCCAGGTCAGCCACAGCCCCATCTCCCTGTATGAACAGGAGAGCCTCTCTCCCTCCCTCCCTCCCTCTCTCTCTCTCTCCTCCTCCTTTTTCTTCATCTCTTTCTTCCTCTCATTTTTCTTCTCCTTCCTCCTCCTCTCCCTCTTCCTCCCCTCCTCCTCCTCCATTTCTTCTCCTCCTCCTCCTTCTGCTCCTTCTTCTTTTTCTTCTTGTTCTTCTCCCTCCTCCTCCATTTCTTCCCCTTCTTCTCCTCCTCCTCCTGCTCCTTCTTCTCCTTCTTCTTTTTCTTCTTGTTCTTGTTCTTCTCCCTCTTCCTCTTCATCCTCCTCCTCCATTTCTTCTCCTTCTTCTCCTTTTTCTCCTTCTTCTTCTGCTTCATCTTCTTTTTCTTTCATGGTTGAAAAAGAAAAGGTTTTTCTCTTTATCACTGTCTTGCTATTTCCTCTCACCTTTGCACACCATCCTGTAACATTAAAAGGTCTTAACTCTCTCAATTCCCTGATTTCTGTTGTCCTCCTGTGACACTTTCCCCTCTAAATCAATATGGCTGCCTTTCGATTTTTTATGAAATGGGGTGCTTTTCTACTCTCAGTTTTGACAGCACATGTTGCCAGATGGCTTTAGGAGCGCAGTCACTCAATTCCTATTCAATGAAAATAAGCCACACATTGGCTCTCCAATGAGCTTTTCCAAGAAACCTGTATTAGTCAGCTCTCCTATCACTGTGACACAATACCCAACATGCACAACTTAAGGGAGGAGAGGTTTAATTGGGCTCACACTTTTAGGAAATTCAGTCCATGGTCAGCTGGCTCCAAGGCAGAAACGTCAGGGCAGAAGGGTGCAGTGGAGGAAAGCTCTTTGTGTCAAGGCACCCAGAAAGCACAAAGTGAAGTAGGAGCTGGGCGGGGTGAGGTACCCTTCAAAGACAGATGCCCCACCTCCTCCAATCAGGCCCCATTTCCCAGCAGCACATTCAGCTGCGAACTCAGTAATGGGGTACTGATGAGTATAGCACCCCCATGTTCTTTGCCTTCCCAATGCCTCACTTCTGAACACATGAGATTTTGGGGACACGGTGTAGAGCTAAACCATAATATGACCCAAGTGACCCTGATCCAACGATTTGTGAAAACTCCAAGCCACAGTCTGTGGTTATAGGAAAAGGAACCTCAAGTCCAATTATCCATGGGAACTGTGCCTACCTTGTTGTTGTTGTTGTTGTTGTTGTTGTTGCTGTGTGTCTGTGTGTACATGTGTGTGTGTGTGTATGTGTGTGTGTCTCAGCTTTGTAACCTGGGGCTAGGGTGGGGTGAAATGAGTTATCTGTGTGTAGTTCAGTCTATTTCTTCAAACATTCTGAATGATAATTAGCTTTGATTTTTACATCTATTCATAATGATAGCAGAGGGCAAAGCACAACAGAATGGGGGTTGCAAGCTTTCCACTTAGCAATTAATTCTATTATTAAATGCTAAGAAAAAAATAAGTGCCTGCCAGCTGTAGCTTTATTATGTTTTCCCAGAAATAATAATGAGAAGGCTGTGAAAGTATATTATTTATTTCTCCTTTTCTCCCCCACCCTTGTAGAAAAAGAAAAAAATAATCCATAGATAGTTGCTTCTTCCTTGTGAAAATGAAATATTTTGCTGTGAGAATGTGGCTTGAACAGAGAGTGTAAAGAAGGGGGTAGATGGCTAGAGAAAGTCATTTTTCATTTATTCTTTTGTATTGGAGTACCTAGTCTAGATCAGATACCAAGCTAAACAAGATGAGGACTTGAATACTATGGGAATATGGTAAATATCAGAGTAGAGAAATAAGTAGCACCCCGGATCCAGAGAATAGAGGACAGCAGTTATCATTCATTAATGCCTGGATTATCATGGAGATATCATCATGAGCAGAGTTCTTTATTTCTTCCACTAACACTGTGACTGCAAAGTAGTAGCTTCTCAACAAATCTGAATAGATCCTGAATCTGAGCTGGATTTCTGCTGTATACTTCATGATGAAATAGAAAATGAGGCTACACTTTGTTCTCAATTCATGCTGCAAGGAAGTGAGCAGAGTCCTCCGGCTCAGGATTGTACATGAGTCTGCAATACAAGCAAGCTCAAGCTCAGAGTTCAGTTGCTAATTTAGAACTAATTCCCACAGTTTCAGGTCACAGATGGGCCACTGGAGGTATGCCCTACCAGTTCTGTAGACAGTCATCTACAGAAAACTCTGACATACTGGGACTAATACTGGGCATGGAGCTAGTTGAAATCTGATGGGTTGCATCTGCTAACTGTGGTCTTAAGTATATTCCATACCTGAAAAAGACTCGGTTTTACTATCTATCTAATGGGTGTGATGATGCCTGTCTTACAGGGATATTATGAAAGTTAAATTTTGTGTGGAAGGATGTCTGGCCTCATCTCAGTTTCCAATAACTACTTTTAGGTTTTTTGCAGTCTCATGTTGGTATCATGATTTTAAAATAAGACCTGTAATTAATGAAACTGAGTCTTCTCCTTCCTGTTCCTCCTTATCCATGAGCTGGGCTCTGTGAGTTTCGCCAAAATATTGTGCTTGGTGACAGAAACTCAGGCGTCCACACATTGAACCCCTTTATTGAGAGCTTCTCCTCCTCTATGTGGCTGAGATCAGTGCCAGTCTGGAGCACTTGTAAATGAATCTCAAATGTCCCCTTCTCCCTGATTCCCATTCAGCTCTGGGGAGTGCAAATCACCGCGTTCCTGCGAGACATGTGAGGGCCACTTCATCTGTTCAAACAGAAAGTGACTTTCTAATCATGGGCTTGAAGCTGGTAAGTTTTAGGCTGACATCCTAAAGGTCTTTCCTGGCAGGCACATAGTGTTGTATATTTTGTTCCTAAGTAAATCTGCATGTTTTTGTTGGGGAGAAGGGAGTGCACCCTTCCTTTTTCTATAGGCCTACTACCTTCTGGCCTCTGGTCTAGTTTACACAGAATGCCTCCTGCCAGCTCCTAAACGCCATCTGAGATTGTGACGCTGCTCTAAATCATGCCCACATCTGACCACGCCTAGCCAAATCACAGGAGCCTACTCACAGCATTTGGGGGAGCACTGATTTAACACTGCCACAGTAGTCTATAAATTAATCTCCCTGTTCCAAGTCTCTCTCCTTTTACTGCCCTCTCTTACTGAATGTAATTGAACTCTAGAAGTGAACTTATAGGTGGCACTACTAACTTCCCTCCATAAAGTCCTTCAACATCTCTACTGTCCCCAGTTCCAACCTCCCCTCTCCTCCACGGACACCGCTATCCCATGCTTCAGCATGTTAAACCACTTTCTTTTCTCAAACAATCCCTGGACATTCATAACTTCGTGCCTTTATGGAGGTTTTGCGTCTGATCGGAACTCCTGCTTTCGGCTTTCCAGTTAGCTGTCGCTTCTAACATAAAGCATTGCAAGCTCTTTGCTGATTGACAGCAAAAGACACCAGTGGCACCTTCTGAGTCCTTAAAAGAGTTGTGCTTTCCTACAGCATCTCTGTTCAGTCCTCATTCTTTCTAGAGGAGACTTCCCTTGAGGAAAGATATTTCTGCAGCATCTTGTAACCCAGGCTCTTTTGGTGACAAAGTTGTGACCCAGCTACTCTCCCTTCTCCATCCCTCCCTCCTAACAGCCTGATTTTACCACAGCAGAGATAAGCTTCAGCCACCACATGCCCAGCTAGAGTAAATATGAAATACAGACAGAAATAATTTCCCAAATAAAAAGGGAAAGTCTTCCTGGAGAAAAGCCCATATTTTTAGTCTGGAATGTGGAAATAAGAGACAGGAAGTGCAGAACTGGGCTTCAATCAGAGGACAAAAGCCACAGGTGAGAATGGTGATGCAGGCGGACCAGGAGTTAGGGTCCTTGGGACACTGGAGTAGCTACACTGTGCTTTGATCTTTTAGCTCCAGATTTCTCATTTATGAAAAAAGTACCATTGTGCACTGAAGCCAATGTTAGCTTAGTTTTCAAGCCTTTGCCATCACATACATACCAAACTGGTACAATGCTTCTCACCTCTTATGGAAGAAACAAGTATTGTTTCATTCATTCAGCAAACAACTGTTAAGCACTTGCCTTTTGGGGGCAGCAGAGAAGACCAATTTCCTTCCTCCTAGAGTGAAGGGGACATACAATAAGCCACACTGTGAGCAAATGGAGAACACTGGACAATATCATGGTGCAAATACATGGCCTGTCAGGGAAAATCACCTGGATGAGGTAGAGGAGAGACACAGCAAGAGAGCCAAACAAGCTAGCAGACAGGAAGAGCATTTGAGAGGTGGGATTTGAAGGTGGAGAACAGCGAGCGCTGTTGCTGTCTATGTAAAGAATGTGGAGGCAAAAGGCCTGAGGCAGGAAGAGCAAAAGGGCTGTGAAGCTGAAGACCAGAGTGAGACAAAGCATCTTCCCCTTGGAACTGCGCTCTGTGTCAACTTAGAGGACAGAAAGGATTTGGATAGGCCATGGTTGAATGAACTGGTGTATGTTTTCTGACAATTACCCACCGCGGGGAGAAAACGCTGTGAGGGAGGCAGGAAATGAAGGGTGGCTGGGAAGTGGTTGGGTTCAAGCTACACTTTGGGTGAAGCCAATCCTTACTAATTTGGGGTTTGCAAAAAATAGAAGTGCGAGAGATGACTCCCAAAATTTGTCCTGGTCTCTTGAGTAAAGGTTGGTGGCACTTTCTAAGATGTAAAAATATTAAGAAATCAAAATTATTTTGGACATGCCAATTTTGAGGTGTCAATTTAATATTCAAATAGGAAATGAGAGATCAAGAGATAGTTCAGGACTGGATATGGAATCTGGGAAGCAATCAACCTGCAAAGACCAGGGAAAGCCTCCAAAGAGTTGGTGTGACCAAAGAAGAGACAGTGGATAAGGAGAGTTTTGGAAGACCTACAGCTCTCTAGGAGAGAAGAAACAAATAATGGAAACTAAAAGGAAAGATCAGTGAGGTGAAAAGAAGATACAGGAGCATGATGTCCTGGAAAGTGAGGGCAGAAACTGCTTTATGAGTAAGAGAA
Source organism: Heterocephalus glaber (assembly GCF_053883595.1). Classification (NCBI taxonomy): domain Eukaryota; kingdom Metazoa; phylum Chordata; class Mammalia; order Rodentia; family Bathyergidae; genus Heterocephalus; species Heterocephalus glaber. Next base: position 9,093,834 of record NW_028258435.1, read on the forward strand.
CCCAATTTCCTGGTCAAGTCGAATAGAGAAAGCTTGAGAATTGACCATCGATTCCTTAACAAAAGTACTTTCTTTTTTTTTTTTTTTTGTATTAAATTCTTTTATTGGTACATTTTAGGTATACAACACAATTACATTTCTCATTGGGAATTGTACCTTTACATGATGCATCTTGGTTCTTATTTTTTCCCCATTCCTAGCCCTCCCTTCACCCCCTCCACCCTTCCCTATTTACAAAGACTTTATTTCCATTTTTTCCAATTCTCAGCATTTTTCCTTTCCCTTCTTTCCTTTCCCCTGCCCCTCCCACTATCCCTACTCCTTTGGACCTTTTCTTCCTATTTTGCATCATCGATTATTCATTCTAATCATTGGTACATTTTAGGTATACAATATAATGACATTCATCATTGGAAATTTGCACCTTTACATAGTCTCTCTTGGTTCTTAGTTTTCACCCTTGCGCAGCTCTCACTTCAACCCCTCCATTCCTCAGTATTTACAAAGATTTTGTTCCTATTTTTCCATTTTCTCATATTAATCCCATTCCCTTCTATCCTTTCCCCTAGCCCTCCCACTTCCTTCCCTTTTGCCCCTTTTCTTCCTATTTCACATTACCTATTATACATTTAGTCCTTATTTACACTTTCACTTTCTCACACCAGAGAAACTATTCGGTATTTACACATGTGTGTCCTATTTATTTCACTTAAGAGTATCTCCTCAATGTGCATCCACTTAGCTATAAATGTCTCTAATTTCTCATTTTTTATGGCTGAGTAGTATTCCATTTTATTAAAAAACCACATTTTCTTTATCCAGTCTCCAGTTGATGGGCATTTGGGCTGTTTCCAAGTTTTAGCTATTACAAACTGCACTGCTATGAACATGGGTGCACATATATCACTGTGGTATGATTCTTTTAATTCTTTGGGGAAGATCCCCAGCAGGGGAATAGTGGGGTCAAATGGGACTTCCAGTCCTGGTTCTTTGAGGTATCTCCATACTGATTTCCACAGAGCTTGCACCAGTCTACACTCCCACCAGCAGTGGAGCAGTGTTCCTCTTTCCCCACAGCCCCACCAGCATTTGTTATTAGTTGATTTCATGATAGCAGCCATTCTTTCTGGAGTGAAGTGGAATCTCAGCATTGTTTTCAGCTGGATCTCTCCAATGACCAGTGATGTTGAACATTTTTTCATGTATTTCTTTGCTATTTCTACTTCTTTGTCTGCGAAATGTCTGTTCATTTCAGATGCCCATTTTCAGATTGGGTCTTTAAATTTGGGAGGTCTGATCTTTTTAAGTCCTTTATAGATTCTAGAGAGTAGACCTTTGTCTGAGGAAGAGCAGGTGAAGATTTTTTTCCACATTGTGGGTTGTCTCTTCACACTGCTGATGGTTTCTCTTGCTGTGCAGAAGCCTTTTAATAAGAAGAGATACCATTTGTTGACTGTCTGTGTTAGTTAATGGGCAACTGAGATTTTGCTTATAAAATCTTTTCCTACACCAATGTCTTCAAGAGTTCTACCTAACCTCCATTCCAACAAGTTCAGAGTTTCTATTTTAATATTTAGATCTTTAATCCATTTTGATTTTAGTTTAGTGCATGGCGAGAGATACAGGTCTAGTTTTAATCTTTGGCAAATTGAAACCCAGTTTTTCCAGCATCATTTATTAAAGAGGCTATCTTTCCTCTAGTGAGGGTGTTTGGCTCCTTTGTCAAAGATGAAATGGGTGAGTGTGTCTGGCCTTGTTTCTGCATCTTCTAATCTGTTCCACTGGTCCTCAGGTCTGTTTCTTTGCCAGTACCATGCTGTTTTTATCACAGTAACTTTGTAGTATAGTTGCAGGTTGGGGATTGTGATACCTCCTGCCATGTCTCTGTTACCTAGAATTGCTTTTGCTATTCTGGGCCTCTTCTTGCTCCAAATGAATTTTTGGATTGTTTTCTCGAGGTCTATGAAGCATGATGCTGGGATCTCAATTGGAATTGCATTGAATCTATATAGCAGTTTTGGAAGTATGGCCATTTTCACTATATTAATCCTTCCTACCCAGGAGCAGGGGATGTCTGTCCATTTTCTGATATCATCTTCAATCTCTCTTTTCAGAATGCCATAGTTTTCAGAGAAGAGGTCTTTGATTTCTTTCTTTGGGTTGATTCCTAGATATTTCAGTTTTTTGGATGCTACTGTGAAAGGAATTATTTGCCCTATTTGTCTCTCAGTGAGTCCGTCATTGGTGTAGAGGAAAGCTATTGATTTCTGTGTGTTGACCTTGTAACCAGCTACTTGACTGAATTTGGTTATTAAGTCTAGAAGACTTTTGGTGGAGTTCTTGGGGTTTTCTATATAGAGTATCATGTCACCTGCAAAAAATGACAATTTGACTTCTTCATTTGCTATCTTTATTCCTTTCATTTCTTTCTCTTGTCTAATTGCCGTGGCTAATGTTTCCAGAACTATATTGAACAAGAGTGGTGAGAGTGGACATCCTTGCCTTGTTCCTGATTTTAGTGTGAAGGATTTCAATTTTTGAGCATTTAGTATGATATTGGCTGTTGGTTTTTCATAGATGGTTTTTATCAGTTTGAGGTAGAGACCATCTATTCCAATTTTTTGTAGGGTTTTTATCATAAATGCATGTTGGATTTTGTCAAATGCTTTTTCTGCATCTATGGAGATAATCATATGGTTTTTGTCCTTGGCTCTATTGATATAGTGTATTACATTGATTGATTTGCATATGTTGAACTATCCCTGCATCCCTGGGATGAATCCCACTTGATCAGGGTATATGATCTTCTTGATGATCTTCTGCATTCTGCTTGCCATTATCTTATTAAGGATTTTTGCATCTATGTTCATTAGTGAGATTGGCCTGTAGTTCTCCTTTTTGATTGGGTCTTTCTCTGCTTTGGGGATCAAGGTGATGCTTGCTTCCAGGAATGAATTTGGGAGTATTGCTTCCCTTTCAGTTTCATTGAAGAGTTTAAACAGTAGTGGCAGCAGTTCCTCTCTAAATGTCTTGTAGAATTCAGCAGTGAAGCCATTAGGGCCAGGGCTTTTCTTAGTTGATAAGTTTTGTATTGAGTTTTCAATTTCATTGGTTGATATTGGGTTGTTAAGAAGTTTTAGGTCTTCTTCGTTCAACTTTGCTAATTCATATGTATCTAGGAATCTGTCCATTTCTTCTGTGTTGTCCATCTTATTGGAGTATAGGTTCTGGAAGTAGGTATTGATGATCCTCTGGATTTCTGCTGGGTCTGTTGTAATTTCACCCTTTTCATTCCTAATTGCATGGATTTGGGCCTTGTCTTTCCTTTTTCTGACAAGGTTGCCTAAAGGTTTGTCAATTTTGTTGATTCTTTTGAAGAACCAACTTTTGGGTTCATTGATGTTTTGTATCATTCTCTTAGTCTCCACTGCATTGATTTCTCCTCTGATCTTTATAATTTCCTCCCTTGTGTGAGATTTGGGTTTGTCCTGCTCTTCTTTTTCTAGAAGCTTGATGTTCAGCATGAGGTTGTTTAATTCGCTCGCTCTGTTTTCCTAATATGAATATTCACTGCTCTGAATTTCCCTTGTAAGACTGCTTTCATTGTGTCCCATAGATTCCAATATGTTGTATTGTCATTGTCATTTAATTGAAGGAACTGTCTGATTTATTCTTTAATTTCACCTGTGACCCATTGGTTATTCAGAAGTGTGTTGTTCAATTTCCTCGTGTTTATGAAATTTTTTGAGTTTCTTTTGCTATAGATCTCCAATTTCATTGTACTATGGTCTGATAATATATAGGGGATAACTTCAATTCCTTTGCACTTACTTAAACATGTTCTATGTGTGAGTATGTGGTCTATTTTGGAGAATGACCCATGTGCAGCTTACAAGAATGTGTATTCTGATTTTGTGGGGTAGAAGACTCTGTAAACATCTGTTAAGTTCATTTGTTCAAGAGTTCGATTGAGTTCTAGTATTTCATTACTTATTTTTAGTCTAGTTGATCTATCTATTTGTGACAGTGGGGTGTTGAGGTCCCCCACTACAATTGTATTAGTGCATATATGACTTTTCATGTCCATCAGTATTTGTTTTATACAGTTGGGTGCACTAGTGTTTGGTGCATAGATATTTATGATTGTCATCTCTTCCTGTTGGATTGTTCCCTTTACAAGGATGTAGTGCCTTTCTTTGTCTCTCTTAATCAGTGTTGGTTTGAAATGTACTTGATCTGCCAAGAGGATAGCTACTCCTGCTTTTTTGGGGGTTCCTGCCACATGGAGTATTATTTTCCACCCTTTAACTTTCAGTGTATGAGCTTCCTTTTGAATGAAGTGTGTTTCTTGTATGCAGCATATTGTTGGATTTTGCTTCTTGACCCATTCTGCCAGTCTATTTCTTTTGATTGGTGAATTGAGACCATTAACATTGATGGTTATAACTGAAACATACTGACTTGTCATTGCCATGACTTTTTCTTTTTGTTGGGTTCTCCCCCTTTACATTTAATTTCTTGTCATGCCAGATGGGTTCATTCTGCTTTGCTTCATGGGGTTGTGATCTTCAATGTCTGTTCCTAGGATATTGTGTAAAATTCTTTGGAGTGGTGGTTTGCTATTCATAAAGTTCCTAAGGTGCTCTATGTCATGAAAGTATCTTATTTTCCATCAATTTTGAAAGATAGTTTCACAGGGTACATCAATCTTGGTTGGAGGCTGTTTTCTTTTAGGGCTTGGAATATGTCACTCCAAGCTCTTCTTGCCTTGATGGTTTGTGTTGAGAGGTCTGCTGTGATTCTGATGGGCTTTCCTTTGTATGTGATTTGTTTCCTTTCTCTGGCTGCTTGGAGAACTTTGTTCTTCTGTTGCGTCTCTGGAATCTTAACAATTATATGCCTAGGTGTAGATTTTTTTTGATCAAGGCTATTTGAAGTCCTATATGCCTCACTCATCTGTATGTCAAGCTCTTTTTCCCTGCTTGGGAAGTTTTCTGCCATTATTTCTGTGAAGAGATTTTTTATGTCATCTCTACTCTCTCCTGTTTCTTCATCAAGCCAAATCAGTCTTATGTTATTCTTCTTTGCATCATCTAGCAGCTGGTGAATTGATTTCTCATGTTCCCTTATAATTTTGAAGCAATTTTTCTTTTCCTGGTCATTAATTGCAATCTTATCTTCTATGTCTGAAATTCTGTCCTCACATTGTCTCATTCTGCTGTGTAGACTTTCAATGGAGTTTTTCATGTCCTGGAAATCTATTTGCATCTGTTTTATGGATTCCATTTGTTTCTTATGTTGGGATTCCATCATGTTCCACAGCTCCTCTCTAGGTTTATTAATCATGTCTTGCACTAGGAGCACAATTTCTCCTGTTATGTGAGAAATTATTTCTGATTTCATTTTTTCCAGATCCCCTTTTGTTTCCAGTTCATTGTGTCCAGGTGGTTGAGTATCAGAGTGTTTCATCTCACTTCCCTTTGGGGTTGCTGTAGGTGATCTGGAAGTCTGGTTTTGAGACTTATTTATGTGTTCTCTCATTTTGACTAGGGCGGGGGGCTGTTAGCACCTGCACGGATTACCTCCTGTGAGCTGGGTGAGGTGGGACAGGGGCCAGGAGCAGCGGTAGGGATGGTGACCCAAAACCCCTTTCCTGTGGGCTGGGAGCAGCGGGAGGGATGGTGGCCAGGAAGCCCCTCCCTGTGGACCAGGAGCAGTGGGATGGTGGCTCAGTAGCCCCTCCCTCCGGCCCGGGAGTGGAGGGAGGGATGGTGGCCTGGAAGCCCCTTCCTCTTGGCCAGGAGCAGCGGGACAGAAGGTGGCCCAAAAGCCCTTTCCTCTGGGCTGGGAGCAGTGGGAGGGATGGTTATCGGGAAGCCCCTTCCTCTGGACCAGGAGCAGTGGGATGATGGCTCAGAAACCCCTACCTCTGGGCCATGAACCCCGGGACTCAGTACCTTGGTCTGGTGGTCTGGTGTCCTCTGCATCTTTGTAGTGTGGAACCAGGTGGCTGCCTGTCTGCATCGGGGTGATTCGGCATCTTCTGCATGACTCAGGACCTCGGTAGGGCATGCACAGACCTGCCTGTCTGCAGTGGGCTGATTCGGCATGTTCTGTGTGACTCAGGACCTCGGTAGGGTGTGCACAGACCTGCCTCAACAAAAGTACTTTCAATGGAGTGCTGGGAAACAAAGCCAGGTAGGAATTGAGATTAAAATAAAAGGCAAAGCAATAAGAAGCAAGCACAGACAATGTTCTCAAAGAATTATGCCACGAGAAGATGACAAAGTTGGTTATGCTCAGAGGGATACATGAGGTCTAAGAGTTTTTCTTTATAATGAAATATGTTAAAGATGTCTTCTGATGGGAATGATCCAATGCAAGAGTAATAATGAATGATGATGTAGAAAAGAAAGCATGGTGTCAGGAGCAAAGACCAAATTGACAGAATAGAATGTAACCTACTAGACATGAGTGTAATCTGTTCTTCACTGTAAGGGCAAAGCACACAGATGTGAATACAAGATTCACTTGCTTGATATTTATATATGACACAATAGACATTTCATAGTGATGAGTGGGGAGGACAGAGATGGATAGCTATACAGATGGATGCCTGGATCATGAATTCCTGACACCCTGGATGCACTGAAAGTTAGAAAGCCAAATAAATGGATGAATGCACGGATGGGAAGCTGGATTATTGTGTGGATGGATGGATGGATGGATGGATGGATGGATGGATGGATGGATTCATGGATGGATGGATTTGTAGATTCTTGGATGGGTGGATGGATGGATGCATGGATAGATGGATAGAAACCTACACGGTGCATGGATGGATGGAAACATGCATGCTCAGAAATATTGGTGGATGAATTCATTGGTGGGTAGAAGGATGGTTGCCTGGATGCATGGATAGATAGATAGAAAGCTACATGATACATGCATCCCTAGATGGATGGATGGATTCATGGATGGGTGGATGGATGGATTCATGGATGGGTGGATGAATGGATGCCTGCATGCATGGATAGATAGATAGAAAACTACATGATGCATGCATGCATGCATGGATGGATGCATGGATGGGTGGATGGATGGATAAATGCATGGATGGATTCATGGATTGGTGGATGGATGGATGCCTGGATGCATGGATGGATGGATAGATAGATAGATAGATAGACGGACAGACAGACAGACAGACAGACAGATAGAAAGCTACTTGATTTATGCATGGATGCATGGACACACAAATATATACATGCATGGATGCCTGCATAGATAATGTTATATTTTCTAATTCTTAAAGAATTGTGTCAGAAATTTTCTCAGTGAAGCAAATGAATTCTCCAGTATTGAGCCCCCAAGTTATCCATACACATTTTCCAGTAAAGAAGTTATGAAAGGAGACTCTTCTTAGGAGATTTGTAAAACAGACAAATGTTTTGTGTTTCTTGAGGTCTCAACTCCATCTCTTCTGACAGGAAGTATACAAATATAGGTGAGAAGGAAAAAGGGATAGAATTGTAAACACAATAAAACTCAAAGAAGAGAAAAATGTGTTGAGACTTCAGGGCTGGGTGATTTTTTATTGTTGTTCTGAGTGGAATATTGTACAATTAGATGTAGTGCCAATACATTTCCCAACCAGAGCTTTGAAAAAAAAAGTATATAGCAAAATTGATCAAATTAGCATTGTATGATAATTTCCAAGACGGAGAAAAATTGCATTATCAGGTTTTGTCAATTACGTTTTAAGGATGTTTATTGAGTTTAAAAGAGATTTGTGTTTCACAATAACTTCAAGTTCATGGACAAGTTGGGAAATCTGAAGTTCTACACAGGAAAATTTCTTTCATTTAATCAATAGCAAGTAAGCTGAAGAGAATTTCTCAAACTCTTAATGATTTTTTGGAGGAAAAAAAATAAAGTCAATACAATAAACTTGAAACAGCAGGCTGGCTACAGTGATAATCTGTCACAATTTCCCAATATGGATTCAAATTCCAGCTGTACCACTGATTAATTAAAGGATCTTTCATAATTCTAAACTTCAGGTTACTTATTTTCAAAATAGTACAAACACTACCATAAGAAACTTTATGAATGTTTATAGATTTAATATATATAAAGCACTTGGCAGACAGGTTCATTATAGTACAGTGCCTCAAAAACTGCTCTTTTTAGCTGTGTTTTTCTTCATCTCTTTTTTCTTTTTTTTTTTTCCTTCTACAATCCCATATCTTATGGAGCAGAAGCAGAAGCATTGATGTAAATAAAACGAAAATAAATAAGGTTTTCTTCAGTGTCCTCTCATAATTAATTTATTTTTATACACTTCCAACAGAACAAGATTCTCACACACACACACACACACACACACTCATACACACAAAAGTCCCCCTCCTAAAGCACTCTTGGTATATTACTTAATTTTCATATAATAACTTTGACAGCAGGAATAAGAATTTTTTCCTGTTTTGACTAATTGCCTTAAACTTCTGGAAGCTTTCTACCCTTGTGATAATTTACTGATGCTTTAATGCATTGCACTGGAATTGTGAAAATTCACTTTGTAGTGGTTTCTACTCATGTATTAAAGAGAAAGACTCCGGTTTTGTTAATTCATGACTGCTTCCGAGTCCTGTCCCAACTGCGTCCTTTGTGCCCCCGATCTGGGCAGACCAATGAGAGTCTGTTCCCATGGTCACCTGTCAGGAAGCATTTCAAGCAATGTGAGCCCCTGGCGTGGAGGGAACCCCTGGATCTAACCCCCATCCACAATAAAACTCTAAACCAGTTCTCCTCGTGAACACTTACTTCACTCTCTCCCTTCCCTTTGGGGACCCTTCCACCCTTTGCAACACACGCAGTAAGTTCTATTATCCATCCTCTGGAACCAATGAGTCATTTGCCTCAACATCTGTAAAATCTCGGGACAGGATGTTCATGGGACAGGAGGGGCTGGCAGGTGACCCCTGCCAAAAATGCAATCCCTCCAAAAAGGTAAAACTTAGTATGCATGTTTTCAAGTGTTAAATTATTAAGCTACTTAAGTATCTCAATTCATTCTGCCTACCATGGAATTTTTACATACACTTTTTGATCTACTTTCAATGCTCTACTTCCCCAATCCCAGCTTCCCCTGATTTATCTTCCAGGTATAAATTTACCCATCTCTCTCTAAGAAAGCTTGCTTGGCTTCCCACAACAAGGTCGCATTCTTCTGTCACGAGTTCTCACTGACTCTCTGTTGGACAGAGATTGCAATAAGATAAACTATAATTGCATGTGTAGCACTATGGGTATGTGATTTATTTTCCCCTGCTCACTTGACCACCAACACCACACAGCATAAATATCTCTGGTCAGGCTCTGGGCATGAGAGAAAATAAGCAAAGGTTGTTTGTATTAGGTATTAGATACACCAGTGCCGAGGAAAGACACTGTCCCCTTCCTGCATGTGTGTGACTGTGTCTGTGTGCATTAGCACATATAAATACATGCAAATGAATGCACACATATACACACTCTCATAGTAAATCACAGCGATCCTAGTTCGCCTCACTCTCTTGCACAGAGGTTATACATTTCCCTCCAGATGGTCCTCAGGTTGGCCCTGGGAGGTGAGAAAATTAAGGCAGCATGAAAAAATTTTAAAATGCATATTTTAGTGGCAAATAATCACTGTATTTCCTCATTTATTCCCTTATACATTGTGTGATTTGCAGCAAGGTATTTCACCTTGATGAGAACCAGTTTCCTCACCTATAAAACCATTACACTGTTTGGGGACTTAAAATGATACAGGTAAAGCGCCCTCTGATTGAACCCATAAAGCACGTGCTTGATCAGTTATGCCTCTTTTAATTAAAGTGTCCTGTGGTGGGAGTAAATCTCACAACAGCCCTGAGCCAGAAGGAAAAATAGAACACAGATATTAACACACAGGTTTTCTGAGATTGGATTTAAAACCAAAGATCCACCATCTTGAAATTTAGCCTTCCTCACATAATTGTCCTTAATTTACACATAACAGCTTAAAACCTTCTCCCTTTTTATATACATAAGTTTCATGCACTTTGTTAATGATATTCCAAATTTCAATAAAGTTGAGCTTTCATTCCATACATACAAGTAGTTCAGACATGTTGCTCCTGTCCTTAGGAAAATAAATGCGGAGAAGCCCAAGAGACAGGGAAGGGTTTGGCGATGTCTATCCACTTTTGAAGTCACACTTCAGAAGTATAATTCCTACATATTAACAACCTTGGGACAATGATTTTGCGGGTTGTATTCTATGTCTATAATGATATGTTTAAGTCCTGTGACATTATTTGGAAATAAATTCTTTTTTAAATTAATTTTATTGGTACATTTTAGGTATGCAATATAATGACATTCATCATTGGAAATTTGCACCTTTACATAATCTCTCTTGGTGGAAATAAATTCTTTGCAGATATAATTAAGATCATGTCAAGAGTAGAGTGGACCCTAAATCCAGCATTCCAACAACCCACCGAGGCTTGTATCTGTTTTTTTTTCTTGATGGCTCTAGGGATGGACCCCAGAGTCTTCACACTGAGCTCCATCCTCAGCCCTTTTTATTTTTCATTTTGAGACAGGGCCTCGCTAAGTTGATAAGTTGGGCTTGAGCTACAATCCTCCTGCCTCAGCCTCCCAGAGTGTTGGGATTACCGGTGTGCACCACCACACCCAGCTAAGTTTTAGATCTTTATAAAAAGAGAAGTGACACATAGCCAGGTACAACAGTGAATCCCCTGCTACAGAAGCTCTAAGAAACTAACACAAAAATCAACTATTAAATAACAAATCCAACCTCAGCCTGAAGAATATTAATTCACTGAAAAGAAACCAAGTCACTCTGCCATGGTGTTTCTCAGGTAATGTCAAAAAGAGGTCCCACTTTCCTTCCCCAGAAGGCCACTGGGCCACAGACAAAGCTACCACTTCCTGCCCTCAGTGGCTCAATCCCTAGTATAATTGTTTTAAGAGAAACACATTCACTCATTGACATACAGACACCTAGTGAGTGTGTGCTTTATACCAGCAGCATGCTAAGTGCAACAGACAGATTTTGGTGGGATAGGAGAAAATTTCCTACCCTCCTAAGGCCCCATTCCAGTAGTAGTAATCAAAAAACTTTTGATTTTTATCAGTAATTTGTCTAATTGGCCCTCTAATCCAAAACTTTGACAAGCTTTATGTTGTTGTATGGATAGGTTTGATCTTAGCTGCGCAGAGTAGAAAGGGTCTAGTGCTCGGGGAAGACAAGGGTGGTGGCGAGCTTCTAAAAGTCACGGGGGGTTTTAGCTTGCAGAAGAATAAGCCAGAGTCCTCTCGATGTTTCTGTGAGTTTTCTCTCTCTCTCCTTGAAGACTGAAAATTGTTTAATATGCTCTCTCTGCCCAAGCACCTGTCAAATTCCTATTTTTGCTTGATTTTAATTAGGAGCAAGATCTAATACCCTTTTAATTAATTGCATATCTTCTCCCCTTGACTCCTCTACTGCTCCCTCCTGCACAAGATAAAACCAGAACAGAGCCATGTGAGGGCACAGAGTCTATTAGCCTGAGACCAGGGGCATGATAAGTCCAGAACCTTGCACACGCTGAAGTGTTCAAGGTTATTCTCATCCTTTTAATTAGTGGTATTTAAAATTCAGTTTGAATTGGCTATCTTGAAAAATACTCAAGTGTTCTCTGGTCTTCTCCAACAGTCTTCTCCTCAAACATGAATCTTTTTAGACAAAAGAAGAATCCAAATCTCCCCTTTTCCAGACAGTCCCTTGTGAACAGGTACTGCACATCACAGGCACAGTAAAGCTCTCTACTCCTGCTCTTCAAAGTGAACTAAGCACCAGGCACTTAAGGGTGCAGTCCGTGGTTCCGTTTTTGCTTGCTGTAGAAGTCAGATTTTTTTGTTAACTAAGTTCCATAACTCCGGCCCCATCCTTCACCAATCACAAAAAAATTGGCCTCTCATTTTAAATGATCTCATCATGTGACTAAGGGAAGAAGGGGCCCCAGCTGAAAGAACTGGAGCCCCCTGGCAGGAGGAAGCTGTTGGACTTAGGGTGATGGAGCCTGACCTGCTGTCTCTCCAGACACAGCGATGCACTGGCCTTGAAAAATCCCTGAAACTCAAATAATAAAGAAGTCACTTAAATTGGGATTCGGCTTTGGTTCAGTGGGAGTGTGAATTACTGGCCTGTCTTCTAGAGGCCAGACAGGTGGAACATAGGGTTAGCTTTTATTTCAATTCATTTATCAATCTGGTTATTGATCTCAGTGGTGATGCCTTGCACAGAGGTAAGTTTTATGTGAGGTGCAAATTGAATCTACTAAAGGCCCTTGAGCATGGATTAAATGAGTTGTAATCTGAGGTTGAGTGATAATTTCTTCAGAAGGGCATTACATTTAAGCTTCTGTGTCTGGCTTATTTCACTTAATATTCTGGTCTCAAGGTATATCCATGTGCTTATGAATGCCTCAAGTTTATCTTTCTTTATGGCAGTGTAATACTCCACTGTGTATAAATATCACATTTTCCTTATCCATTCATCTGTTGATGGATATATAGGCTGCTTCCAAGATCTAGCTATTATAAATGGTGCTGCTATAAAATGGGTGTGTGTGGATCCCTTTAATCTGATGGTTTCAGCTTTTTGGGGAAGATACCTAGAAGAGGGATAGCTGGGTTAAATGGAATCTCTAGCTTTAGTTTTTGGAAGAATCTCACACTGGTTTCCATAGTGGTTGTACCAGTTTCCACTCCCACCAACAGTGGGGAAGAGTTCCATCTTCCTCACATCCAGTATTGTTATTATTAGATAGTTTTTATAACAGCCATTCTTTCTGGGCCAAGATAGTATCTCAATGTATTTTTAATTTGCATTTCTGTAATCATCAGAAATATTGAATATTTTTTCTTTTTTTATTGGCTATTTGTGGTTTATGTGAGAATCTCTCTCTCTCTCTATATATATATATAATATATATAAAATATATATTATATATATATATATGAAATAGGGAGATTTTCAAATAATTCCTCAAATTACCTACTCAGTTGTTTCAAAAATATTTTCATCTATATGATAATTTGTTTAATTTGTTTCATACTACTATTTTCTCTTAGTTCATTGAAAAGAAAGTTTCTTCTTATCTGTTCCTTCTTTTTAAGTCCTTTGTGTCTATGTCTTCTACTCTAAGCAACTTCTTTTAGCATTATGACCCACAGTGTATTAACTATCATTATTTTCTTATTATTTTGTCATGAAATTTTGTTTTTCTTTTTTCATTAAAAAATAAAAAGGAATGAAAAGGACATTATGAAAGTCCACAGAATTGAGAGATCTCATCAGGTAACCAGCAAGTCCTGTACAGGTCTCAGGAAGGAGCCAAGCCAAGCCTGCTAGTACTGGAGCCACCGAGGCCCCTGCGGACACATTGCCACAGCCGAGTGAGCTGCACTGTCAGTCGGCCTTGAATTTGTGAAGTGGGGTTTCCCATGCAGCCGTGGTCACAGCGTGTGTGTTACCACATCAAAGTCCACAGGAGGTCTGAGCCTCAAAACTGCACTGAGCAGGTTCCCTGGCGTTTCATGCATGCTAAATTTAAGAATGAAAAACAGTTAGGGTGGAGACACGGGGAATTAGAAGGCAGAGAGACTTTTCCTGGTGTGTGTGTGTGTGTGTGTGTGTGTGTGTGTGTGTGTGTGTGTGTGTTTAAGAACAGTAGAACCTTGAAGAAGGTAAAATTCTTTCAGAGAAGTAGGCATGCTGCTGGAACAGTATATAATTGATTTCAAGTACCATTGTGTTAAATATGAATAAAATAGGCTTTAGGCTTCTGTTTAAGATTAGTGTTTGGTCTCCTTAATGTAGCAGAGTAATTACTTTAATAAGACAATCAAACTTCCACAAGAGGGTAAATGGTACAACAATGCGCTGCTTCTCAAGTGCAGAGTGTGACAACACCATTCCCAAACAGAATACAAATGCATGCTTGTGGCTCATTCTTCCCCAGCATTCTCTACTTTGAATAGCAGAGAAGGAAGGAACTTTGCAGCACTGGGCAGATACGGAATGCAGACTTGCTGAGATGGCTCTGCTGGTGGCAGTCTGCATGGGTGCCTCCTCTGTTTCCTGTCCAAAGACCATACTACAATAACCCAGCCCTTCAGCCCTGCCCTTCAGCCAGGCACAAGGACTGGGAAGAGTGTGGTGGGGAATCCACAGCTGGAGTCAACCCAGGAACTTGATGATTAAACAATCATGGCTTGCACTTCATCTTTCTCCAGGGCTGTGCTGTTTGTCCTCCCACAAGGCTGTGAGGAGGGGACATCTAAACTGAGGATCCTTTTCTGGTACCAGGAATCGAATTCAGGACCTTGAGCTTGAGAGGCAGGCAGTGGAACCACTGAGTTAAATCCCAGGCCCTGAGGATTCTTTTCTACAGAGGGCTGTTGGTAGCCCAGAGAGCAGGAGGGCCATATTCCCTGGAAGCAGGGCTGGGAAGTGTGAGGTGGAATTCCTGATTTCCTGAGCCTCCATGAATTGCACTTCCAAAGGGCTCCTTTCCCGGAAGTCTCATCTGCCTGGGTGAGATCCAGACACCACCTTCAGTCCACAGGACCAGCTGTTGCAGGGCTGCACGGAGAGGACCAAGAAGGCATGGGAGTCACTCCGTCTGCTGAGTGCCAGGGCAGACACAGGGCTGCCCCCAGAGAGGGTGTTTAAAGACGTCCTGCAATCGGGTGCCACCCAGTTGTGTCCCTCGGCGGCAGGAGTTGGGCAAGACAAGAGAAAGCAAAACCCGCAGGGGGTGTCAAGAGCAAGGGACACCAGGCCAGCACCTGAGCTGCAATGAAAAGAGGTCCTAAGAAATGAGAGAGGACAGTTGGCTCCAGTCAGCCACTCTCAGAATCAGACATTTTTCTTTTCTTCTCTCACCTGCCCTTTAACATTCAATAATTTTGTCCAGGGAAAATAAAGCAGCAAAAATGTAAAATATCTCTTCCCTTCTTTCAATCTTGAAAGATAAGAGAGAACAAAAGTTCTAAGCTGAAAATGTTTGAGTACAAATCTTGGCTTTGCCACTTGTTCCTTGGGTTAAATTGAATGTGTTTCTTATTCAATTTTTACCTTCAGCTTCCTTGTCCATATTCTGAATAATGAAAGGACACGTCTCAAATTTGTAGTGCAGGTTATGTGGAGCGATTCACATACAGCACGTGCTGAAGCAACCTCTCAGTACAGTAGCTATGATAACAGCGGGACTTTGGTATCTGGAGAAGAAAAAAGGGCAGTCTGTATACACCACCTGTTCTGTGCTCAAAGGATGGAGGATGCTCTCCTATATATTGCTTAATTTTCTTCTAAAGATGGGAAAGCTAAAGTTGAATGCCTAAGATAGATAAATGTCCTGAAGTTACACAGCTGGGGCAGTGGAACTGTGAATCAAATCCAGGCATATTAGCGCTGCGTTCTGTGTTTCAATCTTTAAAATATAAACAATTTGTTGTCTCCTTATGTTCGTCGCCTTTTCCATTGTTGGGACGCAATGCATGATACCCACAATTTAGAGGTTTAATTTGGCTTATAGTCTTCGAATTTTCAGTCCATGATTGGCTGGCTCCAAGGCAGAAACTTCCTGGCAGAAGGAAATGGAAGAGCAAAGTTGCTTAGTTCATGGTGCCTGGGAAACAAAGCAAGGGAACAGTGCCAGAGAGAAAGGGGTGGGGACCAGACATGGCACCCACGGTCACCCGCTATAACCATCCAGACACATCCACAAGTGTGCTCCCCCAATCACTTGGGCAGCCAATGAGCCAATCAAGGCACTGCTATCTCCACAGGCACACTCGGGGGAGGGAAGCCCCAAGTCATGGAGACTGGCATCTGGTCCCATGGACAGAGAGGGGATCCCAGCTGACATGGTAGACCAGGTGCCAGAAGAACTCCAGAGAGCACGTGGCTGTGGCTGAGAGAAGGCTTAGGGTTCCTTTTCTGAGTGGGATCCTAGCCTTGCTGGATTTGTGCTCTCAAGGACAGACTTGGTTGACTGGTATTTTCGTGTTTTACAATCACCTCAACTTTATACTGTCATTCTGTTGGAAAAGCAACCATGGGTTCCATAAAAGGGCCAGTCCGAGTTTTACATTCATTTTCAGTCCTTTGAGCACCATGGGAATCATGACTGGAAGTTCTACCTGTCAACCCTTCAGTGCTGCTCAGGGCCTTATTCTGGGCTGAGTTCCATCTCAGGAGGGGATGCTGTAAAGTCTGGACATTTTTCTTGCTGAGGAGTGGAGTTCCAGGGTTTCAGTCCCTTTAAACGGCCCATTATGGCCAAAGATCATCTCACCTGATGTCCTCAGAGCCCTCCATGGTCCTGGGCACCAACAGGAAGCTCAGGAAGTATTTGTGGGAAGACAAGGGTTGCCAGCTACTTGGGATCCTTCTCCATCAATAAGAGAGCACCGTTACAGACACCCACAAAGAGGAGATTAGGTGGACAGTCTTTTGATACTTGTGTTTTTCAACTTCCATAGTTTCTATGACCATTAATCCTAATGTCAACTTTACTGGCTTAAGAAATACCTAGCTGGGGCCAGGGATTTAGCTCAGTGGTTCCACCGCCTGCCTCGCAAGCACAAGGTCCAGAGTTCCATCCCCAGTACCAAAAAAAAAAAAAAGAAAGAAAGAAATACCTAGCAGATTAGCGAAGCACATTCACAGGTGTGTGCCTGGTAGGTTGGATGCTCGGCCTTGGGGGCTATCTAGGGCCCTTGTCCATTCCTCTCTCTGTGCCACTGTTCCTATGCTCTGCTTCCTGGTTGCCATGAACTCAGTGGCTTCTGCTCTTCCATTCCCTTCTGCCACGATGTTTCTGCATTAGCAGCCACTGACCATGAACCCAAAACCTCTGAAACTGTGAGCTAAATTAAATCTCTCCTTCTCAAAGGTGTAGGTGTCAGGTATTGTGACCCTGACTAATACAGTTTTTCTTATTCTTTGTAATAATTATTAGGAATACAAATGAAAGTCAAATTTTTGATGCCTACTACTTAGGGGTTTCCTCTTAGAGATCACAATTGCTCCAAAAAATAGGCACTTAAAGAGTACCTTCACTCACCATTCCTTCTCTGTCCTCGGCAGCTCACAGAAACCCCTACCTGTGGTCAGTGTGACACCAGCACACACTGAACAGCGAAGCCTCCACCCCAAGTGCCAACTGGGGACCAAGACTCCAGGGAAGGGAGAAGCAGCTGATCACTGAGGAACTGAGCGGTCTCCCTGGCTTCTCTGGGAAAATATTCCTGGTTTTGCATGAGACAATGGCAATTATGCAATGCTGGTCACTTTTAATCAGCCTTGTTTGTTTGAAATAAACCCTGAAATAGTTTAGCAATGACAGTTCCTGGCAGGCAGTGGGATATGTGGCTTTCCAAGAGCTGTTTGGTTAATTAAAATCTTTTCTTCATTTCCTCTAAATAGCTTGGGTCACCAAGAGGAGAGACAAGGCCACTCCTGCTCCATTTCACTGCTGTTGTTCCCACTCCCTGAAGGCCACTGGGACACTGTGTGCCTGCAGTCTTCAGGGGAGTTCGCAATCACAGAGGCAAAAATGCACAAAGCAGAATTTAGTTCAGGAAATGAGATTAATGACTTTAAAGCCACACACTAATTAAATTGTAGAAGACAAAGCACACATATGAATCTAACTAAACTTACCCCTTTTCAAAGGCAGTTTTAGAAACAGCAGAAATATTCTAGGCTTCCTCCAGTTCCATGGGATAAGGAGAATTGGTGCTGGACACAGAGCTCCTCAGACTGATCAGAGCTGAGGCGTGAGGTCAGAGAGCCACTGATACAGGGGCCACATGGACAATGATTGGCAAAAATGTGTTTTTCATGCCTATGATAATCAAAAATAGACACTGTAAGCATAATAAAGGTCGGATAAATTTATTCTATTGTTCCAAATGAGATTTTAGCCTCCCTTTCAGGTCTTGGCTATGATCTGGGTCTAGATGCCCCCCGAAACCTGGTGTGGTCATAGGTGGCTTTTTCAGAGGTGGCTGAATCTAGTGTGATGCTGGGTTAAACTAAGGGCTGGTGATTAATAACCAGTCCACTGATTGGTTTGGTACTGCCCTAATCCCGGTAGTCTGGATAAGATAAAAGGGGCAGAGACATGCTGTTAAGGTCGCTTGTTGCTTTTGCTGCCTTATGTATGCCATGTTGTTTCTCCTCTGTGATTCCCTCTGCCATTCACCCTGCCATGGTGCCAGCCAATTATGGACTGAAACCTCTACAAACTGTAAGCTAAATAAACTCTTTTCCCCTTGAACTTTGGGTATTGAGTGTTTTGTCTCAGCAATGAGAGAAAAGTAACTAACACCTGTCTTTACCAGTTTTGACCAAATCAACAAGTCGTGTTTCCACTCAAGTATTTTTAAAATTTTTAAGTTACCTGGGGTAGAACTATATCAACAATATGACCATCACTAGATTACATCCAATTGCTCCTCCAGGTTCATGGACTCCAGGTTCATGGATTCCAGGTTCATGGACCCTCCACCTGTGAAGTACTGTTCCGGAAGAAAATGAGGATTCCAAAGTGAGTATTAGAAAATCCTCACTACAAGATCACCAACTAGTTAGAGACTCAATAATGTCACCATGTATAGATGTTTTTCTTCCGCAAGAGTTGATCAAAATATGGTGAACATTTAAATTAAAACATTTGTTACAATAAAAAACATGTTGCCATGAACCTCCCTCAAAGCCCCCTGCCCTCTTTGAGCACACTTAGTCCTTTATTCTTGCCATTTTCTGCAGCAGCTCTGGAGTCCTCTTTCCTCAGGGTCTTTCTGGGTGTGATCACAAATATGGTGACTGCTGCTGCCAAGCGCCATCCAACAGAAAAGGCAGCTTGTAAAACTATGACATGGATATGGGCCAGAGGTTTAGCTCAGTGGTTCTGGTGTCTGCCTCAAAAGCCCAAGGTCCCGAGTTCGATCCCTGGTAGCAAATACATATATATGACATGGTGTCCTCATCCACCTTAGTCACCAGATCTGGCATTGTATGACTTCTGGCTCTTCTCCAAATGACCATGAAAGGGAAATTTTTTAAATCTATTTAGGACCTCCAGGCCACCCTGACATTCCAACTAAAGACCTTCAAGAAGGATGACTCAAGCTGCTGCAGGAAGTGACAAGAAAAATTGGATAAGCATGCTTGAAACTAGAGGTAGTATTTTGAGGTGGGGGTTCATGGCAATGTGTCTTGTACTGTAATAATTTCTTTTTTAATTTAAGCATTCACCCAAGCTTTGATCCCAACTCACATATGTGAAGTAGAGGAAAGAGACTGACAATTTTCTGCTGCTCTTAGGAAATATAAAATGTAACCATGTACTGGTGTCCCTGTAAGTCTTAGGCCAGTGAATACCAGGTAGCAGCTACAGCACCACCAGTCTGCATGGCTGAACATAGTGAAGCTGTGTGCCTTCACACAGAGGCTTTCCCATTCAAGAGGGCATCTTCTCTTGAGCCATGGCAGCTTCAAACCTGAACTCACGTGCTCAGGGGCAGAAGAAGAGGTCCTGGAGGAAGCACAGGCCTGGTACCGGAAGACATGGGCTCCTCCTCTGCCCCAGTGGCCACACCCAGCCACATGCCCCCACCTAACTGGACATTAGGAAAAGCCATACTATGAGAAACCCAACAGTACTCCTGCTGCTCTCTATTGTAAACAACCAAATGCTTGCAAAGCTACAGAGGTTGCAATGCTCCCAAAACCTATTTTAAAAGGTATTTCTTTTAGAAATAGTTGCGATTAGAATCTAAGATGTCCTCCCAAAAAACTTATGTATTCAGAGATCGGCTTTTGGAGATAACTAGATGGTATGGGCTCTAAGTTCATCAGCGGATAATGTACTGATGGATTTATAGTTTGACAGTGGTGCTGGAAGATGATGAAGATATAAGAAGTAGAGCCTAGTGGAAGGGGTGCGTCGTGCGAATACAGCCTTGGGACCATATCTTGCCCTAGACCCTTTCCTCCCTGCTGTCTCACATACTCTGCCCCTGTGACTTTCCTTTCTCTCTGCTTCCTGGTCACCATAAGCCGAGCAGTTTCCCTACCACTCCCTTCCACCATGATGTTTAAAAACAATGGAGCCACTGTGACTCAAAACCTCTGAAACCATGAGCTAAAATAAACCTTTCCTCCTTTAAACTATTTTCCACAAGTACTTGGTCACAGCAACAGAAGGCTGACTAACACAGAATTATGCTTCTGTCTTTTTTATTTTTTGATGAAGATATGAGCCTTTTTCTTACTTAAGATACATAGGGTTGGCTCTGCATTCCTGATCAAATCTTGACTAGTTAAGCAGTGGGATATAAGTAAGAGCACAGAGATTTTATCTTCAAGAAACAAATTTGCTAACTCTCCTACCGGGCTTGGTGTCTTCATTATGAAGTCAGGGTAATCATAATGCTTACAGGGTTGGTGTAAGAATTAAATGAGTCAAGGAAGAAATGCACACTGTAGACCCTATAAATCCAGAGAAGTGGTTCATGTAGTGGAAAAGATACATCTCCAAAAGTTAGTTCTTTTCTGCAGCCTCAATGAACTGGCTCTTTAAAAGACTCCTTGCATCTGTGACTGATACCTCTAAGAGTTTTATATTTCCATACTGGTCCTTGAAGCTCGTATTCCAGCTGCTTCTCTCTGCTGTCCCAGCCTTGTAAGGATGGACACACTGACCCCTGACAGTGTGAGCCCTGCAAGCCCCTACACCACTCTGTGAATCCAAGAAGGCCCTAGGTTCTGATTTCAGCTGGACCCAGATACACCATTTCCCCTGTTTCCTTAGTGTAAAATGAGATTTCCTTAATTTAAAATCCTGTAACCTTGGTTTATACAGCTGAGACATCTTACACACTGCAGAAATTGGTTTGGATCTCAGATAAATGCTCAGTGCTGTAACTAAAGGACTACCCTGGCTACCTTAGGAAGGAGTCCTTTATGTCCTCCAAAAGTTCTGCTATTTGGGGTTTATCCGGGGAAGTGTGGGTGGCCCTTACATGTTTGGGAAACTAACTGTTGATTGTGGGGAGGAGTCGGAGGAAATTCCTAGTTCCTAATGAGAGCTCCCCCAGATTCCTTACATTATTCTTAAATGGTCCACTCCCTTCCCCAACTTCCCAAATACTTTGTGTTCATTTACTTCTCTTTAGCTCTCATGTGCAAAAAACTATATATTCCTTGAAAAAATACACCAAAGTTTTGCATATTTTAATTTAAATTAATGTTGTTATGGAATAGGGGCAGGGACCATAGAATTCCTTTTCCAGGCCAGGACCATTCTGAGATTAAAAGAAACACCTGATAATAGTCACTTTGAGAGGGCAGCCCAAAACTGGGACTATCCTTACCAAACAGAGATTTATGTTACCTTAAAGATCAATGACATTTTTACAAAACATTGTTCTACACACTGTTAATTTTTTCAGATCTTTCTCTAGTCAGATCATTGAATGGCATTCTTTGTGATATGTCAACTAATGTAAAACTGTAATGAATGACATTTGATTATTAAAATTCACACCCTTTATTAATCATGGACTTGAATTTCTTTTATATATTTATTAAGCACTTGTGTCTCAAACCAATAAATTGACTTTTCATATTATGAGATCTTTTTTTCTGCTGTATTTTCCTTTTCTGGGTGATTTTTGCACAAGTTCCTTCATATTCTAGATGTAGGTCTTTTGCAAGTTTAAGATTTTACAAACAGTTTTTTTTTATTCCTTCTTCTAAATGTATCTCTGGTGACTTTGATTAAATGCATCACTTTAACTTTACAATCATTTCTATATCAAAAAATGTTCCCTCATAATCTGTATCTTCTGCCATCTCAGAGATGTCTTATTTTTATGAGCTTTAAGTCTTTGTGTTTCATATTTAGGTTTTTATTCTATTTGGGATTTACTTTTAAAGTGTTGAAAGTTGGGCATCTGCCCTTAATTTTCAAACATTAGTGATCCAGATGTACCATTTACTAAGCATCTATCCTGTTACTACTTATTCAGTTCACCATCATCCTTAATATTTGTAGGATTCTTGAGCTATCACTGATATTTATTTGTCGATTCCTGCCCCCAAATACTGTTTTCCTTACCATTGTTTGGAAACCTGTCTTAGTATCTGAGAAGGCTCCCCGCCCCCTCCTCTCTTCTTTTTCAAAGTTTCATAATTACTGAGTACATTTGGAACTCTTCTGCCAATGTCCTTGATGTGCTACTGAGAATTCACGTAGAGCTGTATTAAATTGATTGATGGATGGTTTTGAATAAAACCAATTTGTCCTAAAATTAACTTATCCAGGGGTGACAGGCAGCACAAACAGCAAAGTAAGTGCATGTAAAACTTTCCTCCCCTATGAAGGAGATGAGAACCCTGGCAAAACCGTCAGAGTCAACTTCTCAGAACTCTGAAAGTTAACCAAAACCTAGATGCAATCCAGACAGCATTAGCTCAAGACAAGTGTAGACTCTCAGGAACAATGGCAAGCCTTGTGGAGCTTTGACTTCCCCAGTCACCTTCCTTCCTTCACCAACTTTGCTGGACCTTTGAAAACTAACATCTCAGTGGGGTGAGGTGGGGCCCATCTGTAATCCCAGCACTCTGGGAGGCTGAGGCAAGAGGAAGGCAAGTTCAAGCCCATCGTGCGCAACTTAGTTGCTGTGAGACTCTGGCTCAAAATTTTTAAAAAATTAAAATAGGGCTGGAAATGTAGCTCAGTGCAAAGGCACTGGGTTCAATCCCAAGTGCCCCCTCCCACTAAAAGAACACCAAAATTGCACAATCACAATAGAAACAGCAGCCTTGTACTGACCACAGAGGCACAAAGGAACAAGGTCCCCCCTCTTGGCTTCTTAATACAGGTTGTCTGTACCTCGGCTTCATAGACCATCCAAGTCCTGTCCAGAATATAGTTAGACTCCTGGTAGCACTGTCTTTTCTGGAATCTCCTATTGCTCTACGCGAAATCCTCAGGACAGCAGAGCCAAGGGGTGCGTGTGAGGCGGTGAAGCCCGGAACTATGAGCATGGTGATAGGCAGGGCACGGGCATCGGTTGGAGTCCCTGGAACAGAGTGGGGGGATCTGGTAGTCACGAAGCCCACCCAGGCCTCTTCTTGGGGTGCATTGGGACTTAGTGTCCACACGCTGGACTTCGAGCGTTCCCCTCTTCGTTCCCACACGATTCCCGTGGCAGTGCCTGTGTTTGAGGTGGAAAGTTGTTTTCACTATGAAAACAGAGCTACTATGCACAGCTGACAGTGAGACTTCACCTGGCTGAGTGGTGATACCTGGGGAATAGACAGCTGTGTTTGGGAGATGTTGGGGTGTAGACACAGCCTGCCGTTTGCTAGGGAAGCCCCACATTGTTCTGTGCCTAAGATGTCCCAACTCGAGAGGTCAGGGACCTTTTTGTCAACTGGAGAACACACTGTCCAATAGCTTGTGGCTTAGTTACTTTCTCATTGCTGGAACAAATACCAGACACCCACAAGTCAGAGGAGAGGTGGATGAAGGGAGAGGAGGGAGGGGGAGAGAGAGCCAGACAGGCAGACACAGATGTACAGAGGCCAGTCCAGCCAACAGCTGAGAGTCCTTCCTGGGTGTAGTAGTGAAATCACAGAGGAGCAAAGGTCAAAAACATCTCAAGTTTTCGAACTACACATTACTCTATCAAAGAAACGTAATTATTAAAAAGACTACATAAACTAATTGGATCCAAAATCAGTTTAATTTTTTAAACAAACTAAACTCTATATTCCAAATTTGGAACTTACCGGACTACCAACTCTTAAATACAAACCTTGATTAAACTTTTTGTTACCGAATACGTAGGAATCAGTAAAGATGCATGTGCATCCAACTTGGTCGTCAAGTGTTTTACACTATATTCTATGTGTCCAGGATTAGGGCTACTAAGGAAAGGAATATATGCCTCAATATAGTTTACTGTCTAATGAAAAGAATTTTTTAATTCCCAATGGTGGATAAATGTAGAAATTGGAAAAAGTCCCTTGACATATGAGAGACAACTCAATAAACTGAAAAATGGAAAAAAATTATGGTCAATAAGCCAAGCGAGACAGATTTAACCTTGCAATGCTAGTTATACTAGAAAATGTGCATGTATGCACATGGATATACACACACACATGCTCCAATACCAATGTCACCATACTGAACTTTGCATATACCAGTTCAGAGGACATTTTCCAGCCCAACAGAGTTACAAGAAACCATAGTCCCCTGGATGGTTGTCCTTTCCCTATGGCCAAGTGATCCCATCATTTGAAGTCTTCCCTAAATAAAAATTAAACCAAAGCAAAAGTCTATTCAAAGGCATATACTACCATGTTACCTAAAATAATACCAAATCCCTCATCAATGATCAGTTTATAATTGCAAATAAAAAATAATTTTTTTTTCAACTACTAAAAGAGTTGATACATGCAATGTGGATATGGGAAATATTTTGTATGTGTTCTTAAATCTTAAAAGAAAAGCAAAAATCAAAATAACATTTTTTCCTGATTTCCACTACACACAAAAAAAATTCTTTGTGTGGACAAAGACCAGAATAAAATATGAAAGAATCAAACAGCATGTGTTTCTTGCAGTAAGAGAAAAACAGATTCTTTGGGACATTATTGAACCATGCTGCATCTTCTTTTCTGCATGGAAATAACTAAATTAGGAATGGTGAAATGATGAAAAATTTACCAAGGGCAGAGCAAGGGATTGAAAACCATGATCAGTAATGGGTGACGAAAAGTGAGATCTGTCACCAGTCTTTCAAACACAACCCAGATGGTTCTGTGGTGGAGAAAGAGGAACCGTCTGAGAGGCACCCAGACCCACCTGGTGGGTTCCTCAGACCCAGCCAGCATTCTGGGTGCTCAGCATAACAATGCAGATACCAGCATGGGAACAAGAAGGTGCCCAGCATGTTTCTACTGAATCCTTCATGCACCTACGAAACTGCCTGGCCACCACACAAAGTGCAGAGAAGAGGTATGACGCTGATGAGGTCTTCATGTCTGAAGGTTAATTTTGAGCTTTGGAAGGGGTGATTTGCACACTGCAGTCTAAGGAAAATCACAATAGGCAATCTCCACCTCACACTCCTTCCTTCCTCCTGCTTCTACCGGTCCATCTTCCTCCTCCCACCACCACCCCCCTCCAGTAAAATCTGAGCCATGTGACTTTCTTCAACATCTGCTTCCTTTCTTTTCTTTCATAGAAAGCACGCATGAATAATCAGACCACACTGCTGCTGTTAATTGTAAAAATCATTAGTAAACTTCCAGGTGCTGTTTACTATATAAGCATTGTAATTTTCTATCCTAAAATCAGCAACTCCCCCGCATCACTGTCTGCCCCGGGGCACGAGCACTGTGCAGCTTTAAGGCTGTCAAAAGCGGTTTCGGCCCTGCTTGCTGGGACTGAAAGAGATGGATCCACACCTGCAGTGTTTGAGGCAATAATTCCTAATATTAACCAGACCTCATGAGGAGCAGGCCCTTTTGCCAGCCTGCTCGTGATTCAATACTCTGAGCCACATGAAGTCATCGAGATGGGCTGCCACTGGCCATGGGCGGACACCTGCTCATCTATTCTTCCCTCTCTGCCACCCCATTGTCCAATGACTCCAGAAAGAAGCCCACAAAAGGGCAAAGTCACCAAGACATCGCTCTACTCACTGTCTCCTCAGCTCAAAAGGCCCACATTTCTGCACCTGGAGGCCAAGTGCAATGGGAGAGAAGACTCCGGGAGCCCTCGGAGCTGGGTGTGGTGCACACGCTGGGATCCCAGCATGGGATCCCTGAGCCCACAAGACCATAAGTTAGAGTTCAAGTCCAGCCTGGGCAAGGTAGGGAGACCCTCAAAATAAAAATCAAAAGGGGCTGGGGAGGTAGCTCAGTGTGAAGACCCTAATACTGAACAGAGAACCCTAGAAAGCCGAACTGAAAGAGAAAGAAGATTCCCTGAGACTCTACTGAGAGGAAATAACTTGCCCACAGCCACACAAACACTGCCTAATGCTTTGGTTACACAAAACAGAATACAACTTCCATCTGTTTCCTTGAAGGCACCTGTGGTTTTCCCCCAAGAAATTTGAGATAGAAGGAAACAAAGCTTGCATTCACATTTTCCAGGTACTTCAACTGGCATTCTGACTGCACCTGCTGTTCTGCCCAGGCTCTGGGCAGGAGGCTTCCGTGGGTGCTGTGCCTCTCCGGGGCCTACACCCAACCTGGCGGGTGGGGCGAGCTGACCCTGATCCTAGCCATCACTTTACTGTGCTGTAGCACCTGCCTCCATGTCCCTACTTCAGTGTTATTTGGAGTGCCCCCTAATTCCTTACTTTTCTTGCATATTCCCGGCCTTGTACAATACCTAAGTGAATGAATAAACTCTATTGAGGCAGTGTTTCCCATATGCAAAGCATTAACAAATGTTGGGGCTGGGATGGCACTGGAGACAATCAAACCCACCTTCAAAATTAACAGCACCATGTGGCCAATGGCGAGGACAAACTGGTTTAACAGAGGAACATCTCCATCCGCTTCTGTACGGGACACACAGGTCTTGGAACTATGTTTCCCAGAAACCCCGTCCATGGGCTTCTGGGTGAGGGTCTGCCAGGGAAAGGAAGCAGCCAGTATTCCCAGCAGCAGTTACAGGCAGAAGCACGGCTGGTCTCAACGGTGACAGTATGATAGGAAGTACATGTGAGCCGTCCCAAAAATGTGAAATGCTAGTTTCCCATGTTAAACTCTTCCTATAAAAACAGTTGCCTCCGCATAAGTGGTGCAGAACCAGTTGAATACCCATGGAGTCGGGGTTGGAGGTTGTGGACCCCTACCTCAAACTGTACATAGAAACCAAGTCCAGATCGCTACAGAGCTACGTGTGAAACAGCAAGTTTTAAAGCAGAATATAAGAGAACACCTTCTTACCCTGGAAGGAGGCAAGTCATAAACATGACACCAAGAAACTGCTAAGCATAAGGATCAAAGTGGCAAATAGGGCCCCATTACAGTTAGGATCCTCTGGATATCAAAAGGTACCACTGAGAGAAGCAGAAAGCAAACCACAAATTAATAAAAGGATGTTTTCAAGGTACACTGGAGAAGAATCCACTCAAAATACATAAGCAATGTTTTGCAGGTCAACAAAAAAGCAGGCATATAAAATAGGAGAATGATTTGAAGAGGTGCCTCAAAAAAGAATAAAAGGCCCAAAACATGTTAAATATTGTCCAACGTTATTAATCATCAGATAAATTAATCTGAACACACTATAAGAGAAAATTTATGATTTAAATGACAAACAAAACCAAGCACTGTGTTTGAAGTAACTAGTAATCCCATACAGTATGAGTATATTGGTATGACCACCATTGTATGTGATTGGAAAACACTAGAAAATTGACTTTATCTACTGAAACTGAACATATATCCTAGCATTTCTACCCCTACAAGTATATGTCAATGGATAGTGTGTACGTATGTTCACAAAAAGATATACACAAGAGTATTCATAGCAGTAATATGTGAATTGCCCCATATTAGAAACAACCCAATCATCAATTGATACTACAATAGGTAAATTGTGCTATATTCATAAATGTAACACTTTAGAAAAATAAGAATAAGATTGCTACAAATTTCACCAATCAACTCGATTTTGATGAACCATAAAAGAACCAGATACAAAAGAAAACATGCTGAGCAATTCCATTGATAGAAATTTTTTCAAAAAGAAAAAGTCTTATGGATATTGTTTATTCATGAGAAAGTAATACTAACTAGAAGTGGGCTTAAGAAAGCTCTTAAGCTGATATCCAATGTCCTGATAAGATTCCTCTTTCACAGAATGCTCCATTTGTGAAATTTAACTGAACTTCACTGTTAATATTTGTGCATCTTTTTTTCTATGAATTTTATATTTTAATTTTAAAATTCAGATTTGGAATACCTAGAATGGTTTCAGTTTTCCTGGTGGCATAATAATCTAGAAATGTGTGTTAAATTTTAGGGCCATACTTAGGAAGATGGTGGTGACCATTCTAAAAATGATGCTTTCTTCTGCAGAGGAGGGAGTATCCAGTCCTCACTAGGTGATGGGCGCTATCTTGGGAAGTAGATTTAGTGCCCCCATTTTACAGATTGGGAAATGGAGGCTGGCCACTTTGGTCAAAGTGACCCACCTCTTCTCAGAGTCCGGATAGCCTGCCCACAGAAGCTGTGTGATTCCACATCCTACACAGGCCCCATCCGCTGCCTGCTCAGCGGTATAAAATAATGCTGCCCTTTTCCATTTGTATCTCAGAAACTCATCTAAGTTTGTAAATGCAGATTCAATCCAACCTTTGCTAATATCAGTAGTTCCATCCAAACTGTGAAGTTTCTGTATGTAGGAGGTGGCAAAACTCAGCACTAGGTAGAATTTCTGTCCCCGCTGTGGGAGAGGAGAGTCCTGAACGGTTTTCTGTGTGTAAAAACCACAAAGAAAGAATGCAGCCTGCGAGATACAAAGCACACCAACCCTAACCAGGTCCTGGAAGGTCTTTTAGGGAAAACGTCACTTCTTCCCTTTCCATTGGCATTTGCTCGCGTTACACAATAAACACACTTGAGGGGGGCGGGCACACATGCCACGTGGACCCTCTGACACGGAAGGGTCCAGGAGCGGGTGCTCGGGACGAGTTCCCGGGGGGCCGTGTGGGACAGCAGGTGAGGAGATGTCCCCGGGGAGCCTGCGCCCTCTCCAGGCCCTGGGGAGCTGGCCTGCCTGTGTCTGCAGGGCTATCACCCCACCTCCCGGCCCTCAGAACTTTTCCTGCTTTCTCTCCAGGACGGCTCTGAACCTTCAGCGCCGTCTTGAGTTCCCGTGGGACCTGTCTGCCCCGCCGCTGCGAGTTCCTGCGGGGGGGGGGGGGGGGGCCTCCGGCCAGCCGCCCACCTGTCCCCGCCCTGGCTCCTGCCTGGCGGGCCCCGACCCACACACCAGCTCTCCAGCCTGGGTCCTACGTGCAGGTGCTCAGTACCAGCGGCCGCGCCCTTCTTCAAGGGCCCCGCCTCTACCTACTGACCAGGGCTCAGGAGAGTAAATTAGCCTGAGACTGCCGCTGAGCCAGCAGACTTTTTTCATTTTCATTAGTTGGATATCGGGGTGGGGGGTGGGGGGGTTCCTCTTTTAACAAAGCCTCTGGTTTCCCCAAAATATATTTTAAAATATATCCCTGGAGAGACCAGGGCTGCTCAGAAAAGACCTTTCCAGCTGGGCCTCGGTTCCTGCAGTCCACAGCCTGAGCCACCGTCCCAAGCTGTACCTCAGTGAACAATTTAGTGAACAGTTCTTCTGTACCATTAGGCAGCCGCCTTGTATGGAAATGAAGAATTTGCTGTATAATGTATTTTTTAAAGAGATTATTTAAGGCACGACTTCTGTTTATGGTCCCAAGATAAATTATAATCACCTTTGTTTACCTCCTATTTCTTTCTTAATTAACTGACAACCTATTAGCATACATTTTTTTATCCCATGAGTATTAATTATACATAATTTATATCATAAGCATTTATTTCATATCAGTGGGATGAATAAAACATTTACCTGCTTATAGCTACTTGAGGTTAACATTTTTATACAAAAAACTCACCTGAGACTTCCAATCAAATTATCAGAGTTTTAATTTTCTGTTACATAATGGCACTGCACCCGTCATCGTGGTATTTTATTCCACTCTTGGCTAAACAGTCATTTAGCAGAGTGCCGTGCTGGCAGCATTAATTAACCAATGATACATGCCTTGCTGCACAAAGAGATGCTCTTGATAAAAGTGTAAGATTTGGTGCGAAGGGAACTGCAGTCCTTACGGGAACTGGGTGCTGACAGCAGCCTCCCTCCGGGCCGTGGTTTCTAGCACACACCCACACCTCACTTCCACAGTGAGTGGCGTCATGGCCGGGCAAGGCAGCATCTGTCCGCCCGGCCTATGGCGGCGGAGACCAGGGATGCACAATCAGTGTGGACACCTTCACCCAGGCTCGGGAACTGCGTCTCCACACATGGAGGAAGTTCTTTCTCAAAACCTGACATGAGCTGGGTGTGCTGTCATGCTCCTGTGATCCCAGCAACCTGGGAGGCTGAGCCAGGAGGGCCACAGGCTCAAGTCCAGCCTGGGCAACTTGGTGACTTAAGGAGGCCCCACCTCAAAATAAAAAGAGCTGGGGATGGAGCTCAGTGTAAAGGCCCTTAGTTCAATCCTCAGTGCTGGAAGAAAAAAAAAAGAATGAATTAAAAAAGAGAAAAGGAAGGTTCTGAAATGTACATCCAGACTAGTACATTAGCCATGAAAACCACGTAACGAGAAGGGGGTAAACTTACTATCAGTAGTGGTGAACCTGCGTGGTATCTCTCCCTTTCATTAAGAGTTATCATGATAGACTTCTTGCCAAAATATTTTCTTTGAAAAATATCTCAAAGGAAGAATGTGGTTTGTTAACCCTGAAGTCGAACCTCCATAAGTACGCGATGTGTTGATTTTGAAGTTGAATCTCTGTCTGTCTCTTTCAAATCTCTTCTGGTGTTTAATTTTTTTTTTCTTCCTTTGCCAAAATGTTGGACTCTAAGGGTTCAGGGTTGGGTCTGTGTCCTCAACAGTGGCCCTGCGACTGCAGTGTCTCAGCCTCGCCAGAGTGAAGCCCGTGCCTTCTCCGCACTGCCAGGCTTCCCTGGGCTCCCCTGACCTCACTGCGTGACACTGGCTCTCCTCTGTCTCCCCCTCCGCTTGTCTTCTCCCTCCCCGAGCTCGGGCCCACAGTCTCTTCTCCCACTCACCTCTGCTCCTCACCTTTCCACCTCTTGGTGGACTCTGACATCAGGCCAAAAAGTTGCTTACATTTCTCAGAACTGCACAACTAGAAAACTGGCCCTGGGCATCCATATTTCACTGCAGAGTTCGCTGAACTTCTGGGTAGATGACTGCTGCTCAGTTCTTAGAGGACACAGCTGAATCCCTTCGCTTCAGCACCATGGAGATAGAATGATGTATGGTATATGCTCCCCAACTTCAAGGAAATTTTGTTCTAATGTGATTGAAAAGTGGGACATTTTTTGAAATAATATTTTCATCCTAGAAGACCTATATATGCACAAAATATTATAATTGAAGAATGACAAGACAGGAAAGATAAGCGGAGAGTGTATCTCAGGAGTAGAGTCCTTGCCCAATGTAAGGCCCTGGATTTGAGCCCCAACAATATCACAAAACAAAACAGCGCAGCCTTCAACATAAGACTATCAGAGACAGAAGACTAGCAGAAGTTTTCAACTTTACAAATAAATATGAGATTTGGAGGGACTGCTTTGGTTTCATAGTTCCGGCTAACTTTGAACTCACTGTGTAGCCCAGGCTGGTTTCAAACTCACAAAGATCCTCCTGCCTCGGCTGGGATTACAGATGTGCACCACCATGCCCAGCTAAACGTTGGGAGGTATGTATGAGAGACAATGTCTTTTCTCCAAGATGAACCGAAAGGGACACAGTATTTACTCAAGTAAGCAAAGGCTCACTGGCTCAGTGTGCATTCTCCCCAATCCTGCTGAGTAGTGATGACTCTCAGTGGGCTGTCCAGCTGGATGGGAACCTTCCCCATCTCCTAGATGAACACTATGGTCCTTTGACTCCTCTCAACTTTTCCAGGCCATCTCCAGCCTGGTGCCAGCCTCCCAGTCTTCTCCTGAGTCCTCCTTGTGGCAGACAGCATCAGCGCCTCAGTTCCTGGCAATGCTCACTGAAGTCAGCCACCCCTCTGCCACACACCTGCCAGGCCATGGAGATGGGGCTCAGTTTGCTTTCCTACAAGGCTGACCATTCAGGTCTGGTGTTTACCTTGGCTGCATTTACTCACTTCCTTCCCCACAGGATTCCAAACTCCTCCAGCTCAGGGGCCAGAGGCTTAGGCTCTGTGTTCATGGATGCAGCTGGAATCCGCCCCTGTGGGTGCTTTCTGGAAACTCTGCCCAGGGCCCATGTGTTTCTTGGCATTGCCCTATGAACTCTTCGGCGACACAGAAACTGTGATGATTGCATTACTGTTTCCCTGGGTCCTTGCTTCATATCTGTTCAGAGATATTCTCAGCTAACTGTAGTTGAGCAAAAAAATCCACCTGAGCTTTTTCTCAAAGGGAAATTCAGGGCATGACTATGCTGAGTCCCTAGGAAGCCGACTTAGCCAGTGGGTTCCGTGTCCACCAGTAGGTCTCTGGGGAGAAAGGGCTTGCTCCTCCCCAGGTATTCAGAAGTTAAACAGCACTGCTGCTCTTCCCACAAACTCTCATTCTCCAGGCAAATCAGAAAACATCGTTACTCTCCTCGGATGCATACAAGACAGTTCTGCAGCCAATATTAAAAAGTGATCTCCAAGCTCATTACTAAATGGGTAATGACAGAGTTCAAGTAAAACCAAAATGATCACCCTGGCCAGATGGTTGGTGAATTTATAGATGAGTCATAGAGACCCACCCAGACCTGGATTTAAAGTAAATGCAAGTTTATTTGTGTCATTTCAGCCTCTCCGAGGGCCATCAACACCGTTTTACAATTAGGACTCCTATCCAAAATGCATTCTAATGGATGAAGGCAGAGCTATGTGCAAAGATAAGTGTGTATTAGTGAAATCACATCCAGAACTTGGCTTTGGAAAAAGGTGTGGGGATGAATTATAACTGACTTTAATCTGACTTCGAAAGCATTTCTTTACACTGCAGGGTATAGGCATCAAGAGAACCAAAATACAGGAGCCATTGCCATCTATACAAAAGATGCTAAATATAATCCTCACAGAATATTCTAATAGTATTCCTACACCATTTGCTGTTTTTCCCACAATAAAAAAAGATTGTACTGTCTCTAACTGAAAATAAAAAGATTTGAGGCAAAATTTGACAGTTTCCAATTTCAAAAAGCACAGAAGTAGCAATGATGAAAAGAATTTGTGCTGAGAATGTTACTCCTGACACGTGGATGTGCGGTGTGCTAAGTAGGGATGTAGGGAAGAGAGTGGCAGTTTCTGGGAAGGTATGGTTAACAGTTTATCAGGATAACAGAGACTTTGGAAGCAGACTGCCTGCGTTCACATGCCGGACTCCCAAAGGAGGAAGAGCTAACTGGGGCAAGCTACTCACCCTCGAGGGGTTCCACTTGTTCAAAGGCAAATGGAAACTCATAACCATACCTGCCTCAGCGGGTTCCATGGGAAGTGAGTGAATTTACCAACAGGACAAATTTATGCATCAGTCAGGGTGAGCTCTCCCCGCACATTTCTGCTGTGATTAATGTCATCAACTGGTCACCTTGGAGGTCAACTCTTGGCAAATGTGGTGGACTTGTCCAGGTACGACATCTGAGTTTTCATCCTACTTCTCAATCATGTGGGAAAGATTGTTGGTGATTTGCCCCCTTTAGATATCAGCGGGTCCCCTGAAAAAAAGATGGAGTTGGATTGAATAATCCCATTCATGTCTTCTGTACATTCCTCTTCTCGTGGGACTCTTCATAGAGAAACAATCATACGGCAGCTGACTTTCCTCAGAGCAGGTGGTCCAAGACAAAGAGCCACAGGTGGAAGCTTGGGTCTCTCACAACCCAATCTTACCAGTAAGTGACCTTTCATCAGTTCTTTCCTATTCTACTTGGCCATTCAGATCAATCCTGGTACGATATGGGAAGGGATGACACCAGTGTGTGGATTAAAGGTAGGGTCACTGGTGGGCATAACGGAGGCTGCCTTCCTCCAGCACAGTTGTCTGTCTGTGCCCAAGTAAGTAGGAGTGGAAATGAGACCCAGCTCTCTCCCCCAGGGATGAACCACTACAGTCTACAAGTAGGAGTCTTTTCCCAGCTTCCTCTCCGTGGTTCCCAGGCCACAGCGCACTCCATCCTAACCCGACTCTCTACTCACTCTCTACTCAGAAGCCTCCCGAGGCCCCAATCTGCATTCCCTTGTGTTCGGTGGTCATTAAAAGGCCCTTTCTCCGCTTTGTACTGAACAGTCAAGATAAAATTGGCTTCTGGTCAGCAGCTTGTTTTCTTTTCCCCTCCCCTGAGGCAGAGTAGCCAAAAAGGATTTTGTTTTGTTCCATTTTGCCTGCAAAGTGATGGGTAGCCAAATATGACTACAAATTATCTACATTGTTTTGATAAAGAAAAATATATTTATTTTCCTAGCACTTGGAAAACGTCGCTTGCTGGGGCCAGGGAATTGATGTTGCCCCCCGATTCCTGTCCCACACTCACCCTAATTGGAGAGCTCTGGGTACATCGGAGGATGTTTGCAGCTAAATTGGGGTATTATGAAAATAGTTCACAAAGCAAGTGGAAAGCTATATATAAAAATGATATTTACTTCTCATTTTAAATGAAGCCTAAGACAAAAGGCACATAGGTAAACACAGCTGCGACAGTAGTAGGCATATAATCAAATGCAAAAATAATATTGGAAAACTATGCTAATTATTGTAATTAAATTGTGAACAGTATTGATAGAAAAGTATCTTTAAAACATATAAAATCAAAATGGAGCTCTGCACATTATGCGAGTTTGCATTATTCCGTGCACTGTACCTGCATAGAGGGATGGTGCTGTCATCAGTCCCAGCCACCGCAGGGGCCTGTAGACAGAGTCCACCCCCTCCTCGTCCCGGGCTCCACTCGAGTTCTGGGAACCACCTTTGCCTGACCCCACTCCTGCACATCTGCAGACAATTGCAGAAGGGTGTAGACTCTGAGTGAGGTTGACCTCTGTCTGAGTTGCGGTCCCCGATGCTTCTTCCAGGAAAACTGAATCCACACTTCTCTCTCTACCTACAGCACGAGACAGGGTCTTGAGACATGTGAGAGCCAAATTCACGCCGACAAAAGAGTTGTCAAGTGCAAGACACGGGTGCCACGATTGCCAGGATGACTCTCCTACATTGCTATTATAGGGGCACGGAGGTCTCATCCGAGCTCCTAACTGCCTGAGGTGTGCAGAAATGACTGAGCAAATTTCGTTGCACCATAAAACCTGGTGTGTCCCCAGTGTCTAGGAGACTCAGCGTGGCCTTTAACCATAGTGCACACTTTCTTTCTTGATTCTTTTTTTGTTATTCTTTTTTGAGACAAGGTCTCCATGCGTAGCCAAGCCTGGCCTGGGACTCTCAGCAATTCTGCTTCAGCCTCACAAGTGCTGGAACTACAGGTGTGCACCACCACACCATGCCAGGCTCCTCCTCGATGCTAAAGAGATTTTCTTCCTTGGAAGGGTACTGAGGAATGAACCAGGGGCCTTTGCATTGAGCTATGTCCATGATCCTTTTTTATTATTTTGAGACAAGGACTTACTGACTCTCTAAATTCCTCAAGCTGGGCTCAAATTTGTAATCTTCTTGCCTCAGCCTCCCAGAATGTGGGGATGACATTGCGCAACACCATGCCTGGCCCAAGAAAGGTTTTGAAACCAGCCTTTGCCTCGTTCTGGCCTAGTATGCTTCCTTTCAGGGTCTCTCTGGGTATAGAAGCAAGCTGGTCCCCCCACCAAGAGGTGCACTGATGCCGTTTCTCCACGTTCCTCCTCCACCTCCCAGCAGTGCTCCTGCGAGCTTCCTGGCCAACTCGCTGCAGCAGGGACCGGCGGGGCTCGCAACGCCTCCCCATCTGCTGCGCAGGACGTGCGCGCTCTGGGCGCCCTGCCCAGCCTCTCCCGTCCCAGCCTGCGTTTCCTGTGTGCTTCTCTCTCTCGACGCAGTAACCCCCTTTTCAGCTTTCAGTGAAAATCTTCGCTTTTGCTTGATGAGCAATATTTTTCACTGGCTGGATCATTTACAACACTTTTGCAAATGTCTTTTTCTCGTTTCTGGAGGGAGAAATTGGTGAACTTGTTCATTCCTCAGATCTGAGGCACTGCTGAACCCGTTTCTCTCGTGAATTCACTCACTTTCATGCTCTGGCACCGAATCCCAAGTGTCGTTTTTATCTTCTGCACTTGCAGGTTTGTTTTTTAAGGACGATGGACAATTATTTCACAAAGAAACTAAATTTGTAATAAGTGGATACAAATTGCTGCGTATATCTCAAGTACAAATTAGCTAAATCAGGCAGATAGGGTAGCTGGTATATGAAGCTTGCTGAGCCTCAACCTCCAGACTCAGGGCACAGGCAGATACCTGCCAAGGCCGGAGAGCTAGAGCCAGGCAGATGTGTTCAACGGGAGATCTCAAGCTCCTCCCACGGCACGTTCTAAATCATGGGAGCACATCAGCCTCCAATAATTCACTTAAGAAATGAAAAATCACAATAGAAATTATCCCTGCTTTGAGAGTTTCAGATGAGACAATTGAGTAAAATACTTTAAATACTGTATAATATTCAATGTCTCTCTCACTTTCTCATCATTGAGCATAATACCTGAGATTAAAGGAAATTTGAAGGAGGAGAGGATTATTTTGGCTCACATTTTGTACAGGGTTCAGTGCAGAGCCGGCTGTTCCAAGGCAGGGCAGCCTGGCAGAGGAGCCTGGCAGAGGAGAGCAGCTCACAGCATGGTGGACAGGAAGCAGAGCTAGATCAAGAGGGAGGGAAATAAACCCTTCCGGGTCATGCCCCCAGTGACCCAGCTCTTCCAACTAGAGCACATCTTCTAGCAGCAAGTCAGACATAAACCCCCACAGTCCAATCAAAAACCCTACCTTTGAACACATGAGGCTTTGGATGAACATCTAGATATAAACCTTAACACCCAGAAATGTTGGTCATGTCTCTTATATGAGGAAAACTAAAAAAGATATGTAAGTTAATAAAAAATTAAAATGAAGGAGAGAGGACAAGAAACCAGAAGGTAGACTTCCACAGGTAGGGAAGGGACAAGCAGAAGGCTGGAGGGAAGGGAAAGAAAAGTAACCGGATTGAAACAAAGATACATTAAACGCATGTACCAACTTACCCAAACAAGCCCTATCATCATGCAATACCAGCAGGCACTGGTAAGTTTAAAAAGTTGTGTGCACTTTACCAATATTATCTACCTTGACACTGAAATCCCATTTCAAAATATCTTCTTGCTCCCATACCTTCCTTTTGAACTAATTGCTTCTTTTTTCTTTGAGCGGCAGTCAAGATATATAATATAGCCTAGTAAACTCCTACTTTACATATTTTTATACAAATCAATACACCAAGCTTGATGGTTCAGGACTGTGATCCAAGAGGCTGAGGCAAGAGGATCATAAGCTCAAGCATAACTTGGGCAACTTAACAACATAGTACAACCCTATCTCAAACTGTTTTTTAAAAAAATTGTTTTAAAGGCTGGGGATGTGGTTCAGTTTGAAGGCCCTGGGTTCAGTCTGTAGTACTACCAAAATACCCAGCACAGAAATCACTGTGCACATTCACTCTGTTCCAGCCCAGATCGGAACTTATTAACAACAAAAGCATTACCCACATCACCTTCCCTCAGGTCAGAGGAATGCGTGTGAACAGGGAGTTGGAACCTGCTGTTTTGCTTAAGCGCTCTAAGGGTACATTCTGGCCTTATCATTCTGTTTCAGTAATTATCAACATTTCAGAGATGTCTGTCCATTTAAGAACATGGCACAGTCATTGGACTGATAAGCTAGTGAATAACATGACCAGGGTCAAGTAAGCTACAAACATAGGCTTGGGGTCCTTCAAAAGTAAGGGAGCAGAAAAGACCCGACTATGCATCATTCACCTGTGTGGCTGCTCATCATATGCTATCTTTCATACTTCCTGCAACCCTACAGCAAAGTGTCTAAATTACACTTTCAGATCCAGGATGTGAGGTATTAAATATGTGATTATGAGCACATAAGGAGTAAGCAACAAAAGGCTTCAAATTCAGATTTGTTTTAATAGCCCCCTCTGCTCAGAGATAGGAGAAGCTCAGGATTTTCAATGCTTTGGAAATTGTTCTTTTTGAAGTTTGCTGCCACAGAACTCTTTTTTGAGGGTTAGGATCCAAAATATATACTTCCCCATTTGACCACAAGTTCTGTGGGAACAGGAGACACCTTCTTCAGATCTCTGAGCTGTGCTTAGCATGGTACGTATTCCTTAGCATGAGGTGCATGGTCACTGTCCAATTGCTGACACCACCACTTAATGGGGAAAATAGTTTATTGGGCTTGTGGTTTCAGGACTTTCCATCCATGGTCAGGTGCTCTAGCAGAAGAACATCATGGAGAAAGGGTGTGGCTGAGCAAAGCTAATCAGTGCATAGTGGCCGGAAGCAGAGCAGGGGAGCAGTGACAAGAAGCGGAAATCCCTCCAAAGGTTTAGCCTGGTCCAGGTCCACCTGGACACACATCTGAAGAGCACATCCAGCTATGAGTATCAAGTGTTAATCTACAGATGAGTATACCCCTTCTCAATCCAGTACATCTCCAGGAATTTTATTCTAGTCACAATGACAGTTAAGATTAACTGGCACACATAGTAAATGTTTTCTATATTTAAATAAATTAATAAACAGCATGTGATGGGGCTTAATGACTCTCAGCAAAGTGCAGACAACAGATAAATGAACACTTTGAGTTTAATCATTAAATAGATATTTTAGGAAAGGCCTATAGTTTTAAATTTAAAAAAAAACTTGCCACCTTTATTCCTCTATAAAGTATGAGCGGGGAGGGGAGTTTCATCTGAGCACAGATTCTTTCCCAAAAACAAGGATGAGCAGGCGCTGTGGCAGCTGAGTGGCACAGGCTGGCTGACTGCATTAGGCAAATGATAATATGACAATCAGTGTTTGAAACATTCCTTTAGAAAGAAGCTCCCGAAATTAAGAAAAAATGTATAATCCCTGAGAAATGCCTGGGATACTGGGAAGGGATGACCAGACAGAAGAGCGAATGTTTGCCACTTCTGGACCTTCCCCACCTTAATCGTTCATAGCTCGGCTCAGAAAGATCTTTAGATGAGGTTAACTGACTTGCAATACCAGAGTGGCTGCTTTACAGTGCTTTATAAAATATGCTTTCTTTTCCCAAACAGCCTGTAATTTTCTAATACTGGTCTAGAAGCCAGGAGGCACTGGATCGGTGCTTGTCCAGGTGGAACAGGGACAAAACTCTGGCTGGCTAAGGACAGGACCACTCAACTCTCTGTTCCGGCAGCCTTGCCTTGGATGCTTGCGCAGGCACACTTTCTCCTTTCCCCCACCATTCGGGGACGAGTTAGGAAAGGGTACACTAGTTTTGGTACAGAAAAGAATATTCCCATGCTCCCTGGCACAGAGGAAAGGGCTTTTGGGCCACCATCCCTCCTGCCACTAGCGGCCCAGAGGTAGGGGCTTCTGAGCCGCCATCCCACTGCTCCTGGTCCGGAAGAAGGGGCTTCCTGGTCACCATCCCTACCACCACTCCCGGCCCCTGTCCCACCTCTCCCAGCTCAGAGGAGACACGCAGGCACTAACAGAACCCCCCCACCCCACCCCCGTCCGAAATGAGAAAACACGTAAATAAGTCTCAAAACCAGACTTCCAGATCACCTACAGCAACCCCAAAGGGAAATGAGATGAAACACTCTGATACTCAACCACCTGGACACACTGAACTGGAAACAAAAGGGGATCTGGAAAAAATGAAATCAGAAATAATTTCTCAGATAACAGCAGAGATTGTGCTCCTAGTGCAAGACATGATTAATAAATCTAGAGAGGAGCTGAGGAACATGATGGAATCCCAACATAGGAAACAAATGGAATCCATAAAACAGATACAAATAGATCTCCAGGAGATGAAAAACTCCATTGAAAGTCTACACAGAAGAATGAGCCAATGTGAGGACAGAATTTCAGATATAAAAGATAAGATTGCAATTAATGACCAGGAAAAGAAAAATTGCTTCAAAATTATAAGGGAACATGAGAAATCAATCTAGCAGCTGCTAGATGATGCAATGAAGAATAACATAAGACTGATTGGAGTCAATGAAGAAACAGGAGAGAGTGCAGATGACATAAAAAAAACTCTTCAATGAAGTAATGGCAGAAAACTTCTCAAGCAGAGGAAAAGAACTTGACATACAGATAAGGGAGGCATATAGGACTCCAAATAGCCTTGATCAAAAAATATCTACACATAGGCATGTAATTGTTCAGATTCCAGAAACACAACAGAAGAACAAAGTTCTCCAAGCAGTCAGAGAAAAGAAACACATCACATACAAAGGAAAGCCCATCAGAATCACAGCAGACTTCTCAACACAAACCATCAAGGCAAGAAGAGCTTGGAGTGACATATTCCAAGCCCTAAAAGAAAACAGCCTCCAATCCAGATTGATGGACCCTGCAAAACTACCTTTCAAAATTGATGGAGAAAAAAGATACTTTCATGACAAACAGCACCTTAGGAACTTCATGAATACCAAACCAGTACTCCAAAAAATTTTACACAATATCCTAGGGACAGACATTAAGGATCATAACCCCAGGAAGCAAAGCAGAATGAACTCATCTGGCATGACAAGAAATTAAATGTAAAGGGGGAGAACCCAACAAAAAGAAATAGTCATGGCAATGACAAGTCAATACATTTCAATTATAATCATCAATGTTAATGGTCTCAATTCACCAATCAAAAGAAATAGACTGGCAGAATGGGTCAAGAAGCAAAATCCAACAATATGCTGCATACAAGAAACACACTTCATTCAAAAGGAAGCTCATACACTGAAAGTTAAAGGGTGGAAAACAATACTCCATGTGTTGCAAACCTGAAAAAAAGCAGGAGTAGCTATCCTCTTGGCAGATCAAGTACATTTCAAACCAACACTGATTAAGAGAGACAAAGAAAGGCACTACATCCTTGTAAAGGGAACAATCCAACAGGAAGAGATGACAATCATAAATATCTATGCACCAAACACTAGTGCACCCAACTATATAAAACAAATACTAATGGACATGAAAAGTCATATATGCACTAACACAATTGTAGTGGGGGACCTCAACACCCCACTGTCACAAATAGATAGATCAAGTAGACTAAAAATAAGTAATGAAATACTAGAACTCAATCGAACTCTTGAACAAATGAACTTAACAGATGTTTACAGAATATTCTACCCCACAAAATCAGAATACACATTCTTCTCAGCTGCACATGGGTCATTCTCCAAAATAGACCACATACTCACACATAGAACATGTTTAAGTAAGTGCAAAGGAATTAAAGTTATCCCCTGTATATTATCAGACCATAGTGCAATGAAATTGGAGATCCATAGCAAAAGAAACTGGAAAACTTTCATAAACACGAGGAAATTGAACAACACACTTCTGAATAACCAATGGGTCACAGGGGAAATTAAAGAATAAAGCAGACAGTTCCTTCAATTAAATGACAATGAAAATACAACATATCGGAATCTATGGGACACAATGAAAGCAGTCTTACGAGGGAAATTCATAGTAGTGAATACACATATTAGGAAAACAGAATGAGCCCAATTAAACAAGCTGATGCTGAACCTCAAGTTTCTAGAAAAAGAAGAGCAGGATAAACCCAAAGCTCATACAAGGGAGGAAATTATAAAGATCAGAGGAGAAATTAATGCAATGGAGAATAAGAGAACAATACAAAAAAATCAATGAAGCCAAGAGTTGGTTCTTCCAAAGAATCAACAAAATTGACAAACCCTTAGCCAACCTTACCAGAAAAAGGAAAGAAAAGGCCCAAATCCATGCAATTAGGAATGAAAAGGGTGAAATTTCAACAGACCCAGCAGAAATACAGAGGATCATCAATACCTGCTTCCCTATAAGTAAATAAGATGGACAACACAGAAAAAATGGACAGATTCCTAGATACATATGAATTACCAAAGTAGAACAAAGAAGACCTAAAAATTCTGAACAACCCAATGTCAACCAATGAAATTGAAAACATACTTAAAAACTTATCAACTAAGAAAAGCCCGGGCCCTGATAGCTTCACTGCTGAATTCTATAAGACATTTAGAGAGGAACTACTGCCACTACTGTTAAACTCTTCAATGAAGTTGAAAGGGAAGCAACACTCCCAAATGCATTCTTGGAAGCAACCATCACCTTGATCCCCAAAGCAGAGAAAGACCCAACCAAAAAGGAGAACTATAGGCCAATCTCACTAATGAACGTAGATGCCAAAATCCTTAATAAGATATTGGCAAATAGAATGCAGAAGATCATCAAGAAGATCATATACCCTGATCAAGTGGGATTCATCCCAGGGATGCAGGGATGGTTCAACATATGCAAATCAAACAATGTAATACACTATATCAATAGAGCCAAGGACAAAAACCATATGATTATCTCCATTGACACAGAGAAAGCATTTGACAAAATCCAACATGCATTTATGATAAAAACCCTACAAAAAATTGGAATAGATGGTCTCTACCTCAAACTGATAAAAACCATCTATGAAAAACCAACAGCCAATATCATGGTAAATGCTCAAAAACTGAAATCCTTCACACTAAAATCAGGAACAAGACAAGGATGTCCACCATCACCACTCTTGTCCAATATAGTTTTGGAAACATCAGCCACAGCAATTAAAAAAGAGAAAGAAATAAAAGGAATACAGACAGGAAATGAAGAAGTCAAATTGTCATTATTTGCGGATGACATGATAC
This sequence comes from Heterocephalus glaber, assembly GCF_053883595.1. Lineage (NCBI taxonomy): Eukaryota > Metazoa > Chordata > Mammalia > Rodentia > Bathyergidae > Heterocephalus > Heterocephalus glaber. The sequence goes on from NW_028258435.1 coordinate 9,136,665, forward strand.
TCTATATAGAAGACCCCAAGAACTCCACCAAAAGTCTTCTAGACTTAATAACCAAATTCAGTCAAGTAGCTGGTTAAAAGGACAACACACAAAAATCAATAGCTTTCCTCTACACCAATGACAGACTCACTGAGAGAGAAATAGGGCAAATAATTCCTTTCACAGTAGCATCCAAAAAACTGAAATACCTAGGAATCATCCTAACAAAAGAAATCAAAGACCTCTTCTCTGAAAACTATAGCACTCTGAAAAGAGAGATTGAAGATGATATCAGAAAATGGACAGACATCCCCTGCTCCTGGGTAGGAAGGATTAATATAATGAAAATGGCCATACTTCCAAAACTGCTATATAGATTCAATGGAATTCCAATTGAGATCCCAGTAGCATACTTCACTGACCTTGAGAAAACAATCCAAAAATTCATTTGGAACAAGAAGAGACCCAGAATAGCAAAAGCAATTCTAGGTAACAGAGACATGGCAGGGGGTATCACAATCTCCAACCTGCAACTATACTACAAAGCTACTGTGATAAAAACAGCATGGTACTGGCAAAGAAACAGACTTGAGGACCAGTGGAACAGATTAGAAGATGCAGAAACAAGGCCAGACACACTCACCCATTTCATCTTTGACAAAGGAGCCAAACACCCTCACTAGAGGAAAGATAGCATCTTTAATAAATGATGCTCGAAAAATTGGGCTTCAACTTGCCAAAGATTAAAACTAGACCTATATCTCTCGCTATACACTAAACTAAAATCGAAATGGATTAAAGATCTAAATATTAAAATAGAAATGCTGAACCAGTTGGAACAGAGGTTAGGTAGAACCCTTGAAGACATTGGTGTAGGAAAAGATTTTATGAACAAAACCTCAGTTGCCCATGAACTAGCACAAACAATCAACAAGTGGAATCTCTTCTTATTAAAAGGCTTCTGCACAGCAAGAGAAACCATCAGCAGTGTGAAGAGACAACCCACAATGTGGGAAAAAATCTTCACCTGCTTTTCCTCAGACAAAGGTCTACTCTCTAGAATCTATAAAGGACTTAAAAAGATCAGACCTCCCAAATTTAAAGACCCAATCTGAAAATGGCCATTTGAAATGAACAGACATTTCTCAGACAAAGAACTAGAAATAGCAAAGAAATACATGAAAAAAAGTTCAACATCACTGGTCATTGGAGAGATCCAGCTGAAAACAATGCTGAGATTCCACCTCACTCTAGAAAAAATGGCTGCTATCATGAAATCAACTAATAACAAATGCTGGTGGGGCTGTGGGGAAAGAGGAACCCTGCTGTACTGCTGGTGGGAGTGTAGACTGGTGCAAGCACTGTGGAAATCAGTATGGAGATACCTCAAAGAGCTAGGACTGGAAGTCCCATTTGACCCTGCTATTCCCCTGCTGGGGATCTTCCCCAAAGAATTAAAAGACTCACACCGCAGTGATGTATGTGCACCCATGTTTGTAGCAGCGCAGTTTGTGATAGCTAAAACTTGGCAACAGCCCAAATGCCCATCAACTGGAGACTGGATAAAGAAAATGTGGGGTTTTTTTCTAAAATGGAGTACTACTCAGCCATAAAAAATGAGAAATTTGAGGCATTTATAGCTAAGTGAATGCACATTGAGATGATACTCTTAAGTGAAATAAGTAGGACACACATGTATAAATACCAAATAGTTTCTCTGGTGTGAGAAACTGAAAGTGTAAATAAGGACTAAAATGTATAATAGGTAATGTGAAATAGGAAGAAAAGGGGCAAAGGGGAAGGAAGTGGGATGGATAGGGGAAAGGATAGAAGGGAATGGAATTAATATGAGAAAATAGAAAACTAGGAACAAAATCTTTGTAAATATGGAGGAATAGAGGGGTTGAAGGGAGGGCTGGGCAAGAGTGAAAAATAACCAAGAGAGACTATGTAAAGGTGCAAATTTCCAATGATGAATGTCATTGTATTGTATACCTACAATGTACCAATGATTAGAATGAATAATCAATAATGCAAAATAGGAAGAAAAAGTCCAAAGGGGTAGGGGTAGTGGGAGGGGCAGGGGAAAGGAAAGAAGGGAAAGGAAAAATGATGAGAAATGGAAATAAAGTCTTTGTAAATAGGGAAGGGTGGAGGGGGTGAAGGGAGAGCTAGGAATGGGGAAAAAATAAGAACCAAGATGCATCGTGTAAAGTACAACTACCAATGAGAAATGTAATTGTGTTGTATACCTACAATGTACCAATAAAAGAATTTAAGAAAAAAAAGAATTTTACCATACTGAGATTACATTGAATATAAGAATACACTTTCTGACATGCCAAGTGCAAAATCCCCTGCAACTGGACTTAATAGAGATTCTACCACCCTCATGCTCCTCTGGTTTCTCAAACTGCTTTGGACCCAATATCACCTGCTAAGAATAAGAGTCCCTGTGGCAGCTCCATCAGCTCCAGCCTGCTCTTTCTTACTTAGGCTGCTCAAATAAAAATTAGCATCCATTCATGACAAAAGTCCTGAAGAAACTAGGTCTTGAAGAATCATACCTGAACATATAAATGCCATTTTTGAGGAATCCACAGTGCACATCCTTCTATGAGGAAGAACAGAAAGCATTTACTCTCAAACCAAGTGTGAGTCCAGGATTTCCACTCTCATCACTTGTAATGAATATAGTATTTAAAATTTTAACTAGAGCAATTATGCAAGGGAAAGAAACAAAAGAAAGATAAATAAGAAAGGAAGAAATAGAAGCATTTTATTTGCAGATGATGTGATCTCATATTTAGAAGGCCCTAAAGCCTCCACCAAAGATTTCTAGAGCTGATAAGTGCATTCAGCAAAGTAGCAAGATATAAAATTAACCTCAAAAATCTGTAGATTTTCTATATGCTAATAATAAACTTTATGAAAAAAATCATGAAAACAATCCCATTTGCAATAGCTCAAAAAGATATCTAGAAGTCAACTTAAAGAAGAAAGTGAAAGATCTTGACAATGAAAATTGCAGAGCACCAAGGAGAAAAATTGAAGCAATACTAGAAGATGAAAAGACCTCTCATGTTCATGGATTGGCAGAATTAAGATTGTTAAACTGACCATATTTCCAAAAGGGACCTACAGATCCAATGAAATCCTCATCAAAATTCCAATGACATGCCTCACAGAACTAGAAAAAAAACCCTAAAACTCATATAGAAATACAAAAGACACAAATAGCCAATTCAATCCTACACAAAAAAGAACAAAGCTAGAGGTATCATAATACTTGATTTCAAATTATATCACAAAGTCATACTAACAAAAGCACCATGCTACTGGCACAAATATAGACACATACCCTGGTGGAATAGAACAGAGGACCCAGAAATAAACTCACAGCTACACCCATTTGATTCTTTACAAAAATGTCAAAAACACTCAGGGAAAAAGGCAGCCTCTTTGACAAATGGTTTTGGGAAAATAGATATCCATATGTAGAAAATGGAAACTGGATTTCTATCTCTCACCTGTACAAAAATCATTCAAAATGGATCAAAGACCTAAGTAAAGGATCTGAAACTTGACAATCCTAGAAGAAAACATAGGGGAAACACTTGAAGCCACAGAGAGAGGCAAAGGCTTCCTGATAGAACTCCAATAGCATAGGAAATAATACCAAGAATCGACAAATGGGACTTCTTCAATTTAAAAGTTTCGGCAAAGCACAAATGGGACTTCTTTCAATTTAAAAGCACAGCAAAGGAAACAACCAACAGAATGAAAAGACAGCCACTAGGAAAAAATCTTTGCCATCTACTCATCCAAAGAGGATTAATATCTAGTATACATAAAGAAATCAGACCACTAAGAAATCAAATAGCTCAATCATGGACAAATGAATTGAACAGACACTTCTCAAAAGGAGTACAAATGGCCATTAGGTATATGAAAAAATGTGCAACATCTTTGGCCATTAGGAAATTGCAAATCAAAACTATATTGAGATTCCATCTTATTCCAGTCACAATAACTATCATCAATAATACAAAAAAATGCAGTACATGCCTGTGAGGGAAAAGGAACATTTCCGCACTGTTGGTGAGACTGTACATTAGTGCAGCCACTATGAAAATCAGAATGGAAATTTCTCTAAAACCTAGAAAGAGCTACCCAGCTGTACCACTCTTGGTATACACCCTAAGGAATTAAAGTCAGCATACTAGAGAGATTCCCACACACCCATATTTATTGTGGCACAATTCACAATAGCCAAGATACAGAAACAGCCTAGATCCCCATGAACAGGAGAGTGCATAGAGAAAACGTGGTGTACCTAGACTATTGAGTATTATTCAGCTGTAAGAAGAAGCACAGTTTTGTCATTTGCAGGAAAAATGGGTGGAACTGGAGATCATTATGTTGAACAAAATAAGCCAGATTCAGAAAGACAAATACTTCATATTCTTCCTTAATATGTGGAATCAAAAAAGTCGCAGGAAAGTAGAAGATAAAGTATTACTAGATGAGGGAAAGGAAATAAGAAGGAGGGAGAGGGGCATACAGGAAAGTAACGGGGGTGGTAAAAACACTGATTAGTTATTAAGAGATCATGGTATTGACATTATTTATTGAGGTGAAAAGGCATCCACACCACACTCTGTTAAGTGAAACAGTAGGCTACATGACAGTATATATGTGCATTCCTTATTTTTTAATTTCAAAAAAGGGTTAAAATATAGTGATGACAGGAAGTTATCTAAAGTTCCTAACTGGTTTAATCTGATGAGCACATTGTCTTTGTTTAAGAGTGTTGATTCTTTGACTTTTGCTATTATAAAATGTTTCTAAGTAGTGGGAAGACTCACTATAGGTTTGTGAGGCGGTGGATGTTAATTAGCTTGATTGTAGTAAATCCTTTCACAGCATATGTGCATTTCAAACCATGATGTTATAAACCTTAAATATATTCTGGTATGATTTTATTTGTCAATCACACTCATAAAAAGAAGACTTGATGAAGTATTTTAAAAGATTAAAATGGGATGTTACGAGGCAGTAGCTTCCAACATTAGATGAAAATGCTGTCATTCAGCAGCATATACAGAAGTGTGATGTAAAGACTCTAACCGCTGCATCTAGCCCTGCACTAGGAGCCCCATTGCTAGTGACAGAAAAAACAGCTCTATGTGCCCAGCTTTGCAGCTCATTGATAACAGCTAATCATTGATAACAGCTTACGACTTCCTAAGTCAACACAGGACACAGGACCAAAATCACTAAGTTTAAGACACAGCCTATATATGCACATGCCTGTGGATCTTACAGGGAGGCCGGACAACAGTGGACATTTTGCCAAAATGCTATTGATTTCAGCCAAGCATGGGCATCCACTCCTGTAACTCCAGTACTCCTGAAGGCTGAGCAGGAGGACTGCAAGTTCAAACACACCTTGAGCAACTTAGTGACTTACTGAGATCCCATCTCAAAAGAAAAAAAAAGAAGAAGAAGAAAAACAAACATTTAAAGGGGCTGAGGATGTAGCTCAGTGCAAAGACCCTGGGTTCAACTCTCAGTGTGGCCAAAATAAAAAAATAATAAAACTTATTTCAAGTTGGACAATAACAAGCATAAGAAGCTAAGATATCTGTAGATCTGACTCAGTCATGAATACAGTAGCTGCAAGTCTCTGTCCAGGCCCACCACTCACTGCAGAGTGTACTCATAGCTGCCACATCTCTGCTTGCTTGGAACCTAATGTCTTTGCACGTGTTTCTGCTGAAGCACACGTGTTCAAATGGAAGATTTCCAACGTGAACATCTCCAACATGACACTCTGCAGGCTCACGTCTGAAGCACAGAAATACAGATCCTGGAATATCTGCAAGTTCTCTTCGCTCAGTCTAGAAATGTAAGGCTTGAGGGAGGTCCAAAGATTTTATGTTATCCAAAAACATCTAAACACACAGGAAAAGACAGAGATCATTTGATTCACTACATCTAGTTGTTTTTGCAAGCTATTTGCAGTCTAATTGTTTATTTAATGACCTCTCTCTTTTTGCCTTAACTATCTTGCCTGGTAAGCTATTCTACACATTTCTGATTCTCTGCATGGAAAAAAAAAAAGGAAGAAAAAGAAGAAGAAACACTTCCTGACATCTGTTCTGAATTTGTTTTTCTTTAATTTTCATTTATACCCTCTTGTTCTATCATCTGTGTTGGGCTCAAAATAGGGAACCATGTTGACATTTTCCAACCCATTTAAATTTTATGTTCTTTAATTAAAATCTCCCTCTTAACTAGACAGACATCTAACCTGGTGGGTAGATGGAATGATACTACATTTGAATGAAGATGATTTTTTTCTTTATCTTCCTCCTCTTATAGGAAAAATAAAACAAAAAAGATTTGGAGTTGCAGAATTTCTGTTATCCAAACTAAAGGAAATTCACACACTTTTTCTTTCAGGGTCAAGAACTAACTAAACGAGGCTGCAACTACATCTGAAATAGTAATACAGTCCAGTGTACAAGCCACAGGGGCTGCTTGTGAGAGGCCACTGGGGAGAAGGAGGAGGAGATGCTATTTGCTTTGGTCAGAAATCCTCCACCAACTATTTGCAGCTTCTCAGCTCATACATCTTGTTCACAACTTTGAAAGATAACAACACAAAGCCCTTCTATACACAAATACAAGAAGATCACACTTTTCTGTGGACACAGGGGCAATTCCAAGCTTAAGCAAGAACCAGGTAAAAAGACTTGCTTTGGATGAGGTTTGTAATTATGTTGGTACCAACATGCTCAGGACTAAATTATTTAAAAGCAGGGCTTGAGCCACTTTTTCTTTAATACTTGCAATCTCCATCCCCTAGTATCTAGAATAATGTCTTATAAATAATTCAGGTGTAGTCTTTTTTAGAAGATTATATATACTAATATCTTAGAAAATTATAATGTATAATATATTCAATCAAGATGCATTTGTTTGTAAGTACTGTGTCAGAAATCAGAAATAAAACAATGAAGAGA